>NC_072001.2:93798070-94127236 GCF_028885655.2 Pongo abelii
TGGGTGTGGTGGCTCATGCCTGTAATTCCAACACTTTGGGAGGCCGAGGTGGGTGGACTGCTGGAGCCCAGGAGTTTGAGACCAGCCTGGGTAACAGGGTGAAACCTGTCTCTGCAAAAAAAAAAAAAAAAAATCCAAAAATTAGCTGGGCATGGTGGTGCACACCTGTAGTCCCAGCTACTTGGGAGGCTGAGGTGGGAGGATCACTTGAGCCCTGGAGATTGAGGCTGCAGTGAACCAAGATCATGCCACTTGTACTCCAGCCTGGGTGTCAGAGTTAGAACGTGCCTCAAAAGAAAAGACCTTTCCTGCTGGGTGTGGGGGTGCATGCCTGTAATCTCAGCTACTTGGGAGGCTGAAGCAGGAGGATCTCTTGAGCCCAGGAGTTCAAGTTCAGCCTAGGCAATGTAGTGAGATCCCGTCTCTTAAAAAAAGAAAAAAAGACCATATTTTCCTTTAATTATTTAAACATATTTTCCTTTTTTTTTTTTTAGACGGAATTTCACTCTTGTTGCCCAAGTTGGAGTACAATGGCGCGATCTCGGCTCACTGCAACCTCCGCCTCCTGGTTTCAAGAGATTCTCCTGCCTCAGCCTCCCGAGTAGCTGGGATTACAGGCACGCACCAACACGCCTGGCTAATTTTTTGTATTTTTAGTAGAGATGGGGTTTCACCATGTTGGTCAGGCTGGTCTTGAACTCCTGACCTCAGGTGATCCACCCACCTCGGCCTCCCAAAGTGCTGGGATTAGAGGCTTGAGCCACCGTGCCTGGCCTAATTATTTAAACATATCTTCCTTTAATCCTTTAAACATATTTTCCTTTAGAATTTTGAACATATAATCATTTCCTTAAAGTCTTTGCTAAGTCCAGCATCTAGACCACCTTGCGGTCAGCTTCTATTGATTGTTGTTTTTGCTATGGGTCATATTTTTCTGTTTCCTTGTACGTTTAGGAATTGTAGATTGTGTAAAGGACACTGGACAATACATTGCAGCGGCTCTGGATTCTGTTATCTGCCTGACCTCTATTATCTGTTTTGCTCTCAACTGGGTAGCAGCCTCTCTCTGGTAACCCTCAGGTAGTCTTCCCTACACATGTACGTCCCAGTTTTCAGCCCAGAACTCATGAGAAAGCCATGGTGTGGAACTCTGCCTCCCACATAAGCAGCTCCATTCTCTCCAGGGCCACAACTTATGGACTGCAGCGGTTTCGGCAGCCCTTCACTCTGATCTCTTCTCGACACAGCAGGGCATCCCTACTCTGCCAGAATTCCAGCTTGCTACGCTGCAACTGGAAAGCTGTCCCCAGTAGAGAGATGGAGAAATTGTGGGAAACATCTCATCAGTGATCGCGGGGATTACTGTCATGCACTGCCTGTTGTCTATTGTTTGAAAATGGTTGCTCATAGCTTTTGGGCAGTTTCATGGTTGCTTAAGGCAGAAAGGCTAATCTGATAATAAGAATTCCATTATAGGCTGGGCCTGATGGCTTACGTCTGTAATCCCAGCACTTTGGGAGACTGAGGCAGGAGGATTGCTTGAGACCAGGAGCTCAGGACCAGCCTGCGCAACATGGTGAAAGCCCGTCTCTACAAAAAATACAAAAATTAGCTGGGCATGGTGGCACACGCCTGTGGTCCCAGCTACTTGGGAGGCTGAAGTAGAAGGATCACTTGAACCCAGGAGGTCAAGGCTGCAGTAAGTCGAGATGGTGCCACTGAACTCCAGCCTGGGCAACAGAGTGAGACACTGTCTCAAAAAGAAAAAAAAAAAAAAGAAAAAAAATTATATTATAGTTGGAACCCTTACCTGATATGTTTTTCTTTTCTTTCTTTCTTTCTTTTCCCTTTTTGAGACAGGGTCTTGCTCTGTGGCCCAGGCTACAGTGCAGTGGCATGATCTCGGCTCACCACAGCCTTGACCTCCTGGGCTCAAGCAATCCTCCCACCTCAGCCTCCGGAGTAGCTGGGACTAACAGGTGCACACCACCATGCCTGGCTAATTTTTTATTTTTTGTAGAGACAGGGTCTCCCTACATTTCCCCAGCTGGTCTTGAACTCCTGGGCTCAAGTGATCTGCCTGCCTTGGGCTCCCAAAATGCCAAGATTACAGCCATAAGCCACTGCGCTGGCCTTGTTTTTATTTTCTTCTAGTATCCTCCCTTCCCCCTGTCTTCAGCCATTTAAGCAATCTATGTGTCTATTGGCTCAGATGAGAGATGAAATGGTAACAAAAGTGGAAAACACTCCAAAACAATAGTTTCTGAAAGAAACTAAACCTATTCTTAATAATAGGTAATAATAGGTAAAGTTCTGTAGGGAGACCAGATTAAAAGTCCCTTAAGCAGGGGGAGACAGAAGTGAGGCACTGATATGAGAAAGCAGTGACAAGGTGGCTCCAAGAAAGAAAGGCCTGAGGCCCTGATTCCTGGGCTGCATGCCAGGGAACAGCAGGACCCCAGAGATGGCACCGTGTATAGGGTGTTTTGGTTGGCAGCGCCACAGGTGCTCTAAGATGTCCATGCCCTTGTTTGACACTGAAGCAACAGAAAGATTCCCATGGCCCCCAGGCTGTAAGTTGAAGTGGAGGGAGGATGCCCCAGATTTGAAAAAGGCATAGGCACAAGAACAGGCCACTTCTGTGTGACCTATGAGGAAAGATGATTATAAGGAACAACTGCCCTCCAACTCACACCTTGGAACAAGGTAAGACCCTAGAACCCACGCACCATCCAGTAGGAAGGAAAGAAAACTCCAAATTTTGGGCCGGGCATGGTGGCTTACGCCTGTCATCCCAACCCTTTGGGAGGCTGAGGCGGGAGGACAGCTTCAGGCCAGGAATTTGAGACCTGCCTGGGCAACACAGTGAGACCTCTACAAACAAACAAATAAACCTCACATATCTAAGATTAATTTGCTGTTATCTAGCAGACTGGGAACTCAAAACACACGTGAAGTTGTTACGTTAAAATAGTTTCTTGCACACCTGATTTGGCAGAGTGAGATTATGTTATTATAATAATAAGGGTCACCATTTACAAGGACTTTACTGAGAGAGTTACATCCACTGTCTCATTTAATCTCATCTCATTTAATGGGAGTCTATTCCCTCACACTCCCTGTGATGATTCCTGTAACATGGTAGATATGCATGCCTGAGGAAAAATTAATAATTTTTCATAGCTGGGTGCAATGGCTCACATCTATAAACCCAGCACTTTGGGAGGCCAAGATGGGAGGATCGCTTGAGGCCAGGAGTTCAAGACCAGCCCTGACAACATAGTGAGAACCTGTCTCCGGAAAAACAATTTTTTTAAATTAGCTGGACATGGTGGCATGTACTTGTATTCCCAGCTAAACAAGAGGCTGAGGCAGGAGGATCACTTGAGCCTAGGAGTTCAAGACTACTGTGAGCCATGATTGTACCACTGCACTCCAGCCTGGGCGACAGAATGAGACCCTGTCTCCAAAAGTAACAGTAGCAATAATAATGTATATTTACTGTGTACCAGGCATTATACCAAGGGCCTTACGTCACTTAATCTTCATACTAAACTTATGAGACATGTATTACTATTTCTGTTTTACAAATGTAGAAACCAAAATTCAGAATTGTAAAGTGTGTGGTATTTAGATTCAAATCTGGTGGAAGCTTTATTTTATGTTACTTGCAATCTGTGAAGAAAAAACTAGATCCAAGATTCTAACAGGAATTTATATAATATGATTACAAAATGAGTTTATTTATAATTTAAATAAACAAAATTCCCTTTTATTTTCTACAACAAACGTGCTAAGATTATGTGAATAATCTTCTCGGCTAAATATCGTATTCTAGGGAGACATTAAACAAGAACTTCGTAGTTAACATTGTTCTTTCTATTTTATCTTTCTGTACTTACAGACATTTTCTTTCTTTTTTTTTGAGACAGAGTCTCGCTCTGTCACCCAGGCTGGAGTGCAGTGGCGCGATCTCTGCTCACTGCAAACTCCACCTCCTGAGTTCAAGCGATTCTTCTGCCTCAGCCTCCTGAGTAGCTGGGAATACAGGCGTGTGCCACACCTGACTAATTCTTGTATTTTTATTAGAGATGGGGTTCCACTATGCTTCCCAGGCTGGTCTCGAACTCCTGACCTCAAGTGATCCACTTGCCTCAGCCTCCCAAAGTGCTGGGATTACAGGTGTGAGCCACTGCCCCCTGCCAACTAATACTTTTTTATTGTATGCCAAATATTGTGTATAAAATAACCTTAAATGTCAAAGTTAATAATATTTTTCTCTGAATGGTTGACTCTATTTTCTGTCAGCCCATGTAGCTCAAAAGAATGATAATTCTATCCAATCAGAAATTGAGCTGATTTCGGAAAAGTTATGGCTTTACTTAGATGTGGTCCACCTCTGTTTTTAATTATCTTGAGAGTGAGACCTGTCATGTATTTTTTGCAGGCCCCTCCCTTCAGAGGGACTCCATATTCCAAACAATAAGAGACTGCAGATCTTACTCTGCCTTTCCAGCCTAGGTCTGGAGCTTAGCAGCTCTTGGCCCCCAGTCTACCCCAGCACTCAGCAAATATCACATGGGAAAAAAAAGCCTCTTATCTAGGCTCCTTTAGACTCTAATCTGTAACAATAGCCTGAGAGGCCATCAAAAGTTCAGTGTAAACCACACTCAATCTTCCGCTTTGACAAATGCACCCAGGGAGAAAAATGACCAGCAATCCCAGCTCACCTAGCAATGGGCTCTTCTTTCTCTGATCCCACTGTTCTCTGATGTTCTTATGTCTTTAAAAATAGGATTTGGGCCAGGCGCAGTGGCTCACACCTGTAATCCCAGAACTTTGGGAGGCCAAGGCAGTTCGAGACCAGCCTGGCCAACATGGTGGAACCCCATGTTGTAAAACACAATTTGTAAAAATACAAAATTTAGCTGGGCATGGTGGCACACACCTGTAGTCCCAGCTAGTCGGGAGGCTGAGGTGGGAGAGTCACTTGAACTCAGGAGGCAGAGGCTGCAGTGAGCTGAGATGGCACCACTGCACTCCAGCCTAGGTGACAGAGTGAAACTGTCTATAAATATATACATATATGTGTGTGTGATTTGTATAATTTATCCTTTTTTTGTATGTGTGCGTTTTTGTTTTTCTGGTTGTTGTAGCAGGAGTGACAACCTACTGATACCTACTACATCCTACTTGGAAGCAGAAGCTCCTTGTGAATAACAACGTATATTCTCGGAAGAGTGTCATTCTTACCACTGAATATCTCAGACTGTTTCTAACATATTCTTAGAAAACATAACAAAAGGCAGACTATGTATATATAACTTTAAGTTTAATTAAGATCTTTCTCCACCTACCTGGTCTCTTAACAGTGTTCTTTGTTTACTTTGCTCCTGAGTGGTTAGGAGTGTAAATATCTTACTAGCACAGTACATTGAAAATTCAATGTATTTGCTATAATAGGATTTGTTCTTCCTAAGGGCTTTATAAAATAAATCTCGAGTTTTTTGTATTTTTAAAAGTCTGGGCTGGGCACGGTGGCTCACACTTGTAATCCCAGCACTTGGGGAGGCTGAGTCAGGAGGATTGCTTGAGGCCAGGAGTTCACAACCAACCTGGACAACAGCAAGACTCCGTCTCTACAAAAAAGAAAAATTAAATGTCTGTATTTAATATTATTGATAGGTAACATTCTCACATCTTCAAATGTCAAAAAATATGAAAGGGTATACAGTGAAGTATCTCTTTTTTTTTTTTGAGACAGAGTCTCGCTGTCGCCCAGGCTGGAGTGCAATGACACCATCTTGGCTCACTGCAACCTCTGCCTCCTGGGTTCAAGCAACTCTCCCACCTCAGCCTCCTGACTAGCTGGGACTAGAGGCGCATGCCACCATGCCCAGCTAAATTCTGTATTTTTAGTAGAGACGGGTTTTGTCATGTTGGCCAGACTGGTCTCAAACTCCTGGCCTCAAGTGATCCGCCAGCCTCGGCCTCCCAAAATATTGGGATTACAGGCGTGAGCCATCATGCCCGGCCACAGTGAAGTATTTCTATGACTCATTCCTCCATCTACCCAGTTCCCACTCCCAACAGGTATTCATGATTATTAGCTTCTTATTAGAAAAGTTTAAATGAATATGCTGACACATATCCGAATCATTTTCCCCCGTTCTCGACATAAACATAGCATCCTATGGCTACTGTTTTGCAGTTTGCCTTTTTTTTTTTTTTTTTTAAGTATAAACGGGAATTAACTGGCTTATATGACTGCAAAGTCCAGGACGTGGCTGCCAGTACAGCAGGATCCAGGGCCTCAGACAATTAATTCCACCAAAACCCAGCTTCTCTCCTTCTCTTGCCTGCACTCTCCTCTCCGGTGGCTTCATTCTCAGGCAGGCTCCCCTCCTAGTCCCACATCCAGGATGACATCTTAACAGTTTGGGAACGCCAACAGAAAGGGCACACCTATTACCACATTCCCGGTAGATTCTAGCCAAAGTCCTGGGGAGGGCTCTCATTGGCCCAGCTGGAGTCATCAGGCCAAGCCGGTAAGATATACTGATTGGCCAGGCTGAAGTGGCAGGGCCACCCCTGGCATTCCAGGCTTGAGAAGTCAGTCCCACATTGGCATGAGTTTCCTGGCTGAATTGAGAAAAGTGGCTCTCCAAAGCCATGTCAGGGTGCTGTAAGTGGATGATTTTCCCCAGGCAAAGATTACAGATGTCTACTGCAAAAGGCAGTGTTTTTGATGTTTTCTTTTTTTTGGCTCTTTCATGCCAGGAAGCTGCTATTATGCCAAACGCATCTGTGGCTCAGGCCATACAGGACCAAACGAACAACCAAAGTTGTTTACATCTTTCCTATGATCTTGTTTTTGTGGGTGCCCAAAAAATTATATTACAAACCCTCCAACTAGTCCCAAGTCCATACCTCTAACTACCCCCTTTATCTAACACAAAGCCAATATTTCCCCTGCCCTAAATTAACCCAAGGCTAGGTACTAGAGAACCCCTAGAGATACCGCTAATCTCCAAAACCCACCAGAATTATTCAAACCAGCCAGTCCCAAACTTTCCCTGCACTGCCTTGCCTTTCCTGCTGAAACGCTAATAAAGGTTCTGGTTTAAGCTTTCCCTTCACTCCCTTCTGCCTCCTGACCAAACCTGGTGCTTCTTCTCCATGTGGCCCTGCATGGCGTGGTGTGCCCTTCCTCTCAGGAAATGTGGATAAATTATTCCTTCAAAGCCACTAGTCTCTCTGTCATCAGTCAGTCGCCTCTATAAATTAAAATCCTACAGGTACAACTGAGAGAGGGGCTGCTGCGACTGAGTTTTCAGTCCTGGAAAATCACACTTTTTTTTTCTGTCTCTGCAAGGCTTTGGCAGTCTCTCCTCTCCACCCCCTTATTAATGCTGGCCTCTGTTCCACAGGTACCTCTCTACACCAGCAGGTGCAAATTGTCATTGATGGGGGAAACATGAAACAAACTCAGATGCCTCCAGGGACACATGAGAAGCCACAGTTGTTTCAGACTATTGTTCGCTTGAGGGAATGTGGGCCCTGTGATGATGCTAGATCTTTCTTTTCTTTCGTACCTTCCTCTCTTCTTCCCTCTCTCCTTCCTTCTCTCCTTCCCACACTCCCTTTCTTCCTTCCTCTTTTTCTGTTTTGATTGGAGCTTTTGTGTGTGTGTAAAATATGTTGTGTGTGTGTTTTTTTTTCCCACAGCAACTGCTTTTTTTGTGTGTGGTAAAATATGTATGAAATAAACTGTTATTTTAACCTTTTTATGTATAGAACTCAATGGCATTAATTACATTCAAAATGCTGTACAGCCATTGCCACTATTTCTAAACTTTTTCATCCCCCCAAATGTAAACTATGAACCCAGTAAGCAATAATTCCTCATTCTTCCCTCCTTCCTACTCTCAGTTCCTGAAACCTCTAATCTACTTTCTGTCTCTATGAATTTGCCTATTCAAAATCTTTCACGTAAATGGAGTCAGATAGTATTTGTTTTTTTGTGTCTGGCATATTTGACTCAGAATGTTGTAACATGTGTCAGAGCTTCACTCCTTTTCATGGCCGAATGATATTCCACTGTATGGATATACTACTTTTTTTTTTTTTTTTTTTGAGATGGAGCCTCGCTCTGTTGCCCAGGCTGGAGTGCAGTGGCGTGATCTTGGCTCACTACAACCTCCACCTGCCAGGTTCAAGCAATTCTCCTGCCTCAGCCTCCCGAGTAGCTGGGACTACAGGCACATGCCACCATGCCCGGCTAACTTTTTTGTATTTTTAGTAGAGACAGGGTTTCACTATGTTGACCAGGCTGGTCTTGAACTCCTGACTTCAAGTGATCCACCCACCTCAGCCTCCCAAAATGCTGGAATTACAGGTGTGAGCCACCGTGCCCAGCTTATTAGATATACCACATTTTGTTTATTCATTCATCTGTTAATGAACGTGTGGGTGAAATATGTCAATTTTTACTTGTTGCAAAAACAAAACACATAATTTTTTTTTTTTTTTTTTTTGAGACAGAGTCTTGCTCTGTCCCCCAGGCTGGAGTGCAGTGGCGTGATCTCGGCTCACTGCAAGCTCCACCTCCCAGGTTCATGCCATTCTCCTGCCTCAGCCTCCCGAGTAGCTGGGACTACAGGTGTGTGCCATGACACCTGACTAATTTTTGTATTTTTAGTAGAGACGGCGTTTCACCGTATTAGCCACGATGGTCTCGATCTCCTGACCTCGTGATCTGCCTGCCTCTGCCTCCCCAAGTGCTGGGATTACAGGCATGAGCCACCGCGCCTGGCCGAAACACATCATTGTTAAATAACTCCTCAGGCTACCCTTCTCTATGGGAAAATGCAGAGTAAATCAAGCAGATTTTTAATAGCAAAATGGCCAAGGAAAAAGCAGGATAGAGACAATGCAAAGATACAAACAATCTACCAAATGAATAAAGCCACTAATGTTACTTAGGTTCAAACAGTATCCCCCAAAGTGAGAGGTTGGATACTCACAACTCGATAAAGGGTGACATTCAGCTGATATTGTTGCTGTCTCACATGGCCTTAATTATCTTATTGCTTTTGTCTTCACTGTTCTTCAATTTTGTGCCCTTCTCTAGTGCCAGCCATTGTGGTAGGTCCTGAAGAGCTCCCTCATGGAGAGCATATTCTGTAGAGGAAGACAGGCACACTAATAGTATCAATACAACCAATACAAATGCTGACTGATGTTATGGGAAAACCTAGGAGGGATACACAGGCAGATTTGGAGGATTAGGTAAGGCTTTCCAACTTCCCAACTTCTCCAACAACTTGCAGAGAAGTTGTCCTGAGACCTGAGAGATGAATGAGAGGTATGATTTGGAGGCAAAGGCCAGAAAACTGGAAAGACTATAAAACACCTTGAGGAAATGACAGGAAAATGGGGATGAGGGACAGATGACATATGAGAGGAAGCAGGGACTCAATCGGAGTTTGGTCTTCACCTTGAAGGCAAATGGGAGCTGCTGGAAGGATTCTGTGTGTTTTTTTTTTTTTTTTTTTGAGACAGATTCTCACTGCTGCCCAGGGTGGAGTGCAGTAGTGTGATCTTAGCTCACTGCAACCTTTACCTCCCACCTGGAAGGTAGATGTTAGCGTAGGGTGGTGAAAGGCCTGTGCACTCATCTTAATCTTAAATATATACCTTCCAGGCAAGGTGGCTCATGGCCGTAATCTCAGCACTTTTGGAGGCTGAGGCTGGCAGATCGCCTAAGGCGAGGAGTTTGAGACCAGCCTGGGCAACATGGCAAAACCCCATTTCTACTAAAAATACAAAAATTAGCCAGGCGTGGTGGCAGGTGCCTGTGGTCCCAGCTACTCAGGAGGCTGAGGTGGGTGAATTACTTGAGCCTGGGAGGTGGAGGTTGCACTGAGCCAAGATGGCACCACTGCATTCCAGTCTGGGCAACAGAGCCAGACACTGTCTCAAAAAATAAAAATAAATTTTAAAAAATTGAAAAAATACATATCTCAATGATTATATGTATACAATGATTTTATATATAAATGATTTATATATTACTTTATATATATTAAATGTCTAAATAAGATAGATATGTAATTTCCAGCACTCCATAAGATTTCCTTGGGGAGCTTCCTCATCTACTTCTACCTCCAGAGGTAACCTGGTATGCACTATATACTCTTTTTCTGTTTTTTTTTTTTTGAGACGGAGTCTTGCTCTGTCGCCCAGGCTAGAGTGCAGTGGCACGATCTCGGCTCACTGCAAGCTCCGCCTCCCAGGTTCACACCATTCTCCTGCCTCAGCCTCCCGAGTAGCTGGGACTACAGGTGCCCGCCACCATGCCTGACTGATTTTTTTGTATTTTTTAGTAGAGACAGGGTTTCACCGTGTTAGCCAGGATGGTCTCAATCTCCTGACCTCGTGATCCACCCGCCTCGGCCTCCCAAAGTGCTGGGATTACAGGCGTGAGCCACCGCACCCGGCCCTATATGCTCTTTTATCTACCTCTTTTTGTGCTCAGCATAGTGTCTGAGCTTCATCTATACTGTATGTACCAGTAGTTCATTCTCCTATTACTTTGTAATACAAAAAAAAAACTGAGAAAAGCTTTGAAATAGTCTAAAACAGATTACTGGGGCCAGGCATGGTGGCTCAAGCCTGTAATCCCAGTACTTTGGGAGGCCAAGGCAGGCAGATCACCTGAGGTCAGAAGTTCATGACCAGCCTGGACAACATGGTGAAACCCCATCTCTACTAAAAATACAAGAAATTAGCCAGGCGTGGTGGCACGTACCTGTAGTCCCAACTGCTTGGGAAGCTGGGGCAGGAGAATTGCTTGAACCTGGGAAGTGGAGGTTGCAGTGAGCTGAGATCACACCACTGTACTCCAGTCTGGGTGACAGAGCAAGACTCCATCTAAAGACAAACAAAAAAAAAAATGATTACTGGGTGTCATTGAAAAACAAGGTGCTCAGCTGTCCAGCTTACTTTTCTAGAATGTCCGATTCTATGAAGACTAAACCTTTCACTGTCTTTGAGCTACAGAACAACTATACAAACTATAGACGCTTCTTGTCTATAGAAATGCAAATTGTGGCTGGGCACGGTGGCTCACGCCTGTAATCCTAGCACTTTGGGAGGCCAAGACGAGCGGATCACCTGAGGTCAGGAGTTCGAGACCAGCCTGGCCAACATGGTGAAACCCTGTCTCTACCAAAATACAAAAAGCTAGCTGGGCATGATGGTGGGTGCCTGTAATCCCAGCTACTCGGGAGGCTGAGACAGGAGACTCTATTGAAGCTGGGAGATGGTGGTTGCGGTGAGCCGAGCTCACGCCACTGCACTCCAGCCTGGGTGGCTGAGTGAGACTCCGTCTCAAAAAAAAAAAAAAAGAAATGCAAATTGTTTTCAGTAGAATGCAATTGATTACTAAGCTGTGGATTTGATCAGTTCTGCCAGTTTTTGTATATATTTGTAGTTATTTCATTATTCCTCATTTGACTATGTGTGTGGTACTTTGAATTTTCCATTGAAGCAGTTGTAATCTTTCTGGATATCTCATTCATTAATGAGTTAAATAAAATCTCTAACATTTATATCTATTATATTTGATATTAAAATTATTCTTTAACAGTAGTATACAGTTATATGAATAAGCCGCAATTTATCTATTCATCTATTGGTGGACATCTGGGTTTTTTCCCTTTGGCTATTATGAATAAAGCTGCTATGAGTCTTTTGGTGAACAAAGGCATTCATTTTTTGGGGTAAATATCTAGAATTGGGATTTCTGGGGTATAGGGTAGGGGTAAATTTAATTTCGGTAGAGACTGATGTTTCCAAAGTGGTTGTACCATTTTACACTCCCATCAACACTGTATGAGAGTCCCATTTCTGCATCTTTGCAACTAAGGAAATTGTCAGTCTTTTCATTTCAGCTATTCTATGGAGTGTTTACTAGCATCATATTTTGGTTTCAATTTACCATAGAAGATTTTCAGGAGGGAGGTAACTTGAACAGATTTTTACATTTTAGAAAACTCTTTCTGCGTATTATGTGGAGAATGATTATTTGTATACCAAAGTTCATAGCAGCATTATTCACAATAGCCAAAAGGTGGGAATAACCAAGCATCCATTTATATGGATGAATGGATAAACAAAATGTAGTATACATGTATAATGGAATATTATTTAGCCTCAAGAAGGAAGAAATTCTGATACATGCTACAACATAGATGCTCCTTGAAGACATTATGCTAAGTGAAATAAGCCAATCAGAAAAGAGCAATTATTGTATGATTCAATTTATATGCGGTACCTAGCATTTACAGATAGAAAGTGCAATATCGGCTATCAGGGGTTGTGAGAAACGGGTAATGGGGAGTTACGGTGTAATAGGCAGATTTTCTATTTGGGATAATGAAAAAGTTCTGGAGATGGATAGTGGTGATGGTTTCACAACAGTGTGAAAGTACTTAATGCCACTGAACTGTACACTTAAAAATGGTGAATTTTATGTTAGATAGATTTTATAACACACACAAAGAGGAGGGAGGGCGGGAGGGAAGGAGAGAGGGAAGGAAGTAGAGAGGAGAGAAGAGAGGAAGAAAGGAAACAAAGTAAGATCTAGCATCACAGGGCCCACATTCCCGCGTGTCAGCAATAGGCTGAAACAGAAGCATGGCTTCTCACGTGTCCATGGAGGCATCTGAGTGTGCGCCCACTTTCCCGGTTCAATGACAATTTGCACCTGCTCGTGTAGAGGCGTACGGGTGAAACAGAGACCAGTATTATTAAGGGGATGGAGAGAAGAGACCGCCAAAACATCACAGAGACACACCGTCGGAGCCAAGAGAACGGGGTGCAGACGCCTGGCTTGGCCTATGGGAACTGGCAAGTCTCAGCTCTCAAACGTCCGGGCTTTTCAACCCCGCCATAGCCGAGTTCCAGCTGCCTACTTCCTTTAAAGCCTTCACCGACTCTAAAACACCAAAAACAAAGACCCAACTAGCGCCGGAAGCCCTAGATGTAACCGTAGTCACCTGACCCTCCCGTCCGGACTCTGATTGGGCTTCGGAGATACGTATCCCTCCCGGCGCTGTACGGCGACCCCGCCCCAGCAGCCTGAGGGGCGGGAACAGATGTCGGAGTGCGACAGTATTGGTCAGCTTCCCCAGGAAGCAGCCAATCGGAATAGGCAGGCTTCCGGCGCGAAGTGAGCCAGCGCTCGGCGCGGGGCCGTGGCCGCAGCGCGGGAAGTTTGGATCCTGGTTCCGTCCGCTAGGAGTCTGCGTGCGAGGTGAGTGCCGCGCGCGTAACTACGGGTCGGTCCGCATTGATCTAGCCCTGCTCTGGCGGCCCGGCCCGGAGCTGGAGGCCGCTCGGGTTCTTCCGTTTCCTGCACTGGTTCGCCTCGGCCCGCTGAGTTCTCTAGTCTGGCCAACATCCTGGGAGGACAGCAGATACATAAATACGTTCCCAAATGGGGAAACAGAGGCCCGGGGCGGGGGCGAACTCTGCCAAGGTCTCCCGGGGCGTCGGAGGCCGAGCATGGGCTAGGACCTGGCATGTTCTTGCCCATGTGCTCCAGTGCCTAACATGATGCCCTGCACAGAGTAATCCCAGCCCAGACCTCTGGGACTACTACCTCCGTGTCCCTCCTGAGGAACAACGAAAACACTTTGTACTTTTTCTGTGGCCTTCCATGGTCACGAGCTGGGCTACTCTTGTTTTTGAGTGTCTACTGTGTGCCATGTTCCTGGCACCCGTGATCTTACAACTGTAGCTTTACGATATCCCAGCAAAGCGAAGTGGTTAAGAATACTGCATCAGATTGCTTGGGTTCGAATTCTGGCTCCTTCACATTTAGCTCTGTGTCTACTGCACGTTAGTGAAACACTAAGTGTCTTGGTTTTCGTCTGTCATATGGGGGAAATGGTCTCTTCTACTTCCTGGCGTTTATGTTAGGATTAAACGACTTAATATATGCAATAATAAATGCTTCGAAGACTACCTGTTACATAGTACACAGTAAGGGTTCTGTTATCATTACCTAGGGAAGCGGATGAAATTGTCCCCATTTTAGACATGGAGAATCTGAAGCACAAAGAGGTTGTCTCTGTACAGAAAGAGCATTTGGTGATTAAGTGCTAGAGATACAGGATTTGAACTAAGAGCGCCTGATTGTAAAGCATGTCCCACAACATTAGGCTTTCTCCTATACCCCTCACCTGTCCTTAGGTCATACAGAACTTTAGGTACCTCATGGCGTGAGATGGAGCAGGTGACTGACAGCTCTTTGTTCCACCCGTGCAGATAAATAACACTTGTGTGCCACTGTCAAGATTAAGGGACAGGAATTTGAAAGACTGCATGAGAGATCAGAAGGTGAAGAAGGGGGTAGGCAAAAGTATTCTGTTTGGGGAATAGTAAATAGAATTAATTGAATCAACATTTTGTTAGCTGGGCTGCTTATACTGTCAGACAGTAGCTTATAATCTACTGGGAGGAAATGAAATTTCTGGGTCCTGTGTCACTTTCAGTGCCACTCACCATGATAGGTACCTTATAAGTATAGTTTACAGTCCTATCAGTAACCTGGAGAAGTAGTTATTTCCTTCGTTTTACTGAGGAAACCGAGTTAAAAAATTAGGAAAAGTGTTAGATGTGCAGTAAAACAACATCGTGCTGGGAAATTCTACACACCCACTTTAGGACATTTGGTATTACCTATGAGCAGGAAGGGAAGGGAAAAAGGTAAGGGGAATGAGTGATAGTTTATTTGTTTTGATTTT
Organism: Pongo abelii; assembly: GCF_028885655.2. NCBI lineage: Eukaryota > Metazoa > Chordata > Mammalia > Primates > Hominidae > Pongo > Pongo abelii. The sequence goes on from NC_072001.2 coordinate 93,812,887, forward strand.
GAAATTTTCATCTGTTTTTTCCTTTTTCATAGTCATTCCTGGAATGAGTGAATTTTTATCTGTTTTTTCCTTTTTCATAGTCATTCCTGGAATGAGTGAGTTTTTTTTTTTTTTTGGGGGGGATGGTGTCTTGCTCTGTTGCCCAGGCTGGAGTGCAGTGGCGCAATCTTGGCTCACTGCAAGCTCCGCCTTCCGGGTTCATGTCATTCTCCTGCCTCAGCCTCCCAAATAGCCGGGACTACAGGCACCCACCACCACGCCCAGCTAATTTTTTGTATTTGTAGTAGAGACGGGGTTTCACTGTGTTAGCCAGGATGGTCTCAATCTCCTGACCTCATGATCCACCTGCCTCCGCCTCCCAAGGTGCTGGGATTACAGGCGAGCCACTGCGCCCGGCCATGAGTGACATTTTAAATATATCTGAAATGAGGCCAGGCACAGTGGCTCACACCCATAATCTCAGCACTTTGGGAGGATGAGGCGGGCGAATCACCTGAGGCCAGGAGTTCGAGACTTGCCTCACCAACATGGAGAAACTCCCTCTCTATAGTAAATACAAAAATTATCTGGGCGTGGTGGTGTGCGCCTGCGGTTCTAGCTAGTGGGGAGGCTGAGGCACAAGAATCGCTTGAACCCAGGAGGCTGCAGTTAGTCAAGATTGCACCACTGCATTCCAGCCTGGGTTACAGAGTGAGAGTCTGTCAGTCAATCTACCTGAAATGTTGTATGCCTTTAAAAGAGAGAGAATAGGGCCGAATTTAACTTTTTAAATTTGGTTGGTGGGTACATGGGTGTAATTCTATTTTCTGTATCTTTATGTAAGAAATATTAAAAATTAAAAGATATACATATATATTTTAATTTACATATATATGGTTTTCTCTCTAAGAGAAAAATGGATAGAATAAAGAGGTCCAAGATAATCATAGAATAATCCTAGGACTTCAGTGCTAAAAGCCCCTAAGGGTCTCCATTACCTGTAGGATAAAATCTAAACCTCCTTAGTATGATACCAGAGGCTTTTGAGCATTCTGTTTCTGTAACACATTACTATTCTACCTCCACCTTTGTGCCAGTAGTTCATAGACTACTCTTCTTCACAACCTCAGTCCGGTCTGTAAAGTTCCACTTGTCCTTCAAGATCCAATTCAGTGTTCTTTGAAAAGCTTCTCTATCATTTGCCTGTTTTTCCTTAATCTGGGAAGCCATAGTCTTTTAAGAAAAGACTTGATTGTCAGACTTATCTCGTTGCATTGTAATTATTTGTTGACATGTCTATTTTCTGCTAGTCTATAAGCTCCTTGAAGGCAGTAATAATGTCTTTCCCATCTCTGTATTTCAGTGCCTACCATGATGCCTGGCACAGAGTAGTCACTGTAGCTATTAGCTGAATGAAAAATACAAGTTGAAGACAGAGAGTGGAAGTTCTTGGAGTTATGACATATGGACTTTGTTCTCTGGAATGACAGGGAACTATTGAGTTTACTTTGTTTAAAAATTCCTGTATTTTATTGAAACATATTCTCAATGTCAAGAAAAATATTCCAGTCATAATCCTATCTTTCAAACACTTGAACTATTTTCATTTTCCATGAGTCCTTTCCAAATTTCAGCTATAAAATTAGTTACACAGATTTAGCTATACAGATTTCTTAGGTAGCTGTAGCCTTAATGTATTCATAACTTAGTGTTTTTCTTTTTTCTTTCTTTTTAAACCTGACACTTGAGGAATTTTTTTTTCCTTTCTTTCTTTTTTTTTTTTTTTTTTTTGAGACAGGGCTCACTGCAGCTCTAACCTCACTGCAGCTCCAGCCCCCCAGGCTCAAGTGATCCTCCCACCTCAGCTGGGAGTACAGGGGTGTACCACCATGCCTGGCTAATTTTTGTATTTGTTGTAGAGATGGGCTTTTGATTTTTTGTAGAGATAGGGTTTCACCATGTTGTCCAGGCTGATCTCGAACTCGTAGGCTCAAGCAGTTTGCCCACGGAGTGCTGGGATTACAGGTGTGAGCCACCGCACCTGGCCTGCTTTTTTCAATATTAAATTATTTCCTGGCTGGGCGCGGTAGTTCATGCCTATAATCCCAGCACTTTGGGAAGCCAAGGTGGGGGATTGCTTGAGCCCGGGAGTTCAAGACCAGCCTGGGCAACGTGGCAAAACCCCGTCTCTACCAAAAAATAAAATAAAAATCTAAATAAATTGTTTATTTTAGTGAATCAGTCTTCATGCTTGTCATTTATCTTATAAATTTTTGCAATATTCCTCTCTCTTTGATTTAATAGTTATGAAATAATGTTCCATGTTATTATTAGAAAAATTTCACAATTTTTTCATAAATTTACTTAGTGTCTGTATATTCTGGTGAGCTGTTGTGTTTATATTCCCTGAACATTTGTTCATTGGAACTGGATGTTCTTTATATGTTTTTAATAGTAATCGTTTATCTGTTATTTGTTGCTAATTTTTCTTTTCTTTTCTCTTTTTTGAGATGGAGTCTCGTTCTGTTGCTCAGGCTGAAGTGCAGTGGCGTGATCTCAGCTCACTATAACCTCCATCTCCCGAGTTCAATCGATTCTCCTGCTTCAGCCTCCTGGGTAGCTGGGATTACAGGCACCCGCCACCATGCCCGGCTAATTTTTGTATTTTTGGTACAGTTGGGGTTTCACCATGTCAGGCTGGTCTCAAACTCCTGACCTCAGGTGACCTACCCACTTTGGCCTCCCAAATTGCTGGGATTACAGGTGTGAGCCACTGCGCCCAGCCTAATTTTTCTTTTAAAAATATTTTTATTGGCCGGGCACAGTGGCTCACGCCTGTAATCCCAGCACTTTGGGAGGCCTAGGTGGGCGGATCATGAGGTCAGGAGTTCGAGACCAGTGTGGCCAACATGACGAAACCCTGTGTCTACTAAAAATACAAAAATCAGCTGAGCATGGTGGCACATGCCTGTAATCCCAGCTACTTGGGAGGCTGAGGCAGGAGAATCACTTGAACCCAGGAGGGAGAGATTACAGTGAGCCGAGATCACACCACTCCACTCCAGCCTGGCAACACAGAGAGACTCCATCTCAAAAAAAAAAATTTTTTTTTTTTATGAGAACCAAGATACATTCGTAAAAATATACATAATTTCGCTGGAAACCAAGAGTTAAAGTGGCTCACGCCTGTAATCCCAGCACTTTAGGAGGCTGAGGCAGGTGGATCACTTAAGGGCAGGAGTTCGAGACCAGCCTGGCCAACAGGGTGAAACCCCATCTCTTTTTTTTTTTTTTTTTTTTGAGACAGAGTCTCGCTGTCTCTCCCAGTCTGGAGTGCAGTGGCACAATCTTGGCTCACTGAAAGCTCCGCCTCCCAGCTTCACGCCATTCTCCTGCCTCAGCCTCCCGAGTAGCTGGGACTACAGGCGCCTGCCACCAGGCCCGGCTAATTTTTTGTATTTTTAGTAGAGACGGGGTTTCACCGTGTTAGCCAGGATGGTCTCGATCTCCTGACCTCATGATCCACCCGCCTCGGCCTCCCAAAGTGCTGGGATTACAGGCGTGAGCCACCGTGCCCAGCGAAACCCCATCTCTACTAAAATACAAAAATTAGCCGGCCGTGGTGGCCCATGTCTGTAATCCCAGCTACTTGGGAGGCTGAGGCAGGAGAATTGCTTGAACCTGGGCAGCTGAGGTTGCAGTGAGCCTAGATCACGATCAGGCCATTGCACTCCAGCCTGGGCAACAGAATGAGACTCTGTCTCAAAAAAATAAAATAATAAAAAGTTACATAATTTAAAGAATAGTTACAAAGAAATTACAAAGTTTAGTTATGCATAAAAATTATATTGTATCCATAGTAAATTGAAGACTTATTATAAAATTATAGTTACACATAACTATCATCTAGATCAAGAAAGAAATAGAATATTACCAGGATCCCAGGACTCTAGAAGTGTATCTTTCTCATACCTCCTCCCTATGTTAGGGATAACTATTGTCCCAATTATTTATTTATTTATTTTGAGATGGAGTTTTGCTCTTGTTGCCCATTCTGGAATGCAGTGGCGTGATCTCGGCTCACTGCAACCTCTGCTTCCTGGGTTCAAGCGATTCTCCTGCCTCAGCCTCCCAAGTAGCTTGGAATACAGGCGCCTGCCACCATGGCTGTCTAATTTTTTCTATTTTTAGTAGAGACGGGGTTACACCATGTTGGCCAGGCTGGTCTCAAACTCCTGACCTGAGGTAATCTGCCCGCCTCGGCCTCCCAAAGTGCTGGGATTACAGGCATGAGCCACCGCGCCCGGCCCTATTGTCCCAATTTTTGTGATAATGCTTTTCTTGTCTTCATAGTTTGCCCTGATCTATGCATCTATAAATAATATAGTTCACTTTTGCCTGGTTTTGAGCTCTGTAAATGGGATGATACTGTATGCATTCTACTGAGTCTTTCTAGTTTGCATTATTATGTTTGTGAGATTCTTCCACGTTGTAGATATAGTTTTTCTTTTCTTTTTTTTTTTTAATGGTAATTTTGGCTGGGCACGGTAGCTCACTTCTGTAATCCCAGCACTTTGGGAGGCTGAGGAAGCAAGATCTCTTGAGGCCAGGAATTCAAGACCAGTCTGGCAACAATGGGAGACTTGTCTCTATAAAAAATTAAAAAAATTAGTTGAGTATGATGGCATGTACCTGTAGTTCCAGATTCTCCAGAGGCTGAGGCAGGAGGATCACTTGAGCTTAGGAGTTTGAGGCTGCAGTGAACTATGATTGTGCCACTGTACTCCAGCCTGAGTGACAGAGCAAGACCTTGTCTCTAAAAAAAAAATTTTTTAAGTTGTTTTTCTTAACCTCTTAACAGAGTTTTACATGTATAGTACCACATAGCCACAATGTTGTACGGCAGATCTCTAGAATGCATTCATTTTGCAATACTGAAACTTTATACTTTTTGATTAACAACTCCCCATTTCCTGAAAGCCCTGCCCTGGTAACCACTGTGCCCCTTTTGCTTCTATGAGTTTGCCTATTTTAGATACCTCATTGCAGTGGAATCATGTAGTGTCTGTCCTGTGACTGGCTTATTTCACTTTGCATAATGGCTTCAGGGTTCATCTGTGTCATCTCATGTTGCAGGATTTTTTTTAAAAAAATTTTATTATTTCATTTAATTGTATTGTATTTTATTATTTTTCAGACAGGGTCTTGCTCAGCTATCCAGGCTGGATTGCAGTAGAATGATCATAGCTCACTGCAGCCTTGAACTCCTGGGCTCAAGTGATCCTTCTGCCTCAGCCTCCCGAGAAGGTGAGACTACAGGAGGGTATCACCATGCCTGGCTAACTTTTTTATTTTTTGTAGATACCGGGACTCTCTATGTTGCCTAGGCTGGTCTCAAACTCCTGGGCTCGAGCGATAGTCCTGTCTTTGCTTCCCAAAGTGCTGGGATTACAAGCATGAGCCACTGCATCTAGTCGATTTTTTTCTTTTTAAAGGCTGAATATTTCATTCTATGTGTATACCAGTGTAAAGAAAACTCCATTTCCTCTCTACTCTGTACCCATATAATAATTCTTCACTTCTGTCACCAAATGTGTGGTTTTTTTCCCCACAATAGTTCAGTTCTTTAGCAGACACTGGGTGTCCTACATTTAGCTCGCTCAGTTCTGACACTAACTGCCAGGAGTTAGTGCAGACCCCATATGTTAAGTCCTCCTTGTCCACCCCCATTCCAGACCCCCCACTTCAGACTACAATCACAAGTGGTAAGTCCTCCACATTCAGCTCACAGAACAGTTTCCTTACTAGATTATCAGCTTATTATAAACAACTCAGAAGCAGCCAGCTGGAAGAAATGCACAGGACGAGGTATGTGGGAAGGGGTGTGGCACTTCCATGCCCTCTCCAGGCACACCAGCCTCCCACCGTCTCTACATGTTCTCACCAACCTAGAAGCTCCCTGAGCCCTATCCTTCTGGGTTTTTATGTAGGCCTCCTTACCTAGACATGATTGATTAAATAATTGGCCATTGGTGATTAAGTCACTTCCCAGCCCCTTTGTCCTCCCCAGAGGAAGTTTTGTTTTGTTTTTTGAGAAGGAGTCTCACTCTGTCGCCCAGGCTGGAGTGCAGTGGTGTGATCTTGGCTCACTGTAACCTCTACCTGCTGGGTCAAGAGATTCTCATGTCTCAGCCTCCTGAATAGCTGGGATTATAGGCGTGCACCATCATGCCTGGCTAATTTTTGTATTTTTAGTAGAGATAGTGTTTTGCCATGTTGGCCGGGATGGTCTCCAATTCCTGACCTCAGGTGATCTGCCCATCTCGGCCTCCCAAGGTGCTGGGATTACAAGCATAAGCCACCACGCCCGGCCCCCAGAGGAAGGTTTTATTGAATTAATTACGAACTGATAGGTCAAAGGCAAATTGCCTTACTGTGTAATATTAAATTGTTTTCAAAAGTGCTTGCACTCCCACCAATGTATTAGATTTTCCATTGCTCATTGCATGCTGGCTAATACTTCATATTATATATGTTTTTATTTTCCAATCTGGTATATTCATGTATAGTAGTATTTTCAGGTAGCATTAATTTCTCTAATTATTAGTGAAGATGAGTACTTTGATGTGTTTATGGGCTATTTCCTCTTTTTTACCGTCCCTTTTTTTTTTTTTTTTTTTTTTTGAGACAGAGTCTCGCTCTTTCGCCCAGGCTGGAGTGCAGTGGCGCCATCTCGACTCACTGCAAGCTCCGCCTCCCGGCTTCACGCCATTCTCCTGCCTCAGCCTCCCAAGTAGCTGGGACTACAGGCTCCCGCCACCATGCCCAGCTAATTTTTTTTTTGGATTTTTTTAGTAGAGACGGGGTTTCACCGTGTTAGCCAGGGTGGTCTCAATCTCCTGACCTCGTGATTCACCTGCGTCGGCCTCCCAAAGTACTGGGATTACAGGCGTGAGCCACCGCGGCCAGACTGCAGTCCCTTTTTAACTTTTCTGTCTTCTCTATTGAGTTGTCTCTGTTTTATGTACATATAAACATATTTATATATAGTTATCTACATTTTTATATAGACATGTCTATATAAAATACATTTTATATAGACATTTTATATTTTATATACATTTTATATAGACATTTTATATTTACATATGTATAGCAAATATCTTCTACTGTGGCTTTTTAAGTGGATTTAACATAATTTTAGTCAACAGTTGTTTTCATTTTTACATTTCTTGGCCAGGCGTGGTGGCTTACGCCTGTAATCCCAGCACTTTGGGAGGCCGAGGCGGGCGGATCACGAGGTCAGGAGATCGAGACCATCCTGGCTAATACGGTGAAACCCCATCTCTACTAAAAATACAAAAAATTAGCTGGGGGTTGTGGTGGGCGCCTGTAGTCCCAGCTACTCGGGAGGTTGAGGCAGGAGAATCGCTTGAACCCGGGAGGTGGAGCTTGCACTGAGCCAAGATCGTGCCACTGCACTCCAGCCTGGGCGACAGAGCGAGACCCCATCTCAAAAAAAAAAAAACCAAACAAAAACAAAAAAACATTTCTTTAAATTGACATAATTGTACCCCAACAATTTATGGGGTACATAGTGATATTTTGATACATATACTGTATAATGATCAGATCAGGGTAATTAGCGTATCTATCATCTTAAAACATTTATGATTTCTTTGTGTTGGGAGCATTCAGTATCCTCCTTCTAGCTATTTGAAACTGTATAGTACATTATTTTTAACTGTAGTCATCCTGTAGTGCTACAGAACACCAGAACTTATTCTTCCCATCTAGCTGTAATTTTGTATTCTTTTCTTTCTTTTTTTTTTTTTTTGAGACGGAGTTTCACTCTTGTTGCCCAGGCTGGAGTGTAATGACACGATCTCGGCTCACTGCAACCTCTGCCTTCTGGGTTCAAGCAATTCTCCTACCTCAGCCTCCCAAGTAGCTGGGATTACAGGCATGCGCCACCACGCCTGGCTAATTTTGCATTTTTAGTAGAGACGGGGTTTCTCCATGTTGGTCAGACTGAGCTCAAACTCCTGACCTCAGGTGATCCACACGCGTCAGCCTCCCAAAGTGCTGGGATTACAGGCATGAGCCACTACACCCAGCCAATTTTGTATTCTTTAACAAATCTCCCCCTACGCCTTTCCCCCTACCCTTCCCAGCTTCTAGTGTCCTCTGTTCTAGGTTTTACTTCTATGAGAACAACAATTTTTAGGTTCCACATATGAGTGAGAACATGTGGTGTTTAACTTTCTGTTCTTTATTCCACTTAACATAATGTCCTCAGGTTCCATGTTGCTGTGAATAACAGGATTTTATTCTTTTTTATGGCTGAATAGTATTCTGTGGTGTATATGTACTATATTTTTTATGTTTTTTTAATTCATTCATCGCTTGTTGAACACCTTGGTTGATTCCATATCTTGGCTATTGTGAATAGTGCTGCAGTAAGCATGGGGGTGCAAATGTCTCTTTGATATACTGACATCTTTTCTTTTGGATAAGTGCTCAGTAGTGGGTTTGCTGAATCATATGGTAGGTCTATTTGTAGTTATTTGAGGAACTTCCATACTGTTCTCCATAGTGGCTGTACTAGTTTATATTCTCACTAGCAGTGGAAGTGTAAGAGTTCTGTTTTCTCTGCATCCTCACCAGCATTTGTTATTTTCTGTCTTTTTGATAATAGCTATCTTAACTGGGGTAGGATGATACTTCATTGTGTTTTGTTTTGTTTTGTTTTTAATTTTTAAAATTTTTTATAGAGGCGGAGTCTTGCCATGTTGCCCAAGCTGGTCCTGAACTCCTGGCCTCAAGCAATCCTCCCGCCTCAGCCTCCTAAAGTGCTAGGATTCAAGGCATGAGCCACTGTGCCTGGCCCTAATTGTGGTTTTGATTTGCACTATTTTTTTAACATCTTTTATTGTGAATTATTGTATGTTATATTTCATAGATATAACTTGTACATCAATGAGCTAATATAGTAGGCCTACAACTGTTACCTTCAGAAAAGCCTGCTTGCAAAATTGGTCCCTGGCTGTGTCTGGGAACTTGGCTTTTGAAACCTTTCCTACACTGATCAGGTTGTTTTGCCCACTGTAGCCACTAATACCTGTTTTCCTTCGGGGAGTCTGAAGTTTTGTTGGGAGGAAGGTGCCTAAGTGACCAGCCCTCAATAAAACCCCTAGATTCGGAGTCTCTAACCAGCTTCTTTTGGGCAGAAACATTGCACACACATAGCTGCATTTTCACTGAGAGAGCGTGTACTTTCTCAGGAATTAGAGAGCACTGGAAGCCTGCACATGAATTCCTACAGACACTACCTGATGTGTTTTTTTTCCCTTGCTGATCTGGCTGTGTATCCTTAAAGTGCTGATGATACAATAAATGTTAGCTGTGAGTACAATTGTACGCTGAGTCCTATGAGTTCTTCTAGCAAAGTATTGAACTTAGCTATTAAGTTCCAGAAAAAAAAAAAAAGCTGGAATTTTGATTAGAAATGCATCAAGTTATAGATGACTTTGGGGAGAATTAGCATCTCAATATTGTCTTCCAATGTGAATATGGTTCATATGATCGTTTCCTCCCTCGACTTCTCTTAACGACTTACAATTTTCTTTTCTTTTTCTGAGACAGGGTCTTGCTCTCTCACCCAGGCTAGAGCAAGTGGTGCAATCACAGCTTACTGCAGCCTCAACCTCCTGGGCTCAGGTGATCCTTCCACCTCAGCCTCCTAAGTAGCTGGGACCATAGGCACGTGCCACCATGACCAACAAATATTTGTATTTTTGTAGAGACAGGGTTTTGCTGTGTTGCCCAGGCTGCTCTCAAACTCCTGGGCTCAAGTGATCTGCCCACCTTGGCCTCCCAAAGTGCTGGGATTATAGGCATGAGCCACTGTGCCTGGCCCAATTTTCTGAATAGATATCAAGGACATAATTTGTTAGATGTATTTTTAGGTATTTAATATTTTCTTTAAATTTTTTTTTTTTTTTTTTTTTTGTGACAGGGTCTCACTCTGTCACCCAGACTGAAGTGCAGTGGCGTGATCTCAGCTCACCGCAACCCCCGCCTTCCAGGCTCAAGCGATTTTCGTGCCTCAGCCTCCCGGGTAGTTGGGATTATAGGCACGTGCCACTACTGCCACCACGCTCAGCTAATTTTTGTATATTTAGTAGAGACGGGGTTTCACCATGTTGGCCAGGCTGGTCTCGAACTCCTGACCTCAAATGATCCACCCGCCTTGGCCTCCCAAAGTGCTGAGATTACAGGCATGAGCCACTGCACCCGGCCGGGTATTTAAATTTTTGATGTCATCTTAAATAAGTTTTCTGACATTTTATTTTTTGTTTATTGGTGATATAGAAAAACTATTTATTTTTGTATATTGACCTTGTCTCCAGCAGTCTTCCTAAACACACTGTCTTAGTTTTCTATAGCTGCTGTAATAAATTACCATAAACTTAGTGGCTTAAAACAACATAGAGGCCGGGAACATTGGCTCATGCCTGTAATCTCAGCAATTTGGGAGGCCGAGGTGGGAGTATCACGGGAGCCCAGAAATTCGAGACCAGCCTGGGCAACACAGTGAGTCCCTGTCTCTGTTTAAAAATAACGACAACACATGGTGGCTCACACCTGTAATCCCAGCGCTTTGAGAGGCCGAGGCGGGCAGGTCGCCTGAGGTCAGGAGTTTGAGACTAGCCTGGCCAACATGGTGAAACTCCATCTCTACTAAAAATACAAAAATTAGCCAGGCATGGTGGTACGCGCTTGTAATCCCAGCTACTCAGGAGGCTGAGGCAGGAGAATTGCTTGAGCCCAGGAGACGGAGGTTGCAGTTTGCTGAGATCGCGCCACTGTATTCCAGCCTGGGCAACAAGAGAGAAACTCAGTTTCAAAATAAATAAACAAAAAAAAAAAAACATAGATTTATTATCTTATAGTTGTGTAGTTCAGAAGTCTGAATGGGTTTCACTGGGCTAAAGACAAGGTGTTGGCAGGCCGAGTTCCTTTCTGGAGGCCCAAGGGCAGAATCCATTTCCTTCCCCTTTTCAGCTTTTAGAGACTATTCGTATTCCTTGACTCTTGGCTTTCCTCCTCCATTATCAAAACCAGCAACTTTGAGTCCTCCTGAAGTTGCCATCTTTCTGGTCTGTCATCTTATTTCCTCTTCCACTTAAAAAGACACTTGTGATTACGTTGGGTCCATCTGGTTAGTCCAGGATAATCTTCCTATTTTAAGGTCAGCTTATTAGCAGTCTTAATTCCGTATGACAGTAATTCACCTTTGTCATGCAGGCAAGCATCTTCACAACATCCAAGGATCAGGATATAGACATCTTCGGATGGATGGGGAGATGGGGATAGTGGTGGTGGTCACATTATTTTGCCTCCTGTATTCACTTAAGATTTTTTTTTTTTTTTTTTTTTTTGAGACGAAGTCTCGCTCTATTGCCCAGGCTGGAGTGCAGTGGCGTGATCTCGGCTCACTGCAACCTCCACCTCCCGGGTTCAAGCAATTCTCCTGCCTCAGCCTCCCAAGTAGCTGGGACTACAGGCACGCACCACCATGACCACCTAATTTTTTTCTTATTTCTTATTTTTAGTAGATACGGGGTTTCACTATGTTGGCCAGGCTGATCTCGAACTCCTAACCTCGTGATCCACCCACCTTGGCCTCCCAAAGTGCTGGGATTACAGGCTTGAGCCACTGCATCCAGCCAAGAATGTTAATAATTTAATCTGAAGATTCTTTTAGATGTTCCACACACAAAATTGTAGCCTTTGTGAATATTAATGATTTTACATCTTTCCAGTTAACACGCCTTTTATTTATTGTTCATGCTCTACTGCTCTGGCTTGGACTTCCAGTGTATATCGGATAAAAGTGTTGATAGTGGGCATTCTGGAATTGTTCCTGATCTAAAAAGAAAACTTCCTAAATTTCACCTTACTATATTCTCTCTGTCAGGTTATAGAAGTTCCTTTCTATTCCTGTTTGATAAGAGTTGTGTTTTTTTTTGTTTTTTTTGAGATGGAGTCTTGCTCTGTCACCCAGGCTGGGGTACAGTGGCGCGATCTTGGCCCACTGCAACTTCCGCCTCCCGGTTCAAGTGATTCTCCTGTCTCAGCCTTCCAAGTAGCTGAGACTAGAGGCTGCGCCACCGCGCCCAGCTAATTTTTGTATTTTAGGTAGAGACGGGGTTTCACCATATTGGCCAGACTGGTCTCGAACTCCTGACCTTGTGATCTGCCCGTCTCAGCCTCCCAAAGTGCTGGGATTACAGGCATGAGCCACCATGCCCGGCGTGATAAGAGTTTTCATTATGAATGGATTTCACCGTGAATGGATGTTTGATTTTATCATATGCTTATTCTAGAAGTCTTGAGACAATGATATGATTGTTCAGCTTTAATGTTGTGGTCAGTTATATTAATTGATTTTTAAATGTTGAACCACTTCTGAGTCATTTTTTAGACAACACAACTTGGTCTCGGTATTTTTTATTTTGTTTATTTATTTATCCTTTTAGACAGGGTCTCACTCTATTACCCAGGCTGGAGTGCAGTAGCGTGACTTCAGCTCACTGCAACCTTGATCTCCCAAGTCATCCTTCCATCTCAGCTTCCCAAGTAGCTGAGACTATAGGCAAGTGTCACCATGCCCAGTTAATTTTTATAAATTTTTGTGGAGATGAGATTTAATCATACTGCCCAGTCTGGTCTTGAAATCCTGGGCTCAAGCAATCCTCCTGCCTTGGCCTCCAAAAGCTCTGGGATTATAGGTGTGAGTCACCATGCCCGTGGCTCTTGGTATATTTTATACATGCCTAGGTTTACTTTGCTAACATATTGTTTGGGACTTTTGCATCTACATTTATGAAAAAGAATTAGCCTGGAATTTTTCACTGATGAGCTGCCCTTGCAGGACTTAGTATCAGAGTTATGCTAGCCTCACAGAATGAGTTGGGGAGTTGGTTCTTTCTATATTTTCGAATCACTTATGTAAAACTGGAATATTTTACTACCATAAGTGCTTAGAAGAACTCACCTGCGCCACTCTGGTCTTGATGCTATCTTTGTGGGTAGATTTTTGACCATCAATAGGACTTCTTTAATGGTTATAAGGCTATTAGGTTTTCTGTTTATTTTTGAGTGAGTTTTGATAAGTTAATTTTTAAGGAATGTGTCCATCTCGTCTAAATTTTAAAATTCATTGATGCAAAGTTGTTCATAACAACCTAATGTTATCTTTTAATGTCTATAGCATATGTAGTTAAATCTCGTCTTTTAATCTCTTCTTTTTATGTCTTTTCACAGAACAAACTTGGTTTATTGATCCTCTCTATTATATATCTATTATTTTTTACTCTTAAAAAATTTTTTTTAATCTATTTATTTATTTATTTTGAGACCGGTTTATGAAACTGGCTAATTTTTGTATTTTTGGTAGAGATGGGGTTTCACCATGTTGCCAAGGCTGGTCTTGAACTCCTGGCCTCAAGCGATCCACCTGCCTTGGCCTCCCAAAGTGCTGAGATTACAGGCATGAGCCACTGCGTCTGACCCTCTTGTCTTTAAAACTTCCTCCTTTCTATTTTCATCAGGCTTATTTTTTCAGTTTCTTTCTTTTCTAATAATTAGGGTCATCCATTTTCTTGTAACTACTTCTTTAGTTGCATATTACATATTTTTATGTGTAGACTTCCATTATTCAGTTTAAAGTATATTTGAATACTCACTATGATATCTTACTTGACTGATGGCTTATTCACAAGTATGGTTCTTGATTTTCAATACAAAGGGATTTTCTAGATCTCATTTTCTTTATTTTGAAGTTTTAAAAATCTACAGAAAAAAAAACCTACAGAAAAGTTGAAGAATTAGTGCAGTATATCATCTTCCCAAGTAAACAATTTACATTCATAAAAATAGTTCATATATTAGGTAACAAGGAAAACATTAGTAATTTCATAAAGTAGAAATATTATAATTATGATCACCATGCAACAAAACTAGAAATTAAAAATGAAATTTATAAAAAAGCAGAAAGGCCCTTCCATCTGGAAAACTGAAAACAACTATTGGATGTAAGGAAAATAGAAACTGAAATAAAGGATTTCTGAAAATTAACTAAATGAAAAAACAGCATATCAGATTCTAAAAAAAAAAAAAAAGGTAAGGCACAAGTCAGGGGAAAATTTATAATCTTCAGTACATATTATAAATGAAGAAAGGGAAATAATGCAGTGAATTCGAATCTTAGAAAGTTAGGAAAAGAAAAACAAGTAAATCAAAGGAAAGCACAAGAGAATAAATAATAAAGATAAAAAGAGAAATTAGTACGAGAACAGAAAAACATCTGATTCAAAAATTAAGATTTTTATCCTGGCTGGGCACGGTGGCTCACGCCAGTAATCCCAGTACTTTGGGAGGCCGAAGCAGGCAGATCACGAGGTCAGGAGATCAAGACTATCCTGTCCAACACGGTGAAACCCCATCTCTACTAAATACAAAAACTTAGCCAGGCGTGGTGGCATGCGCCTGTAATCCCAGCTACTCAGGAGGCTGCGGCAGGAGAATTGCTTGAACCTGGAAGGCAGAGTTTGCAGTGAGCCAAGATCGTGCCACTGCACTCCAGCCTGGGCAACAGAGTGAGACTCTGTTTCAAAAAAATTAAAAAAAAAGATATGAATTGTTTAATGAAGCAAATAAATTAACCTAATAGAAATTACAAATATACAGAGTAAGAAATGGTAAGTGGTAAGTAACCATTGACACGGGATAGTTTTTATAACAGGATTAATTTGCGTACCTTTACGTAAACAAATTTGAAAACTAAAATGAAATGGATAATTATGTGTGAAAATAGAGTTTACCAAAATTGACTCAAGTAGATGTTGGAAGTTAAACAGCTCAATTTCCATTGAATAAGTTTTTAAAGTTATGAAATAACTATCTCACTGAAAAATAAAAAACATGAGGTCCAAATGGTTTAACAGGAAAATTCTACTACATTTATGAAGTCGAAATAATCATAATGCTAAATAAATTGTTTTAGAACATAGAAAAGAAGGAAAACTTCCAAATTCTTTATTTTCTAAATGGCTTGGTATTGTAAATGCTGATTTAGTTGTCTGTCTCCAGTTGTTGAAGGGCTAAAGTGAAATAAGGTAAAACATCTTAAAACACTGTTTAGTTCTTAGACCCTCTTTTTTAAAGTAGCTTTATTAATATAGACTGCACATATTTAAAGTATACAATTTGTTCAGTTTTGACATACATACATCATCACCATAATTCAGTTAATGAACATATCCATCACTCTCAAAAGTTTCCTCATCCCCCTTAATTCTGCCTTCTTGCTCTCTTCTTGCCAGTCAACCACTTATCTGGTTTCTGTCACTGTAGAATAATTAGCATGTTCTAGGACTTTTAAGAAATGTAATAATACAGTATGTATTCTTTTGTATCTCACTTCTTTTACACAGCATAATTATTTTATATCGGTTTTTATGAAGCAAGTATAAAACAAATATTTAACATACAAATTAAAGGTAGTACAAAGAAAATTACAGATGAATATTATGTATAAAAATTATGTAAAAGTTCTAAATAAAATACTACCAAACAGAACAGAATCCAGCACTCTATTACAAAAATATTAGCTCATCACCAAGATGTGTACAGGAATGCAAAGATGGTTTAACATTAGAATCATCAATGTAATTCACCATATTAATTAACCTATTAATTATATGAGAACTGTCATATAATTACTTTTATATATGCTGAAAAAGCCTTTGACAAGATTCAACACCAATATATCGTAAAAACTCTTAAGAAATTATATTATAATCAATACTTCTTTTTTTTTTTTTTTTTGAGACAGAGTCTCACCCTGTCACCCAGGCTGAAGTGCAGTAGCATGACCTCAGCTCACTGCAACCTCCACCTCCCAGGTTCAAGCCATTCTCCTGCCTCAGCCTCCCAAGTCGCTGGGATTACAGGCGCCCACCACCACACCTGGCTAATTTTTGTATTTTTAGTAGAGATGGGGTTTCACCATCTTGGCCAGGCTGGTCTCAAACTCCTGACCTCAGGTGATCTGCCCACCTCGGCCTCCCAAAGTGCTGGGATTACAGATGTGAGCCACCATGCCCGGCCAATCAATACTTCTTAATGATGGTATTCTCTCTCTCTCTCTCTCTCTCTCTTTCTGTCACACACACACACACACACACTTTATTCCTAAATCCCGTATTTTATCTAATAGGAAAATACTAGAGGCATTTTTACTAAGATTGAGAAAAAGACAGATACTCACCGACTCCACTTGTATTTAACATTGTACTGGGGGCTTAGCCAATGCAGTTAGATAAATCAATTAGAGGCGCAAGATTTGGAAAATAAAAAGTAATATTGTCCCTACTTGCAGGTGATATGGTAGTGTATCTGGAATACTGCAGAAAATCAATAGTGAAACTAACTAAAACAGAAAAGGAATTTTATAAGAATATGCAAAAATCAGTAGTCTTCATATACACAAGAAGTTTGAATATATAATGAAGAGTAAAATCCCATTTACAGCAACAAGATAAAGAGAAAATATTTAGGAATTGAAAAACATGTAAAACCTAGGTAAAGAAATCTTTAAAACACTTCTGAATAACAAAAATAGCCTTAAACAAATGAAATCGTTTGTTCAAGGATAGGACAACAACATCATAAAAGTGCCAGTTATACCTAAGTTAATATATAAATTTAATGCAATCTCAATATAAATATCAACAGGGTTTTTTTCTGGCACTAGACAAGTTGATTCTAAAGTTCATATAGAAAAATAAACATATAAGAATAGGAAAACAGAAGAGCTACAAAGAGAAAGTAGACTTCCAGATATTGTAACATATTGCAAAGCTTCTATCATGAAAATATTGTGGTATAGACCAATGGTATAGAATAGAAAGTCAAGAATTAGTCTCCTAAACACATAAAGAAATTTAGTGTATGATAAAGGTGGTTCTGAAATTATTAGGGCAGAGATGGACTCTTTAATAAATAGTGCTGGGACAACTTGTTAGCCACTTGAAAAAACAAAATTATATCTATACTTTATATCAGACACAGGAATAAACTCCAAATGAACCAGAAATCTAATTTTTTTTTAATTACCTACTAGAAGAATACATAGATGAGTTTTCTGTAACCTGGATGTGGAGAAGGGCAATAAAAGAGGGGAAAAAATTGGCTACATTGAAAAGCAAATTCTTGATTACAAAAATGAAAAACACCATAAGCAAATTTAAAAGATAGATGAGAAACCAGGAAAAAAATATGCAAAATACGTTTTAAAGACCTACTATCCCTAGTCTAAATTGAGAGAAAAAAATACTAAAATTTGGTTTAAAAGGCAGAATACATGAGCAGATACAATTTTTAAAAAAGATTCAAAAACCATCCTTAAATATATGAAGAAAATATTCAATTTCGCCTAAATAGGAAGTGTAAATTTAAAGCTGCACTGAAATACCATTTCTCACCTATCAGCTCTGCACTAATTAGAAAGCTTCACAAGAAGCCCCATTGGTGAGGCTGTGAGGAATGCAAAATTGTAAAACCCCCTTTGAGGGAGAAGTTGGCAATCCAGCAGACTACACCTGCATTTGCCCTTTGACCCAGCCGTTCCACTTGTAGGAATATTCCCTAAAGATACATTTTCTTTTCTTTCTTTCCTTTTTTTTTTTTGAGACAGGATCTTGCTCTGTTGCCCAGGCTGAAGTGCAGTAGTGTGATCTTGGCTCACTGCAGCCTCAAACTCCCAGGCTCAATTGATCCCACCTTGGCCTCTGGAGTAGCTGGGACCACAAGTGCATGCCACCACGCCTTACTGATTTAAAAAATTTTTTTTATAGAGACGGAGTCTCACCATATTGCCCAGGCTGGTCTTGAACTCCTGGACTCAAGCAGTCCTGTCTCCACCTCCCAAATTGCTGGGGTGACAGGTGTGAGCCACCATGCCCGGCCTTACATTTTCAGCAGTAGGGAAATATGAATGCACGAAGTTATTTGTTGCAGCATTATTTGTAATTGTAAAATATCGGAGAATACTTTAAATGTCCGTACAGGAAATTTGTTGATAAATATCTACACAACGGAGTACTGTACGGCTGTAAAGAAGAATGAGGAAAATCTTTACAAACGGGTATAGAGTGATTTCTAACATATGAATGGAAAGTGTACATACAGTGTGATATTTTTTATGTAAAAAAAGGGAAAATATGAGACTCTAATGTCTGCTTATTTTGCAAAAAGAAAAACAGGAAAGATAAATCAGAAATTATTGAAATTGATAACCCACAGGAGGTAGATGGCAAAGGATGGAGAGGGAAGAACACTTCTCTGTGGGGAAAAACAGTCTTTTATGTAGTTTTAACTTTTAGAACTATGTAAATGTCTTATATATTCAAAAATCAAGTCCACAAGAACAGTACAAACACAAACTAATCTATTTCAAATGATGAATGTAATCACCCTGAAGGTGAGGTGGGAGTGACCAATCAAGTAACTTTTGAATATAGCACTTTAATTATGTACCCTTAATCTAAAGAAAGAAATGCAACTGAATTTTGAACTCTTCCTAGTAGGTTTTTTTTTAATGACAGGAGTGTAGCAATTTGAAATTACTTCCTATAGTTTCAGATTGAATAAATGAATAAATATATGATGGGTTTTTTTCTGAATTTTAAGATAGATGGATAGATCAATGGATGTATAGATGTAGATACAGAAATAGATAGAAGTGTTTATATTTCCTAGATCTGTCTACTAAAAGGGCCTAGGAGCAATGATATGCAAGTAGCAGATCATATCTAATGGCCAGGTCTTAGATTTTAAAGATTTTTCCTCATTAAAATAAATGAAGGCTGTTTGGGGAGATGGTGATTCTATGGCTGAAGCAGGGAAAGTACACGAAGACCATGAATGTTGTGCCAGGTAATAAGAAAGTGCCTGATGGGAACACTTTAAAGGACAGAGGAACCAATGGATTAAAGAAGAAAACAAGAGACATTAGAGTATATCTTGAGACAAAGGAAAATGAAAACACAACATGCCAAAACTCATGGAATACAGTGAAAGCAGTACTAGAAAGGAAATTTATAGCTACAAATGCTTACATTAAAAAAGAAAGATCTGAAATCAATAACTTAACTTTACACTTAAAGGAACAGTAAAAAGAACAAACCAAACCCAAAGCTAGCAGAAACAAGGAAATAATAAATATTAGGGCAGAGATAAACAAAACAGAGACTAGAAAAGCAGTAGAGAAATTGACAAAACAGAATTGATTCTTTGAAATGATAAAAAAATTGATAAAACTTTAGCCAAATGGACTAAGAAAAAATAAGACAAATTACTAAAATCAGAAGTGAACAAGGGGACATTATAACTGATTTACAGAAGTAAAAAGATTTATAAGAGAATATTGTGAGCAAATGTATGCCAACAAATTTGATAACATAAATGAAATGGATAAATTCCTCAAAACACATAACCACCAATACAGAATCATGAAGAAACAGAAAATCTGAACAGACCTATAACTAGTAAGGAGATTGAGTTAGTAATCACGAATCACCCAACAAAGAAAAGCTCAGGGCCAGATGGCCTCACTGGTCATTTCTAACCAATATTTAAAGAATTAACCCCAATTTTCCTCAAACTCTTCCAATTAATGATATATTTGATAAAGGGTTAATACCCAGAATATATAAAGAACTCCTCAGCACTTTGGGAGGCTGCCGGGATGGGAGAATTTCTTGGGCCTAGGAGTTGGAGACCAGCCTAGACAACATGGCGAAACCCTGGCTCTACAAAAAATTTAAAAATTTGCCAGGTGTGGTGGTATTCTGCTGTGGTCCCAGCTACTCAGGAGGCTGAGGTGGGAGGATCACTTGAGCCCGGGAGGTTGAGGCAGCCATGAGCTGTTGCACTCCAGCCTGGGTGACAGAGTGAAACCCCGTCTCAAAAAAAAAAAAAAAAAAAAAAAAACTTATACAGCTCAACAAGTAACCCATTTAGAAAATGGAGAAAGGACTTGAATAGACACTTCACCAAAGAAGATATACAAATGGCCAATAAGCAAATGAAAAGATGCCTATTATCACTAATCATTAGAGAAAGGCAAATCAAAACCAGGAGATAAGACCTCACACCTGTTAGAATGCCTGTTATAAAACAAAACAAAACAACCAGAAAATAACAAGTGTTGCTGAGGATGTGGAGAAATTAGGATGTGGAAAAATGGGAAGCCCTGTGCATTATTTATAGCAATGTGAAATGGTGCAACCACTGTGGAAAACAGTGTGGTGGTTCCTTAAAAATTAAAAATAAATTACCATGTGATTCAGCAATTCTCAAAAAGATATTTGTGCACCCATGTTCTTAACAGCATTATTCACAATAGCCAAAAGGTGGAAGCAACCCTAACGTCCTTGAATGGATAAGCAAATGTGGTATGTATCTACAGTTAGATATTATTCAGCCTTAAAAATGAAGGAGCGGCCAGGCGCGGTGGCTCACACTTGTAATCCCAGCACTTTGGGAGGCTGAGACAGGCAGATCACGAGGTCACGGGTTCAAGACCAGCCTGGCCAACATGGTGAAACCCCGTCTCTACTGAAAATACAAAACAGAAAAATTAGCCAGGCTTGACGGCAGGCACCTGTAATCCCAGCTACTCAGGAGGCTCGGGCAGGTGAATCATTTGAACCCGGGAGGCGGAGGTTGCAGTGAGCCGAGATTGCGCCACTGCACTCCAGCCTGGGCAACAGAGCAAGACTCCATCTCAAAAAATATTAATAATAATAAAGGAAGGAGCCTGGCATGGTGACTCACACCTGTAATCCCAGCTACTCCGGAGGCAGAGGTGGGAGGATCATTAGAGCTCAGGAGTTTGAGGCTGCAGCGAGCTCTGCACACAGGAAATTCTGACACGTGTCTCACAGCATAGATAAAGCTTGAGAACACTGTGCTGGGTGAAATAAGCCAGTCCCGAAAAGGCAAATACTGTATGATTCCACTTACAGTGTGAATACAGTATGATTCCCATACTGTATGAGTCTGCTGATGACAAACTATTGTTTTTTTGATAATCTGGAAGTGTCTTTATTTCTTGTGGCTTTTTAAATAACAGCTGTATTGTTTTTAAATTATTATTTGTTTATTTTTTTGAGACAGGGTCTTGCTCTGTTGCTCAGGCTAGAGTGCAGTGGTGCAATCACAGCTCACTGCAGCCTTGACTTCCTGATTGAGCAGTCCTCCCACCTCAGCTTCCCAAGTAGCTGGGACAACAGGCATGCACCATCATTCCTGGCTAATCTTTTGTATTTTTTGTAGAGATGGGGTTTCACCATATTGCCCAGGCTGATCTCCAACTCCTGGGCTCAAGCGATCCCCCCGCCTCAGCCTTCCAAAGGGCTGGGATTACAGGCATGAGCTACTGTGTCTGGCCTGAATGACAGGTCTGTTGAAATACATTACACATATAAAACTTACCCATTAAACTGTATAATCCAATGGCTTTGAGTATATTCACAGTTATGCAACCATCACCACAATCAATGTTGGAACATTTTCATCAGCCCACAGAGAAATTTGCATACCCCTTGCCATCATCCCCAAATCCTCTCATCTTTCCCAACCCTAGGCAATCACTAATCTACATTGTATCCATGGATATGCCTATTCTTATACATTTCATATAAATGGAATCATACACTATTTCATCTTTTGTGGCTGGATTCTTTCACTTAACATAATGGTTTCAAGGCTCATTATTGTAGCATTTATCAGTACTATATTTTTTTGTATGGCCAAATAACATTTTGTTGAATGGATATACACATTTATCCATTCATCACTTGATGGACATTTGAGTGGTTTCTGAATTTGGCTATTGTGAATAATGCTCCTGTGAACATTTGTATACAAGTATTTATTTTGAATACCCATTTTTCACTCTTTTGCATATATAGCTAGGAGTGAAATTGCTGGGTTACATGGTGATATGGTTTGCCTGTGTCCCCACTCAAATCTCATCTTGAATTGTGGCTCCCATAATCCCCACGTGTCATGGGAGGGACCTCGTGGGAGGTAATTGAATCATGGTTTTTTTCCCGTGCTGTTCTTGTGAGAGTGAATAAGTCTCACGAGAGCTGATGGTTTTATAAAGGGCAGTTCCCCTGCACACACTTTCTTGCCTGCCACCATATAAGATGTGCCTTTGCCCCTCCTTTGCCTTCTGCCATGATTGTGAGGCCTCCCCAGCCTTGTGGAACTGAGTCCATTAAACCTCTTTTTCTTTATAAATTACCCACTCTCAGGTATTTCTTCATAGCAGTATGAAAATGGACTAGAACATGTGGTGACTCTATGTTTCGTTTTTTGAGGTACTGCTTGACTGTTTTCCAAAGTGGCTGTGCCATTTTAGAATCCTACAAGCAGTGTATGAGGGTTCTGATTTCCCCACATCGTTGCCAACGCTTATCTGTTGCTTTTATTATAGCTACTTTTAAAAAATAACAGCTTTATTGAGATATAATTCGTATACCATGAAATTCACCTTTAAAAACCTAGTGTACAATTCACTGCCCTTGATTTGTGAAGGATATTTTTTCTGGGAAAAGAATTCTGGGTTATTTTCTATCAGCACATTGAAGATATCATTCCACTGTCTTTTGATTTTCATTTTTGCTAAAGAGAAATCAATTTTTTGTCCATATGGTACACTGATATATTTTGGTGTGGATTTCTTTTTATCCCTGCTTGGAATTTGTTGGCTTTCTCAAATCTGAAGGTTAGTGTCTTTAATTAATCCTGGAAAAGTCCCAGCTGTTATCTTTTCAAATAATAATTCTTCCCTATTTTCTTCTGGAACTCTGGCTATATTCATGTTAGACTTCCTTTCTCTGTCTTCCATGTCTCTTAACTTCTCATATTTTCCATCTGTTTTCTCTGTCTCTCTGTGTGCGCATCTATTAAGTCAAAAACTATGAAAGGTCTGAGATTTTACCCTACATTTATCCTACATTTATAGCTATATTTATCTTTAACCAATTTTCTGAAGTTCTAATTATCTATTGTTATGACTGATTTTCTTTGGATTGTGTTGGTATATAATCAAGTTGTCTACATGTAATGATAATCTCATCTCTTCTAGTATTTTCTTTTTCGAATATTTTTGCATTGGCAAGAGCATCCAATATAGGAGTGAAAATGAGAGAACAATATTGTTTTTGCTGTTGTTTTTAATGGATTCACCCGTAGTGTAAAATATATGGTATTTGTTGGTTCTAGATTTTAAATACTTGTAATTTTGTGTTTTAATGTGTTTGTTAGACATGGTTTGAGTTTTATTAGATGCCTTTTCAAAAATGCATTGATAATACATACTGTATGATTCTATATATATGAATCAAGAAGTTTAAGAAACCATGAACGAGGAGAACATATGACATAAAATTCTGTCAAAAATCTCTCTTTGTCTAGAAATTGTGTTTGATGTTTAATTTTATCAGAGAACAGAAAGTTGCTTGCCCCAGTGCCCCAGTTAAGGTAAAGCTGAGGTTCATAAATACCTCAACTTAAAAAAATACAAAAATTAGATTTTTTGATCATTCTTAGTTAGGCTCACCACCTTTGCCCTAGGGAAAGTAACTCCTCCCCTTTGAACAGTCACTGAGTGAGGCTTACAGAGCGAGGCTCTAGTTTTTCAGGAACCACCCCCTAAAATCTCCACTTTTAGCAGAAGACTGGAAACAGAAACATCTAAATGTTACTTGGCACTGAATGTCTTGGAGTAGTCTTTTTGGCAGTCTATCCCTTGATAGACTGAAATAGCCATCTTTGACAACAAAATGAATAAAAAGTAAGGTTTGACCTAGTCTTAATTTTGATAGATCCCCAACCAGTAACTTTAGTGTCACTTATTTCAAAGAAAAGGCACTCTTTTTTTCCACTATGTTTTTCTCCATCCCATGTCTCTCTCTCTCTTTCTCTTTTTTTTTTTTAAAGGTTTATTGTGTTTACTTTTATTCTTTTTTTTATTTTTGAGACAGAGTCTCTGTGGCCCAGGCTGGAGTGCAGTGGGGTGATCATGGCTCACTGAAACCTCGACCTCCCGGGCTCAAATGATTCTTCCCACCTCAGCCTCCTGAGTAACTGGGACTACAGGCACATGCCACCTCACTCAGCTAATTTTTGTGGTTTTTTGTAGAGACAGGTCTTACTTTGTTGTCCAGGCTGCTCTCCAACTCCTGGGCTCAAGCGATCCTCCCGCTTTGGCTTCCCAAAGTGCTAGTATTACAAGTGTGAGCAACCGTGCCCAGCCTATTTGAAAAATTCTTAATAGCCAGTTTTAAAGGTAATGCTTGAAGCTTACATTTCCTGTGACTTTTTTTTTTTTTTTTTAAGGAAAAACACAGGGTCTCACTGTCACCCCGGCTGGAGCAGTGGCACAGAATTGCTCACTGCAGCCTTGAACTCCTGGGCTCAAGGGATCCTCCCACCTCAGCCTCCCTGAGTAGCTGGGACTGTAGGTGTGTGCCACCACGCCTGGTTAAAGACAGGATCTCCCTATATTGCCCAGGCTAGTCTCAAACTCCTGGGCTCAAGCCATCCCCCCACCTCAGCCTCCCAAAGTGCTGGGATTATAGGTGTGAGCCACTGTTCCTGGCCTGCTTATTTATATTCTTTTGTAATGGCATGATAACTTCTTTCATATGTGTAGGAGAAAATTTTAATCATTTTCCAGATTGAACTTGTGATTCTTGTGGTCATTCTAATTCATAGGTTTATTTTTTTAGTTTCTGGGTGCTCATTGCACCCTTTATCACTGGTCTTTGTTATTGTGGATGAACAATTTTTCTCCTTTATCACTAGTCTTTGTTATTGTGGATGAACAATTTTTTTTTAAGAGGTGGGGTCTCACAGTGTTGCACAGGCTATAGTGCAGTAGCTGTTTACAGATGTGATCATAGTACACTACAGCCCTGAACTCCTGGGCTCATGCAATCCTCCTGCCTCAGTCTCCTGAGTAGCTGAGACTACAGGCATGTTGGTGAACAATTTTCTTTTTGTGTCAAACAATTGTATTGATATTTTAATGGAATATGTACAGAAGAGACACCCTTATGGTTCTTAGTACTCACCAACTTCTTTTTTTTTTTTTTTTTTTTGAGACGGAGTCTCGCTCTGTCGCCCAGGCTGCAGTGCAGTGGCACGATCTCAGCTCACTGCAAGCTCCGCCTCCCGGGTTCATGCCATTCTGCCTCAGCCTCCCGAGTAGCTGGGACTACAGGCGCCCGCCACCACGCCCGGCTAATTTTTTTGTGTGTTTAGTAGAGACAGGGTTTCACCGTGTTAGCCAGGATGGTCTCGATCTCCTGACCTCATGATCCGCCTGCCTCGGCCTCCCAAAGTGCTGGGATTACAGGCTTGAGCCACCCATGCCCGGCCAGTACTCACCAACTTCTTAAAAGCATTCCCACTGAGGATTTTGAGTAAGAAAATTATGTACTCATTACCATACTTCAGAATATGATTCTGGCTGGAGGGTGCTACCTCGTGAGGAATAACCAAAGAGCAATGCATTTTAAAAGCAGGAAGAGGTCCCTGGAGTTCAGGTTGACTGCATGCTAGCTGTGAATCCATAGCGTAATCACTACAGTTATAAAATAGTTAATCAAACAATTGTACTCCTGGGATGGCTAAATAAACATATAAAACCATGCTGTGGAGTAATGTAGGAAATCTCTTATTAAAATACCATGGCTAGTTTTGATCCAAAAATATGTAAGTTATGGAAGGAATGTGGGAAAAGGGTAAGTGATGATGCCATGGACCACTTTGTTCTGCTTAGTGTCATAAGACTGAAGATCTGTGTACCCCTGCCTCGTTGTCAGTAGTCTACTTTGCTGATGTTGAAATTCTGAGGGGGCAATAGTCTGACTTCACTCTTTATCACTTCATATTTATTCATGTGGGAAAGACTCCCACATTGTACAGCACCTTGGAGAGAGGACGCCTCAACAAAAGATCAATGCTTTTATTTATTAATTTATTTATTTTTTGAGACAGAGTCTAGCTCTGTCGCCAGGCTGGAGTGCAGTGGCACAATCTCGGTTCACTGCAACCTCTGCCTCCTGGGTTCAAGCAATTATCCTGCCTCAACTTCCCAAGTAACTGGGATTACAGGCACATGCCACCATGCCCAGCTAATTTTGTATTTTTAGTAGAGACAGGGTTTCACCATATTGGCCAGGTTGGTCTTGATCTCCTGACCTCATGATCCGCCTACCTCGGCCTCCCAAAGTGCTGGGATTACAGGCGTAAGCCACCGTGCCCAGCCAAGATCAATACTTTTAAACTGGATTCCAAATGGTGAGGTGCCCTAGGAAATGCAGAGATTAAGGTCTTAAAATATTCTCCATTAAAAAGAATCAGGAAAAAAAAAAAAAAAAAAGAATCCGGGAGGCTGGGCGTGGTGGCTCACACCTGCAATCCCAGCACTTTGGGAGGTGGAGGCAGGAGGATCCCTTGAGCACAGGAGTTTGAGGCTAGCCTGGGCAACATGGTGAAACCCCATCTCTACCAAAAACACAAAAAAATTAGTGGGGCATGGTGGTGTGCACCTGTGGTCCAGCTGTGTGGGAGGGTGAGGTGAGAGGAACCCTTGAGCTGAGGAGGTGGAGGCTGCAGTGAGTCACTACTGCACTCCAGCCTGGGCGACAAAGTGAGACCCTGTCTCAAAAAAGAAAAAGAAAACAAGAATTAGGGATGCTTGAGGAAATGGCCGATTCCAAATCTGGTGCAGAAAAATGCACAAAGTAAGCCTGGAACATCTTTTGAGAAGAAGGAAGCTCTCAATGACTCATAAGGTTAAGTCGTAAGGACTGAAGAGCCCGCCTGAAAAGGCTCCCACTGGCCAAACATCAATTAATTTGAGAATCAATAAGGATGATCACTGTATTGGATTGAAACACACCTAATATGTTTAATCCATGAGTTCATAATGATACTGAAAAAAAAATCATCACTATTTGAAGGTGGTGAAAGAATGAATATCATTTTTTATTTATTATTATTAATATATGTAAGGGATACAAGTGTCGACTTCTTTTTTGTTGTTGTTTTTTGAAACAGGGTCTTGCTCTGTTGCCCAGGCTGGAGTGCAGTGGCACGATCTCAGCTCACTGCCATCTCTGCCTCCTAGGCCCAAGGAATCCTCCCACCTCAGCCTCCTGAGTAGCAGGGACCACAGGCCCGTACCACCATGCCAGGCTAACTTTTTTATAGTTCTTTAGAGACAGGGTTTTGCCATGTTGCCCAGCCCGGTCTCAAACTCCTGGGCTCAAGCGATCCGCCCACCTCAGCCTCCCAAAGTGCTGGGACTATAGGCATGAGCCACTGCTGCCAGCCACGTGAATATACTGTATAGTAGTGAAGTATGGGCTTTTAGTGTACTGCATCATGATTTTGAAACTTATGATAAAAGTCTTACAGCTGGCTATGCATGGCTCACGCCTGTAATCCCAGTGCTTTGGGAGGCTGTGGTGGGTAGATCGCTTGAGGTCAGGAGTTCGAGACCAGCCTAGTCAACATGGTGAGACCCTGTCTTTACCGAACATTTAAAAACTAGCTGGGTTGTGGTAGTGTACACCTGTAGTCCCAGATAACTCAGGAAGCTGAGGTAGGAGGATCACTTTGAGCCCAAGAGGTTGAGGCTGCAGTGAGCTGTGATCGAGCCAGTGTACCCCAGCCTGGGCAACAGATCAAGACCCTGTCTCAGAAAGAAAACAAACAAACAAAAAGCATTCCTGCTAATGAGTGAAAGAAGTAATAACAGAATCTAAATGTCACTATTTTGGGAGGTGGGCTTCCAAAATGGTGGAGTAAGAACCTCAGGGTGTATGTATAGCTGAAACAATATTGGATGAGTTGATAATTGTTGAATCTGGGTGATAGGTATGTAGGGATTCATTCCTTCCATCTGCTTTTTTGGGGGTAACAAGATATAATTCACATGCCAATGTGAATTATTCAATGTTTATTAAATAACTAGCTATATTACCTAAAGCATGTTAAAGAGGGAAAAGCAGCAGAAATAATTCCTTCTGGAGAAAGTGGGTTACAAAAGCTGTATTATGATCATGCTTATAAACATGAAGATTTCTCAATTGAGTGTAATTTAGTTTCTTCTAAATTCTGCTTTTCACTGTTATCTAAAGTCAAGATGGTTGATAGATACAGGTTAATGAGTGGAACATGGCTTATGTGAAACTTCATATTTCGAGAAATATCGTCTAGTGTTAACCCTGCCTCCTAAGATATATGCTATAAAATAAAAGTAGATGTCTGGTAAAGGTAGGCAAAAGGGTTTATGGGGTTGTAACTATCAGCTAAAGTGAGGATTTTTTTAACTATGCATGCATTACAGCTAGGATCCTCCTTTAGCCCCAGTAATTTTAAGGTGGTTTAAGCTGTTTGTTATCCTGGGCTATAGCTCAGCATTACCACAGCTGGTTACACAGAGATATAAACGTGCTTGGTAAACGTATTCTTTCAGGTTGAAACTAGATGATTATGAAGTGTAGTATCTTGCTGGTAAACCTTTGCTGTCATTGGTGGTTCTGCCCTTGTGCAGAATTCAGTTATTCATTTGTTCTTTGGGCTTTCCGTGTGCTTTGATCGTTTCCTCACACCTCGCTCCCTTCCAGCTTCCATTTATCCTTCTAGGCCAGGTCCCATTTTTCTAAAAGCCCTTTCCTAATAATCCCCTCCCTAATGCCTTTTGTACTTATTTTAGCATTGTGGAGGAAGAGAGGGGGAACCTGGTTATTTTGTTATTCAAGTGAGCCTTCAGTTAGTTGAAGATTATATATTTCAAGTGTCACTAGTTGTAAATGTCAAAACAGTCTATTGACCAAACAAAAAAAAAAAAAAAAAAAAAGTCCTATTACTCTGGGCACAGTTTGAACAATGCCTGTTTGAATCAAGTCCTTCCTCCCCTCAAAAAACAATGTGATTAATGCAAAGTACCTAACTCCACTGATTTCTTTTTCCCTCACTTTTTAGGATTATGGCTGCTGTTCCTCAAAATAATCTACAGGAGCAACTAGAACGTCACTCAGCCAGAACACTTAATAATAAATTAAGTCTTTCAAAACCAAAATTTTCGTAAGTGTTTTGATTGGTTTGCTGTCACGTAGGCACTAACTTGCCACATTGTACACATGAGATATCTTCTCTTTAAACTCTCTCATTGTACAGGTGAGGAAACGAAGCTGAGAGATTCATTGATTTTCCCACTTTGCCAATTAATGGTAGAGTATGTTTTAGCAGCACCAGGTGAGATTGTGTCTCATCTTTGCATGGTTCCTGGCACATAATATTTGCTCAATAAAGATTTGTTGAGTAAATGAATAATTCAGCTTGTAAATTTGGGCAAATAAGTGTTTTTTAAGTTCTGGGTTTTTTTGTTTGTTTGTTTGTTTTGTTTTGTTTTGTTTTTTTCTTTTGAGACGGAGTCTTACTCTGTCGCACAGGCTGGAGTGCAGTGGCGCAATCTCGGCTCACTGCAAGCTCCGCCTCTGGGGTTCACGCCATTCTCCTGCCTCAGCCTCCCGAGTAGCTGGGACTACAGGCACCTGCCACCACGCCCGGCTAATTTTTTTTTGTATTTTTTAGTAGAGTTGGTTTCACCTTGTTAGCTAGGATGGTCTCGATCTCCTGACCTCGTAATCCACCCTCCTCGGCCTCCCAAAGTGCTGGGATTACATGCATGAGCCACCGTGCCCAGCCTTTTTTTTTTCTTTTTTGAGACGGAGTTTCACTCTTGTTGCCCAGGCTGGAGTGCAATGGCACAATCTTGGCTAACCGCAACCTCTGCCTTCCGGATTCAAGTGATTCTCCTGCCTCAGCCTCCCGAGTAGCTGGGATTACAGGCATGCACCACCATGCCTTGCTAATTTTGTATTTTTAGTAGACACAGGGTTTCTCCATGTTGGGCAGACTAGTCTCAAACTCCTGACCTCAAGTGATCTGCCCGCCTCGGCCTCCCAAAGTGCTTGGATTACAGGCGTGAGCCACCGTGCCCGGCCAAGTATTTTAATATAATTTTATATACTTTCGAAGAACAGTTTATAAGGAAACTACAGCTCTCCAGTTCTGCCTCTCCTCTAAGCTATACTCCAGACTCCTTCTAATGATATCTAATAATAATTTATATTGTAAGTGATGCTTTTACCAGGTTGTAGACTCTGTTCTGGGTGCCTGGCTTTGAAGTCACCACTGACTTTCAGATCATCAAATCCAGCAGACAGCCACGATTCCCGCGTCTTTTACTTGTCCTGCAGATTTTAACAGAGTTAGTAGTTTTTAACTCTTTTTCCCCTTTAAATTCTTATCAGAGTAGCAAAAAGTAGCCACATTTGAATCTCTCCCTTTTTCTTTTTTCTTTTTTTTTTTTTTCTTTTTTTCTTTTTTTGAGACAGTCTCGCTCTGTCACCCAGGCTGGAGTGCAGTGGCACAGTCTCGGCTCACTGTAACCTCCACCTCCTGGGTTCAAGCAATTCTCCTGCCTCAGCCTTCTGAGTAGCTAGGGCTTCAGGCATGCACCACTATGCCCGGCTAATTTTTTGTATTTTTATTAGAGATGGGGTTTCACCATGTTGGCCAGGCTGGTCTCGAACTCCTGACCTCAAGCAATCCACCTGCCTCAGCCTCCCAAAGTGCTGGGATTACAGGCATGAGCCGCTGCGCCCGGCCTCTTCCCTTTTTCATTTATGCTGTCACCCGCTCTGGAGATGCTATTAACTAAGGACTGCTAGCCTGAGAAATAAAGTAGTGGGAATGACCTCTCAAAGCCAAATAATTAGCCTCTGAATGGGAAGGACCAGAGAACAAATACAATTTAAGTTACCTGATAAATTTAAAATCAAGAGAGAGATGGATTCTTTGCTCAGTTGGGATACAATTAATGTAACCTGTGTGAATTAGTTTAAAAAATTAGTTTTATAGAGTTGGGGGGTTTGTTAAAATGGATCCATCTAATCTAGTTTTTCCATTATTTTTCAGAGGTTTCACTTTTAAAAAGAAAACATCTTTAGATAACAATGTATCTGTAACTAATGTGTCAGTAGCAAAAACACCTGTATTAAGAAATAAAGATGTTAATGTTACCGAAGACTTTTCATTCAGTGAACCTCTACCCAACACCACAAATCAGCAAAGGATCAAGGACTTCTTTAAAAATGCTCCAGCAGGACAGCAAACACAGAGAGTTGAATCAAAACCATTATTGCCAGATTTCTTGCAGACTCCAAAGGAAGTTTTATGCACTACCCAAAACACACCAACTGTAAAGAAATCCTGGGATACTGCTCTCAAGAGATTAGAATTTAGTTCTTCACCAGATTCTTTAAGTACCATCAATGATTGGGATGATATGGATGACTTTGATACTTCTGAGACTTCAAAATCATTTGTTACACCACCCCAAAGTCACTTTGTAAGAGTAAGCACTGCTCAGAAATCAAAAAAGGGTAAGAGAAACTTTTTTAAAGCACAGCTTTATACAACAAACACAGTAAAGGCTGATTTGCCTCCACCCTCCTCTGAAAGCGAGCAAATAGATTTGACTGAGGAACAGAAGGATGACTCAGAATGGTTAAGCAGCGATGTGATTTGCATCGATGATGGCCCCATTGCTGAAGTGCGTATAAATGAAGATGCTCAGGAAAGTGACTCTTTGAAAACTCATTTGGAAGATGAAAGAGGTAACAATTATTTTATCTTCATTTTAGTATGTTCAGTGTACTTTTTTATTCAAAGCTAGCCATTGGGAATAGTCATGAATATATAGAGCTTTTGTCGTTAAGGTTGTTAGGGTCTTTAGTGGTGCTTTTTGAATAATCTGTTGGCCACATTTTTGAGGCAGGACGTACTGATGAAATGGAAGGTTTTAGTCTGCTAATATAATTTCCAGGATAGCTCTGTGATTTTATACATGAAGAAAATACAGGAGTTTCCCCTTGTCCACAGCTTTGCATTCTCTGAGGTTTCAGTCACCCGCAGCTGGCTGAGGTCTGAAAATATATTGCATCACTTCTCTTGCGCTTTGGGACCATTATTAAGAAAACACAAGCCGTGCGATACCGCGACAGTCAATCTGATCACTGAGACCACTGCTAAGTGATTAACAGCAACCCAGGTGGACAGATCAGGTCGGGGCAAGATTCTATCACACTATACTCAAAACAGCTTGAAACTGAAAACTTATGAATTCATTTATTTCTGGGATTTTCCATTTACATCACAATGCCTACATCATTCACCTCTCTTCATCTCATCCTATAGGCATTTTTTATCATCTTATATCTTTACAAGAGGAAGGGTGAGTGCAGTAAGATATTTTGAGCGAGAGACCACAGTCACATAACCTTTATTGCAGAATATTGTTATAATTGTGCTATTTCATTAGTTGTTCATCTTTTGCTGTGCTTAGTTAATAAATTAAACTCTATCATAGGTATGTATGTGTAGGAAAACACATAGTACTTATAGGGTTTGATACTATCTGAGATTTCAGGCATCCACCAGGGTCTTGTCACATATTTCCTGAGGATAAGGAGGGTGCTGTTGTAAGATCCATAGAGGTTAAAATGGTGGTTAGTGGTAAATTGGAAAATGAAACTAAGCCTTTCTACTGTAATTCCTTTATGGCTTGTTGCCACCTAATATTGATGTGTAATGTGCTCTAATTGCACTATTAAAGTATTATAAATTACATTCAAAGTTTTTCCTGGCTAGATCTTGTAATTATTAGATGTCCAAAATTGAGTAACTGAGATTATCCACGTGTGGAAGTAACCCACCTTATGAAGCAGTTGCAAATATGAGAGTAAAATTTTTAAACACCTGAATCCCATGAAGGTTACTCTAGGGTGAGAGAGCATTGAAAAGTGATTGATGATAAGCAAAACTATAGTCTCATCAATGATGCTTCTGTTTCTGAAGGGAAAATTTGTTAAAAGATAGACAGCAACAATTTGGGTTGTGTTTTCCCACATAGTCCAAAAGAGAGACTTAAATAACTGGGAAACTTTGTGGTAAAGCTGATTTGTACAAGCAGCCATGTTTGTGTTATTATCAGACTTATCTGTTGCACTTTACCCTTATTTAAATATGAGTGAAAAGTTAAAAACTAGAAACGTCGATAGCAAATATGTGTTTTGTAATTAACCAGAGACAGACATGAAAATCCCTAAGCAAATCTTTGGCCTCAGTCGAGCATTCACTGGACTTAATCCAGTTGACTCAATAATAATCATTTATGAATAAATAAGCCAGCATTAGCGTGTAAAGGGAGAGGATCCATACAAAGTGGTGTGATTGTTTGTGACTTGCCAGAAGCACTCATTCTTAATCACTCATGCCCTGTTCTTTCTGTCTCATTAGTGGCTAACAAATCTATGTTTATCAACTGTTTTACTGTAGATAATAGCAAAAAGAAGAAGAATTTGGAAGAAGCTGAATTACATTCAACTGAGAAAGTTCCATGTATTGAATTTGATGATGATGATTATGATACGGATTTTGTTCCACCTTCTCCAGAAGAAATTATTTCTGCTTCTTCTTCCTCTTCAAAATGCCTTAGGTAAACTAGCTAAATAATTAGCATTATTATTTGTTTCTGGGATACTTTAAATTGTTTAATTTAGTTTATAATATCATTTCTATATAAAAGTATTTTGTGCTTTGTACAATTATTTTTACATTCAAGTGAAAGCCTCAAAAAAAAACACTGTTTATATGTTTAATTGGTTGCATTCTAAAGATGAAGTTCCATTATGATTAATTACATGAAACATCAAACAATTTTATGTAGTTGATTTTTTTTTTTTTTTTTTTTTTTTTTTGAGACAATCTCGCTCTGTCACCCAGGCTGGAGTGAAGTGGTGTGATCTCAGCTCACTGCAGCCTCCACCTCCCGGGTTCAAGTGATTCTTGTGCCTCAGCCTCCCAAGTAGCTGGAACTACAGGTGCATGCCACCATGCCTGGCTAATTTTTTGTATTTTCAGTAGAGACAAGGTTTTGCCATGTTGCCCAGGCTGGTCTTGAACCCCTGAACTCAGGCAATCCACCCGCCTTGGCCTCCCAAAGTGCTAGGATTACAGGCATAAGCCACCTTGCCTGGCCTTATATAGTTGATTTTGACATAAGGAATATATTTCTAAAAATATTATATTTCCAAACCTGACCTGAAATGACACAAAGCTAAGCCATTATATGGGAAGTGAATTAGGACATTAGTACTTTTTAAAAAAATCCTACAGGATAGAATTGGCCATTGTATTTGTTATTCACTCGATTTTAGCAAATTGGTGACATGATTATTGTTAATTGGTAGTATTACGAGAAAAATAGATACTCCACACGACTCATCAACAGCTTAAATTGCTAAGTGTCAGTGTTACTTTGTCCTCATCCCAGTCTCACTCTCAGACCAGTTGAGTGGTAGAGTATAATATATACTAAACTGAGGAAAAGTTTATATAGAGTCTCAATTCTAAACCAGCATTCTCATTTACCAGGTGAAACAGCTGAGGCCCAGGGAGGAGCAAGGAATTGCCCAGGATGATACAATGAATGACAGATGGACTCAGATCCACTGTAGTGCTTTCCCTGGTGTCATACTGATTCCTTGTTGAATGCCTGGCTTTTTTCTTTACTTATTAAAAATGTGTATTACACAAATAATATAATCATTTTAACAAGGATTCTAAATAAGAAGGAAGGAACACTGCTGGGTGCGGTGGCATGGTAGTAGCCTGTAGTCCCAGCTACTCAGGAGGCTGAGGCAGGAGGATCCCTTAAGCCCAGGAGTTCAAGGCTGTAGCATGCTGTGATTACGCCTGTGAGTAACCATTGCACTCCAGCCTGGGCAACATAACGAGACCCTCATCTCTAAAAAA
Organism: Pongo abelii; assembly: GCF_028885655.2. Taxonomy (NCBI): domain Eukaryota; kingdom Metazoa; phylum Chordata; class Mammalia; order Primates; family Hominidae; genus Pongo; species Pongo abelii. Next base: position 93,847,915 of record NC_072001.2, read on the forward strand.
TTAAAAAGAGAGAGAAAGAAGGAATACTAGTAGTCCCACAATTCTGACTGTTTTCTTTATCCATCTTCAGTTTTGAGCCTTTTCTACATGTGTGTTTGATTTCTGCATTGTTGTAATCAACATGTAATTATAATTTTATATTCTCCTTTATTTCTCTTAGCATTATTTCTAAATCATTTTCCACTTGCTACATATTTAATTCCTTTTAATGACTACCTAATTTATCAAATTGTCATACCATAAATAAATTTCCTAGAGTCTTAGCAATTAAAAAAGCTTATTTTACAAAGTATTTCCAAGGTAGACTCTCTTTGTATATTTCCCATTGTAACTTAGTATACATATGTGTATATATTATAAAACTGAAATAGAATTTTCACAATATTTTTTGTGCAATGCACAGCTTAAATTCTATGCTACATTTTATTTCAGTTTTAAAAAATACTGGTTGTAACCTCTGAATTTCAGAAGTCAAGTGGTCAGACAGTGTATAACAGAGAAGAGAGACCTGTTTTTCAAACTCCTCTTTTCCAAAACCTCTGTAGCTGGCCCTCAAGATTCTCCATCTTCTGGCCACAATTTACCTTTTTCAGCTTTATCTCCGCTTATGCCCTTGCGATAAACCAATGGTCTTAATGAGTCAAACCAACAATCTAGAAAGCATATCATTTTCTTTAATTATGTTATTGTTTAAAAAACAATATTAAAAAGTCACACTGTTTTGATTTAGTTAGAAAGTTGCATTCCAAAATTCTTCTTTAGGAAAATAAGGTTGATTCCCAGATGTCAAGCGAATAGAATTGTCCTTTTTAAAATCTTTCTTTCATAGTCTGACAGACACTTTCCCCATACTTGTCATTCAGTTTGCTTAAATCTTATCTCCTTGGCAAAGCCTTCTCAAGTTCCAAAAAATGTTACCTTTCTTTGGATTTCCACAGTATCCTCTCTTTAACACTCATTCAGTACTAATTTATCTTGTTATTTGTAAAGTATTTTTTCTATCTAATCAGACTGACCAGGTTTATATGTTAATATGTTTTTGTATAATCTGTGTGGTGAGGTAATTATATATGCAGACACACAAAAACACATATACATATATTTGCATAATAAGAGAAGTCCAAAAAAAGTGCTTTGAAATCTCAGAAAAAAGAGACATTAATAATCACTTGCTGGAGAAGTAATGCTTGGGCTGGGGCTAGAAGAACAGGTGTGATTTGGGTACAAAGAGATTGGAATGGCAGGTTTTCCAAACTGAGAGGATCAGTGGCAAAATCCCCAAAATAGGCAATGCAGGGCTTATATGAAGAATGTAAGTGGTACAGTATGATTGAACCCTTGTGTTACTGAAAGGACGTAATTGGAGATAAAGTTGAAAAGGGCTCTTGGGGCCAGAGGAGGGACAACTTTGAGGACCAGCTAAAGAAGTTTTATAATTGAGGAAATTTAAAAAGCTACTTCTCTTTTCTGTTATATATTGTCTGATCAGTTGTAGAAAAATATTAAGGGTTTCAAAATTATACATTTATTGAGTCTAGCCTGTAGTATGATTGGCTTAACATTTTTTTTATTTGCAGTATGTTAAAGGACCTTGACACCTCTGACAGAAAAGAGGATGTTCTTAGCACATCAAAAGATCTTTTGTCAAAACCTGAGAAAATGAGTATGCAGGAGCCGAATCCAGAAACCAGCACAGACTATGACGGTACAAACAATATTTTAGACATACCATGTATTTCAACTACTTACTTTTGAAAACAACGTAACCCAAAGATTGTGTTTTGAACCTGTGGCTGTATGTTATAAAATGGCAGATTTGTTGTCTCTTTTCTTCTAATGTCATAACCTTGTTCACTGGTTAGCCAGCATTTGCCTGAACAACTCATGAACTCATGCTCTCACAAGGGCGTTCATTCCCTATTTTGAAAATGCTACTTGTTAGAAATCATCTCTCATACTGAGCCAAGATCTGCAACTTTAATTCTAGGAGGTTTTTAAATTTTTATTTACAAATGAGAACTTCCACAAAATCATGTGTTTCAGAAACACGGACCACAGAGCGTAATCTCATCATAATAGAGTTTTTTTCCCCCCCTTGACTAAATATTTATTATTAGGTCTTTTAACCCTCCTTGCTAGAAATTCCTTTCTTGACCTTTTATCCTCCTATTCTCCCTTGTATATACTCTGAGTCTGGGTCTGGGTCTTGATGTTCATTTAAAGCTAAATACTTGTTTGCTTGTTTGTTTTGTTTCTAATTCATTTTTTATTTTTTATTAAATATCTAGTGTAAATGATCAGATAGCAGTGCAAGACTTTGATAAACGACACTCCCCCTTCCCACCCTTGGTGTCTGCTGCTCAGAGGCACCTTCAGTCTGAAAATATACATCCTCTTATAGACATTTTTCTGGCATTATTTCTTTTTACTTTCTTTTTCTCTTTTTCACTCTTCCTGGAACTTCTATGATTTGCATGTTAGACTTCCATTAATTATCTTTTCTATTTTTCATCTCTTGATTTTCTACTTTTTAGGATATTTCCTTGATTTTATCTTTAACTCTTCTATGGAATTTTAAAATTTCTATCAAGGCAATTTCCAAGAGCTCTTCTTTGTTCTCTGAATATCTCTGTCGCGCATTCGAGTCTGAGGGCTGCTGGGCTTTTTTAGCGATGTCTGCATGCATGTGCAGGTCATGTGTGTAGTGTTCTCTGTGTGTTGTTTTTGTTTCCTCCAGTTTTTTTGTTGTTTATTTTGGACTCAATTTATTTTAGAGATATTCATGAAATAACTGATGTGCTGGGCACTCTTATAAAGTGCCTTACAATATTAACTAATTCAGTCATCACAATAAACTACCTCAAACTTTAAGGTAGTTCCTTTTTTTTTGAGACGGAGTCTCACTCTGTCACCCAGGCTGGAGTGCAGTGGCGCGACCTCGGCTCACTGCAACCTCCGCCTTCCAGGATCAAGCGATTCTCCTGCCTCAGCCTCCTGATTAGCTGGGATTACAGGTGTGTACCACCACATCTGGCTAATTTTTTGTATTTCTAATAGAGACAGGGTTTCACCATTTTAGCCAGGATGGTTTTGATCTCCTGACCTTGTGATCCACCCACCTCGGCCTCCCAAAATGCTGGGATTACAGGTGTGAGCCACCGCGCCTGGCCCACTTTAAGGTAGTTTCTGTTATCCCCATTTAACAGATAATGAAACTAAGATACAGGAGCGTTAAATAGTTACACACCGTCATAGAATTAGCTGCAGAGCTAGGATCTGAACACAGCAGTCTTGAGGCTTTTGAGTTTTCACTGATAACCACTGCATTATACTGTCTCTGTATCATTTTCACTAATAAAATGGTTAGCTAGAACAGGGGCTAAGTTTCACTAATAAAATGGTTAGCTAGAACAGGGGCAAGGACAGAGTTCTACAGCACGTCAATAGAGGCTTCCCTCTTGGCTTACAACAGTCCATTCATCACCACTTCTTGTTCAGCTAGTTACATATCTGTCTTCAGACCATGTTTCTGTTCTTTATCCATGGAGACACAAAAGACTTGACTATGTGACTCCAAAAAGTTCGAGGTGTGAGGCAGCAAGAAGGAATGGGTGGAACATTGACTCTAGAGTGCTACAGACCTGTGATAGAAACCTGTCTCCTCCTACTCTTGGCTATCTGACTATGGCAAATCGTTAAACTTCTCTGGACTTCAGTTTTTTCTTCTATAAAATGAGGAGAATGATATCTACCTTGCTGGGTAGTTGTCAGGATTCAAGGTAAAGTGCCTAGTACACTGCAGGCCTTTCATAAATGGTAGCTATTGTTATCTGCCAGTCTAATAGTCCTTTTAAAGAAGGAAATACGTTAAGATGGATGGTTTGTTTTTATGAACTTTTGCTAACTCTATTATTGTTTCCTCCCCCTTAGAGCTCACAAAGCAGCTGTTTGATAACAGTCTCTAGAATTTTGCTTTGAATTTATATCAAATCACCAGCCTGTAGTTTTTGGCAATCACTTTCAAATTTTTTGAAAATTAGAACAATGTTTGTCTGTCCTCACTTTCCATCAGTTCTCTTATTCACTAGATGCCTCACACACGTGTCAGTGACAGGAGCTCTGAGATCCTGTTTGCAGGTTTCCTTTGTACTCTGAGGTATAATCTGTCTAGACAAGGAGTCTTGGACTGGTTTCTGATAGCTAGGTACCCCCTTTTATCTCCCTCTGAGCCTGTCTTGGCTTTCAGTTCCATCAGACCATTGGGTATTCTCTTTCCAATCTGATGCTTGTTTTCCTTGCAGAGAAAACAGAAGATGGGAATTCAGCAATTCCATTTTACATCTCATACCTCACATTCTCTCAGTCACCAGAAGTCCAGATTTCCCAGGCCATTCTTGTGCAGATGCCCTTCCTCACCCTGCCATCTTCACTCCGTGTTCTGTCCTCACTTCCTGTCCTTCCTGGCTTGTAAACCATTTAACTGGCTGCTGTGTCAGCAGTGTCCCTGTAGCCTCATCCTCTTCTCTGATCATTTTCTTCCCCTTTTTTCTCTAATTGTTTTCTGAGGATATGTACTGTTTCCCCTGCAGCCCACCTAAACTGTTTTTTACTCTCACAGACTTCAGGCCTGAGAGGTGGCAAAGGCGTCTATTGTCCTTGCTTCCTACTGCCATTTTTTTTCTTTTCTTCATCTTTTTTTTTTCTCGCTCTGTCACTCAGGCTAAAGTGCACTGGCGCAATCTCTGCTCACTGCAACCTCTGCCTCCCAGGTTCAAGTGATTCTCCTGCCTCAGCCTCCTGAGTAGCTGGGACTACAGGCATGCACCACCATGCCCAGCTTTTTTATATTTTTATTAGAGACAGGGTTTCGCCACATTGACCAGGCTGGTGTCGAACTCCTGACCTCAGGTGATCCTCCAGCCTCAGCCTTCCAAAGTGCTAGGATTACAGGCGTGAGCCACCATGCCCAGGCGCAGTTGAGGTTTTAGATGAAGAAAAGGGCCGGCACGGTGGCTCACGCCTGTAATCCCAGCACTTTGGGAGACCGAGGCGAGTGGATCATTTGAGGTTTAGGAGTTCGAGACCAGCCTGCCCAACGTGGCAAAACCCCATCTCTAATAAAAATACAAAAAAGTCGGGCGTGGTAGCGTGTGCTTGTAGTCCCAGGCACTCAGGAGGCTGAGGCAGGAGAATCGCTTGAACCGGGGAAACGGAGGTTGCAGTAAGCCGACATTGCACCACTGCACTCCAGCCTGGAAGACAGAGTGAGAATCTGTCTCAAAAAATAAAATGAAATAAAACCTCAACTGCTTTGAAATTCTATTTATTAGTTATGGCTTAATTTTTAAAATGGGAGTGGGCTGGCAGGATTCAGTTGTTCAAACATCATATCAGGAGTTGCTCTCTCTCTTACTTGCCTTCTCTCTCCTCTCTTCTGTCTCATCTCTCCGGGTCAAACCTCCATTTCTTTCTACCTGCTTTCTACTTTTCCTTTGTATCAATCTTATTTGAAATCTGTCTTTCTTTATAAGGTGACAGAAATGGCCACCAGAATCATATTAAGCTTGGAAAAAGGGAGGTACTTTTTCCCAGTCAGTCCTAAGTATTTCCAGAGTTAATTTTCACTGAGCTGCCTTGTGTCAGATGCCTACTGAGGGAGTGGGAAGGGTAGGTCTAATAGGAAATCTTGGTGCTATACTATTACCATTAAAGGGAAGCCTGGAGTCCAGGCAGATCAAAACAACAGGTAGGGCTCTTGCCTGTCCAACGCTTAACAATACACTTTGTGTTGGCGCAGTGAGCTTTGCACATGACGTTAGTTAAAAATAAAATCATAGTTAACTGACAAACCTTTGTTCCAGCCAATGACCTTGCTTACCCCAAGAAATATTATTTATTAAATATTATGAAATTAAATGAAAAGTTATGAGCTCTTATGATAAAGCATAGAGACAACCCAATTTCAAGTTAATTCACAGGAAGATAATAGGACAATATATGGTTGTTTATGATCTTGTTTTTACACTGCTTCACATTTTACATATGTGACTTTCAAAATCTTAAGACTTGGCTGGGCACAGTGGCTCACACCTGTAATCCCAGCACTTTAGGAGGCCAAGGTGGGAGGATCACTTGAGCCCAGGAGTGTGAGACCAGCCTGGGCAACATGGCAAGACCCTGTCTCTACAAAAAATAATTAATTAAAAAGAAAAAGAAGAAAAAGATGTGTTGTGTTGCTGGGCACAGTGGCATAGGCCTGTAGTCTCACCTACTTGGGAGGCTGAGGCAGGAGGAGCTCTTGAGCCCAAGAGTTTGAGGGTTCAGTGAGCAGTGATTGCACCACTGCAGTTTAGCCTGGGCAACAGAGCCAGACCCCCTTTCTTTCTTTTTTTTTTTTTGAGACAAAGTCTCACTCTTGTCCCCCAGGCTGGAGTGCAATGGCACAATCTCGGCTCACTGCATCCTCCACCTACCAGGTTCAAGCGATTCTCCTGCCTCAGCCTCCCGAGTAGCTGGGATTACAGACACTCACCACCATGCCCGGCTAATTTTTATATTATTAGTAAAGATGGGGTTTCACCACATTGGCCAGGCTGGTCTCGAACTCCCGACCTCAGGTGATCCACCCTCCTCGGCCTCCCAAAGTGTTGGGATTACAGGCGTGAGCCACCGCGCCCAGCCCCACTTTAAAAAAAGAAAAGAAAGAAATCAAGATCTTAAGACTTTTTTTTTTTTTTTTTTTTTTTTTTTTTCAGTGACAGGGTCTCACTGTGTTGCCCAGGCTGGTCTTGAACTCCTGGACTTAAGCAGTCCTCCTGCCTTGGCCTCCCCAAAGGGCTAGGATTACAGTCATGAGCCACCACGCCTAGCCAAAACTTTTTTTTTTTTTTTCCAAAGAAAAATATTAACAACATAATTATTTTATAGCTGGACAGATAAGTTTACAGCAGCAGCTTATTCACGTGATGGAGCACATCTGTAAATTAATTGATACTATTCCTGATGATAAACTGAAACTTTTGGATTGTGGGAACGAACTGCTTCAGCAGCGGAACATAAGGTATCTTGATTTTCCCCCTTCTGGAATATGTCTGATTATATTCCTACCACTCTAAGTGAAAAATGGACAGGGCAAAATGTTCAGGCTTTCTGGCCTGGAAATGGCATAAGGATGATCATCATGCCACTATGTTTTAAATTTGTTTACTTTTCAAACCAGTCCTTTAACATTCATATTCATGTTTTTAAGATTGGGAAAAAAACGAATATATTTTGCTACAATTTCTATTTGGTATGAAAACTACAGATTTGCTTTTGTGGCCTACCAGAGTAAACTACTTATATTTAATACGTTGTTCTCTTTTCTCTCTTCAGAAGGAAACTTCTAACGGAAGTAGATTTTAATAAAAGTGATGCCAGTCTTCTTGGCTCAATGTGGAGATGCAGGCCTGATTCACTTGATGGCCCTATGGAGGGTGATTCCTGCCCTACAGGGAATTCTATGAAGGAGTTGAATTTTTCACACCTACCCTCAAATGCTGTTTCCCCTGGGGACTGTTTACTGACTACCACCCTAGGAAAGACAGGATTCTCTGCCACCAGGAAGAATCTTTTTGAAAGGCCTTTATTCAATACCCATTTACAGAAGTCCTTTGTAAGTAGCAACTGGGCTGAAACACCGAGACTAGGAAAAAAAAATGAAAGCTCTTATTTCCCAGGAAATGTTCTCACAAGCACTGCTGTGAAAGATCAGAATAAACATACTGCTTCAATAAATGACTTAGAAAGAGAAACCCAACCTTCCTATGATATTGATAATTTTGACATAGATGACTTTGATGATGATGATGACTGGGAAAACATAATGCATAATTTAGCAGCCAGCAAATCTTCCACAGCTGCCTATCAACCCATCAAGGAAGGTCGGCCAATTAAATCAGTATCAGAAAGACTTTCTTCAGCCAAGACAAACTGTCTTCCAGTGGCATCTACTGCTCAAAATATAAACTTCTCAGAGTCAATTCAGAATTACACTGGTAAGTTTAAAATAAATTGAATGCTTATATGAAAACAAAACTGTCCCAAAATAGGAATTATATAAGAAAAACCATAGCAGATCATCATTGCCTGAAAACCACATTGTTGCTATGCAAATTTCTACTGATGATATGAATTACAAATCACAATTTCAAAAGCAAGTTGCTCTTTTGTCTCTATAGCAGCTGTAGTTTTATAAAATGTGTAATTATAACCTATTGTAGTAAGGCTCTAAAGTCATTACAAATGTGATGTGCCTTTGAATTAACATTTTTTGGTTCCTAAAACAATAAACTCATGAGGGCCAAGTTTTTAATGATTTTGGGATGGGCAAAAGCAAAAATGAATTCTCATGCTAAAAATGTAATTTAGAATTCTGTACTGATGAGAATCGATTAATACAAAGTAGAGAGGCATGTTTTATGTGTTAAAATGTTAAAATATAGAGTAGTCTAAAAAGGATATGAAGTCAGGAGTGTCTTAAATCAGTCAAACTACTTCTTTGGGCCTAAGGACTCACTGCATGCCATGTGCTATGCTGGGCGCTGATCATTTAAAGATGAATAACAAATACTAAGTAGTTCCTGCCCTCCTGGAGCTTACAGCTTAGTGAGAGAGAAGTTTTGAGAGGAATGAAATTAGCCACTGTTAAGGCTCCAGAGAAAAGCCAAAAATAATTTTAAAACCTTACATCAACCCTATAAAGTTATCAAAAGTATTTTTTAGCTGAAATAAGTTTATAAATTACAGCCCTCCCTATTTTTGCCATCGATGACTTAATACCACGGAGGTTGTTCTTACAGTTACGCTGCTGACCTTTAAAACAACGATTAATGGATTTATTTTTGTATCATGTTAGAATGTGTCATACTTGATGTTTGCAATTATCTTGAGACAGTTGAGTGTTGGGGTTAGCGTAACTGCCAGAGCTCCGTGAGTACCTCTTGTTCTCTGTGCTGAACCGGAGTTGCGACAGCCAGGCTGCAGAGCAGTGGCACGTGTGAGAGATGTTATGAAAGAAGAGCCTGAGGAAGCTCAGATGACTCCAAGGTTTCAGACACTGATGACTGGGAAAACTGTGACACCAGTAACACAAACAGGGGAGTCAGGAGGCAGAGTCAGATTTGGAGAAAAGCTGAGAAGGGCTAGTTTAAGTCTAGAGGTTAAAGTGCTGGTAAGTCATTCAGGTACCAATGTCTTGCAGACAACGGGAGCTGTGTGCAGGACTGGAACTTAAGATGGTGTCAGTTGGGTCTTAAGAGAGGTGTACGCATTTGCTGCACACAGGTCATGTTTAAGATCATAGGACTAGGAAAGCTCCAAAAAAGAATGTCTACAGAGCCCAGTCCCAAATATCTGAAAGACTCCCTCCCCTATTTATGGAGCAGATGGAGGAAGTAGAGCCAGGAAAGGGAATTTAAAGTGAGTAGAAAACCATGATTGTCTTGGTGGTCACGGTTGGAGGAGGGAGAAGAGGAAGGAATAAAAGTAGTGGTAGGTGCTGTAGAAAAAGTCAAGGAAATACTTGATTTGGGCCTTTGGCAAGTTTTTGGTGGCTTTGAGACTTGTAGGGAAGGAACGCCAGGAAGGAGTTTAAGAGCTGTGCTGCAGGGAGACGTGTGCCAGTGATTCTGCAGGGCAAGGGAAATGTTAAAGCTGTACTTTCACTGTATTCATGCACTGATTTTTCTTAATGTTGATTATTTTCCTAGACAAGTCAGCACAAAATTTAGCATCCAGAAATCTGAAACATGAGCGTTTCCAAAGTCTTAGTTTTCCTCATACAAAGGAAATGATGAAGATTTTTCATAAAAAATTTGGCCTGCATAATTTTAGAACTAATCAGCTAGAGGCGATCAATGCTGCACTGCTTGGTGAAGACTGTTTTATCCTGATGCCGACTGGTATGTATTTTTAGAAGTGAATTGGCAGGAATCCATTGGCAGATGTTAAATGAAAGCTCTTTAATAGAAATAAAAAGACCACCTACACAGTATTTCTATCATTTAGGGACCTCTTAAACCTCCCGTACCATAGTAAGAAAGTATATTACTTTTATCCTTTGTTCTGGTTGTTGACATCATGAAGTTTATAGCCCTGTAAGATTTTCAACTCGAAGCTCATTGTGTTGAACTGATCTAGAATTTTTCTTTGGGAATTTTTCGTTTTTCTAGTCTAAGCAATTTTGGAAATTAAATGGAAAAATCACTGTCAGAGACCATGACCATTTCTGGCAGTTTATTTGCAACAATCTGGTGTTGCCTAGTGGTTAAATCATGTATGCATATATGAGTAGTGGTCCATCAGCTATGGACCAAAGGCCTGGACTTAAAGAACAGCTCTGCTGCTCACAGCAGTGTGGCCATATGCAAGGCACTTTACTCCCTGGACCCATTTTCTCATGTGTGCAATGGTGATCGCAGTAAAGTACCTGGTTCACAGAGTGGCATGAGGATTAAATGAAAATCGTTTAGCACAATATTGTGTTGGCCCCGCTTTAAAGAGTCTAGGACATTCATTGTGCTGTTAAAGCTTATGACAGCTGTTCAATGATTTATAGTCATTCACATGAGAATATTAAATAAACAGGGCAGAGCGCATGGAGAATTTGCAGTTTCAGTACCTACGTGTAGTCCTCCCTCTGTCTATCACTTGACTTGTGACCTTTAGCAAGTTAGCTAGTGCTGTCATTATTGTATAATGTTGACTGGGCATCTGAACTTTTTCATCCTGGTTTTTAGATTTAGATAGCCTTGGCTTAATAATCAGCATTTCAATTTTTATTGATTTATTAATCACTCTGTGCCTTCCTTTCAACCCTATTTTGGTGTTTCAGAACTCTAACCCTGGAAAAAACCTTGGCAATGATCTAATCCATTGATTTTTTTTTTCCAGGGCTTTCCATTGTCCTTTAGGGTTTCAAGAGGGCATTTTTAAGGTCCTTCCACCCCAATTTCAACCACTTGTGAGAGAGAGAGATATATAATATATAATTATATATAATAGACATATTATATACAATACAATATACATATTATATATAATTATAATATAGATATAGTGCATGTGTAAATATTCCAAAAAAGGTTTATTTTATTTTTATTTCTTACGATTTTTGAGATAGGGTCTCTTGATCTGTCACCCATGCTGGAATACAGTGGTGCTATCGCAGCTCACTGCAGCTTCAACTGGGTTCAAACAATCCCCCCCACCTTAGCCTCCCAAGAAGCTGGGACTACAGGCATGTGCCACCACACCTGGCTAATTTTTAAATTTTTTGTAGAGACGGGATCTCACCGTGTTGCCCAAGCTGATCTCAAATTCCCTGGGCTCAAGCAGTCCACCTGCCTCAGGCTCCCAAAGTGATGGGATTTATAAATAATAAAAGTAAATAAACATTATATAGAAAGTAATTATTTTAATCCTAGTGTCATTTTTAGAGACTCTTCTACTACTAGAAATAAAAACTTTACTGTATTTCATTACATTTTAAGTTTCCTGCCCTAATTCTTGCCTTTGCTATTATATATGTCTATATAAGATGTCCTAGGCCGGGCGCAGTGGCTCGTGCCTATAATCCCAGCACTTTGGGAGGCTGAGGCGGGTGGATTACCTGAGGTCAGGAGTTCAAGACCAGCCTGGCCAACGTCTCTACTAAAAATACAAAAATTAGCAGGATGTGGTGGTGCATGCCTATAGTCCTAGCTACTGGGGAGGGTAAGGCATGACAGTTGCTTGAACCTGGGAGGTGGGGGTTGTAGTGAGCTAAGATGGCACCACTGCACTCCAGCCTGAGCAACAGAATGAGACTCCATCTAAAAAAAAAAAAAAAAAAACACTTTTTTTTTTAAAGATCATTTTTACACATTATTTAAATTGCCTAAATATAATAGTTTGAGTCACTTGAGTATGGCAAATTGTTGGCACCAGGGACAATATGCCTTGGTGTCCTATTAACGATATGATTTCTTTGTAACTTTTACATTCATGCTCTCAAGACAGAACCTGACAGATATTTTTTCATTGTTCTCTTTCAGGAGGTGGTAAGAGTTTGTGTTACCAACTCCCCGCCTGTGTTTCTCCTGGGGTCACTATTGTCATTTCTCCCTTGAGATCACTAATCGTAGATCAAGTCCAAAAGCTGACTTCCTTGGATGTAAGTTATAAAAATACTAATAAAAACATGCCTTAGAAACAATTAAATTTCAGTCCTCTGGATAACCTTTTTATTAAATAGTTCATGATTTGTAAAAAATAAAGCACAGCAGTTAAATTTGCAGTTGAACAGAAGTCTGAAAATTTGATACAGATAACCTGTAGTTCAATCTGATTTTATTCTACAAGAATGTGTCTTAGTAAGAACTTTTAACCAATGCTATTTTTTGCTGATGTAAAGTTTTTTAACTAATAGAAAATCATTTCTTTTTTCAGTACTGCCAGGTCAGCATAGTTCTCTTTCCCTTATATCTTAAATGCATACACACATGCATGCCTGCACGCATATGTCTTTTTTCCTCATGGCTGAGTTTAAGGAAGTAAATGAATGCATTCTACCTAACTCTTCACAATGTAGGTGGGGGTGGTGGCTCATGCCTGTAATCCCAGTGAGTTGGAAGGCTAAGGTGGGAGGATTGCTTGAGGCCAAGAATTCAAGATCAGCCTGGGCAACACAGCAAGACTTTCTCTACAGAAAAATAAAATAAGCTGGAGATGGTGGTGAAAACCTGTGGTCCCAGCTGCTTAGGAAGCTGAGGGAGGAGGGTCGCTTGAGCCCAGGAGTTTGAGGCTGCAGTGAGTCATGATCATGCCACTACAATCTAGCCTTGGTGAAAGCGAGACCCCGACTCAATCACATTGTGATTAAAAATAACTGTTTTAAGAGTTATGAGTCACCACCCCTTGATAAGACCACTAGTTTGGTTTTCTTCCAAAGAAAGTCTTAGTGCAGTGATGGTAGCCATTGTTCAACCATTTGTGATATTATGGCCCTTTCATTGTCATTAATCTTTAAAACCCTGAAATACATTTATCTAAAAAAAATGATGCCATACAGTAGGACTGGAATATCTTGTATACCAAATTCATATTTATCTTATTTACAAAGATGAAAAATAAAGCAAGAAAAGGAAATAAACAATGAGAAGACCATTTTGTGTTCTGCTTTTTTTTGTTTTGTTTTGTTTTAAGACAGTCTTGTTCTGTTGCCCAGGCTGGAGTGCAGTGGTGCAACCTTGGCTCACTGCAACCTCTGCCTCCCAAGCTCCAGCAATTTTCCTGCCTTAGCCTCCTGAGTAGCTGGGATTACAGGCACCTGCCACCACGCCAGGCTAATTTTTGTATTTTCAGTAGAGATGGGGTTTCTCCGTGTTGGCCATGCTAGTCTCGAACTCCTGACCCCAAGTGATCCACCTGCCTCAGCCTCCCAAAGTGCTGAAATTACAGGTGTGAGCCACCACACCCTGCCTGAGTTATGCTTAATAAGAGTTTTTTAAAATGTATGTACTTACATACTTGTTATATTCAGATATGTATTTCCTTTGATAGGTTTGAATATGTGACTAATAAAATATTTATAAAACCTAAGGACAAATGTAATTTTGTCAGGTTAATGTATAAAATTGAAATTGTTTACTACTTTTATACTTAGATTCCAGCTACATATCTGACAGGTGATAAGACTGACTCAGAAGCTACAAATATTTACCTCCAGTTATCAAAAAAAGACCCAATCATAAAACTTCTATATGTCACTCCAGAAAAGGTTTGTATTTACATCATTATTTTAAAATATATTAAAGACCACTAGAATACATATATTTTTAAAATTTTAACAAAATTTTGTATATGTAGTGCAAAGAATTTTTGTATAACTTTAATCCAGAAACCCCAAATGGTAACATTTTACTATAATTGCTTTGTTATTCTCTCTCTGCATATATTTTCCTGACACATTTGATTGAAAATTGCAGACATGGTATCCTTTTAAGCCCTAAGTACTTCACTGTACATTTCCTAAAAACAAAGTATTCTCTTATATAAACTCAGTACAATGATCAAAATTAGGAGATGTACATTGATGCAGTACTATTACTTAATCTGTAAACCTTATTCCGGTTTCACTAGTTGTCCCAATAATGTCCTTTATAGCAAAAGAAAATCCCAGATCCTGCATGCATTCAGTTGTCCTTCTCTGTAATCTTGTAAACAGTTTCTCTCTCTTAATATCTTTCGTGATTTTGACATTTTTGAAGGCCAGTCATTTTGAGAACTGTCCCTCAATTTGAGTTTATCTTGCTTACTCCTGCTTAGATTCCTGTTACTCCTTGAATATCACAGAAACAGTGATATGTTCTCATGCCCACTGTCAGGAGGCACTTGATGTCGATTCGTCCCATTACTGACAATGTTAGTTAACTGATCGCTTGGTTATGGTACTGTCTGATAGACTTCTCCGCTGTAAAGTTACTCTTTTTTTTTGGCCTTTGTAATTAGTAGATACCCTGTTGTGGGATGCTTTGAGACTATGTAAATACCCTGCTAGTGATCAGAATTTTACCCACAAGTTTTAGCATCCATTGATGATTCTTCCCCAAATCAATTATTACTATGATAGATATAAAGTTATTTTTTAAATGTAGTTGGTGTTTTGCCATAAGGAAGAGTTTTCCTGTTGGTTACACTTTTTTTTTCTTTTTTTTTTTTTTTTGAGGTGGAGTCTCACTCTGTCACCCAGGTGGGAGTGCTCGGCTCACTGCAACCTGGGTTCAAGTGATTCTCCTGCCTCAGCCTCCCAAGTAGGTAGGACTACAGGTGTGTGCCACGATACCTGGCTAATTTTTGTATTTTTAGTAGAGATGGGGTTTTGCCATGTTGGCCAGGCTGGTCTGGAACTCCTGACCTTAAGTGATCCACCCGCCTCGGCCTCCCAAAGTGCTGGGATTACAAGTGTGAGCCACTGTGCCCAGCCCACATATTTATTGATAACAGCATGAACTCATGACTTCTTAATTTATTCAATGAGTTACATTCAATTATCAAATATTTTGATGTTCTAATTGTCCTAGATGTGACCAGTGAGACATCTCTATCAAGCTGGCTTCTCTGTCCTTTTGACATGTCCCTGTCAAGATGTGAGTGCTACATGTGCTCGTTGCTACTGAGATGTCATTGCTTTTAGGCCCTGTTATGAAGAGAGCTATAAAATATGTATTTTTTCCCCTAGCCAACACGCATCCATATAACCCAGATATGTAACCCTGTTGCCAGTGTAAATGTGTGGTGGCCCTCAGATGTCTTGAAGCAGACTAAAGTTTTAGAACTACTAACCTGCTAAATAAGCTGTTTGCTTAATGTTGGTGAACATTCTAAAATTTGATCTGCTATTTTCTATTACTTCTGCTATTCTCTTCATAGATTGAAATAAGAACCAATTTTCTATGGAGGTGTTTTTGTTTTTGTTTTTTCGAGACCGAGTTTCGCTGTTGTTACCAGGCTGGAGTGCAGTGGCGCCGGCTTACCGCAACCTCCACCTCCCGAGTTCAAGCGATTCTCCTGCCTCAGCCTTCCTGAGTAGCTGGGATTACAGGCATGCACCACCACGCCCGGCTAATTTTGTATTTTTAGTAGAGGCGGGGTTTCACCATGTTGGTTAGGCTGGTCACAAACTCCCGACCTCAGATGATCCACCCACCTCGGCTTCCCAAAATGCTGGGATTACAGGCGTAAGCCACCGCACCCGGCCTTACATGGAGGTTTTAATACAGCTTAAGTTGTGATGGAATTTGAAGACCACAGAATCATAAGGTGATGTGTTTCAGTGTTCTTAAATGTCTCATATATTTCTGGCCTAGATCTGTGCAAGTAACAGACTCGTTTCTACTCTGGAGAATCTCTATGAGAGGAAGCTCTTGGCACGTTTTGTTATTGATGAAGCACATTGTGTCAGTCAGGTAAATACTGTTTTTTATATCCAGAAATACCGATAAATACATACTACCAACAATATATGCATTTACTGAATAAAAACCCACATTGAGTGAACTAGTCTGCTATTTTACTGAAGAATAAGGTAGTTCTTAATACATTGAGCAGTGTTGGCTTTTTATAGAAGGAAGCTCCAAGCAGTCTGAAAAGCAGTATTTTTTTTTTCCAACTAGTGGGGACATGATTTTCGTCAAGATTACAAAAGGATGAATATGCTTCGCCAGAAGTTTCCTTCTGTTCCGGTGATGGCCCTTACAGCCACAGCTAATCCCAGGGTTCAGAAGGACATCCTCACGCAGCTGAAGATTCTCAGACCTCAGGTGTAAGTTGTCGCATGTCACATATTTGAGAACCCTGGGCAGTGACTGCCAGAGCTGCTACATGTTAAAATCACCTGTGGCACTTTAACGCCACCACCCCACCCCACCCCCAGGCCCAAGTTGTAACCCGATGGCAGCTAAATCAGAACATTTGGGGCTGAGAGCCAGTATTTTTTTAAAAATCCCCAAGTGATTACAATGTGCAGCAGAGTTTGGGAACCAGAGTCCTTGGGCTTTTCTTCACTTACTGAAATTAAAACTCCATTTCAGTACCTACTTTGGAAGTAGGGATAAATTGCATGCCGTATCTATCATCCCTGGCATAGTCCCAGTAATAAATTAGTTTTTACTTATCTAATTTTGGATTCCATATATCCTAGAGTATACTTCTTGAAATGAAAGATGACCCTGCTTTGTCATTTCCCCCTAAGGTCCCAATTGAATCCAGGATGTTGAAAATAGTCCAGATACTATGTCCAATAGCTTTTTTACTTTGTTTTCTTCTCAACAACAAAATGCTTCTTGTTACCACCAAATCCATAATTCTTCAGTAACAAAACCTACTATAAAAGAAATCCCCACTTTTTTTTTTTTTTTTTTTTTTGAGACGGAGTCTTGCTCTGTCGCCCAGGCTGGAGTGCAGTGGCCTGATCTCGGCTCACTCCAAGTTCTGCCTCCCGGGGTTCACGCCGTTCTCCCGCCTTAGCCTCCCGAGTAGCTGGGACTATAGGCGCCTGCCACCACGCCCGGCTAGTTTTTTTTGTATTTTTAGTAGAGACGGGGTTTCACCATCTTAGCCAGGAGGGTCTCAATCTCCTGACCTTGTGATCCACCCACCTTCGCCTCCCAAAGTGCTGGGATTACAGGCGTGAGCCACCGTGCCCGGCCAATCCCCACATATTTATCTAGGCTGTACTGGATTATTTTATATTTCTACCTGAGTTTGTAGAGATATGGATTCTTTGGTAGGTTTATTCACTCAGCAAATGTTTATTTAACAACTGTTTTGTGCCGAGGTTAAAGTATTTTTTTCTTCTAATTTATTAGTATGCGCTTTAGTTTGAGATGTAAACATTAATGTGGTATGCCTGAAGGAGTAATGACTGAATCGGATATTGAGGTGAATTTTTAAAGCACAGCTTTTGTTCATTTGAAAATAAAGACAAGCTGGTGCTATAAATATTATAAGCAGTAAGAACAGCAACAGTATCTCTTAGAGGGTTATGAGAAGAACTGAAGGTTCCTTATGAAGGATATGAATGGGTCATGAGATTAAGATAGCTACAAAAGCTTTTGCAGGTTAAACTGGCAGCTTCTAAATTATCTGATCTAAATCAAGGAATTCAAGCATTTTGGGTTTCTTCCAGCCTTTAAGTTGTTTGGTTCCAGCCTAGAATTATTTTATTGCTAGTAGCACTGTTATATAGCACTAATGACCATAATCAAGTGCAAGGATTTTAGAGTCCTCAGAATTTTGTATGTGTGATCACAAAGTTTGGAATGGAATATTGTAATTTAATCTCACTTGCAGAGGAGTATTTGTATTAAATTTGGGGAAAAATATTTTGCTTCTATAGTTGATATGCATTATAATGCTATATTTAAGATGTCATATTAGGCCGGGTGCATTGGCTCATGCCTGTAATCCCAGCACTTCGGGAGGCCGAGGCAGGCGGATCACCTAAGGTCAGGAGTTCGAGACCAGCCTGGCCAATGTGGCGATACCCCATCTCTACTAAAAATACAAAAATTAGCCGGGCCTACTGGCATGCGCCTGTAATCGCTGCTACTCAGGAGTCTGAGGCAGGAGAATTGCTTGAACCCAGGAGGCAGAGGTTGCAGTGAGCCAAGATCACGCCACTGTACTCCAGCCTGGGCGACAGAGTAAGGCTCTGTCTCAAAAACAAACAACAAACAACAAAAAAAAGATGTCATATTATACTTTAGATTCTAATAAATAACCTATTTTCAAGAACTTTGCTTCTCTAAGTACTACTCTACAGTTTTTTTTTTTTTTTTTTTTTTGAGACAGGTCTTCCCATGTTGCCATGTTACCCAGGCTGGTCTCGAACTCCTGGCTTAAACAGTCCTCCTGTCTCAGCCTTCCTAAGTGCTGGGATTTTTCTGTCCACTTATGCCAGATGCAATCTACTGTTCTTTTAGATCAGTTACATCAATGGCAAATGCCTATAGTTAAATGATAAAAAAATTTCTTTTCCTTTTGAATGACTTTTTGTAAGTATAGGATTTGTGATTTATGTTTGAGTAAACAGTGTACATATTTATTTATTTAGAGGCAGGCACCTTGAATCTGTTTTCTTAGTACTGTGGGGAAGACATCTGCCTGGGAAAGCAAGGTTGTGGATTTCCATTCTCCAGCACTTGGTACATAATTGGTACTCAGTAATAATCAATAAATGAAAAACGTGGAGGAATTTGGGTAAATGTAAAAATTTAGGCATGTCTGTTGACTCCTTCATATGTATGGCACTTCTCTGCATTTGGAAGTAGGAAATTTTAAGGAACATTTTCTGGGACTCTGTTTCCTGATCTTTTCTGCCAGTAGGCCCTGGTTTGGATTAAATTTGCTCAATTGCTGCTATGTCGTGGCCCTGGCGAAGTCAGGTATTCCTAAGGTTGAAGCCACAGCCCCTGTGCTGCTCTCCTCCTGCCAGTCTGTAACAATATTCTTCCTCTTTGGGAAATACAAGGCACATAAAAAAGGCTTTATTCCATTTCCTTAGAGCCTTAAAATGTGAACTGGAAGAGAGCAAAGAGACAGGCATATAGAGTTAACTATAATAGAATAATAATAATAGCTAACACTTACATATCCAGCCTACTCAATGTGCCAGGCACTGTTGTCATTTTATGTGTATTAACCTCCTTGTCCACACAAAAGCAAGGTAGGTACTCCTATTTTCCTCATTCTACAGGTGAGGAAATTGAGGCACAAAGAGATTACATAACTTCATTTGCCTAGCACGGGCTGGAGTGAGAACTTAAAACCCCAGATAGCTGGTTTCAGAATCCTTTAAATACTAGGTCAGATTGCAGAAAGAAGAAAGCAGTGCTTTGAGTTGTAAATTACAGCTGCGGGAACTGAAGAAGACAAGATAAGCTAGAACCCCCAGTAACAGCTGTTACAAGGAGGGGTCAGATCAAGTTTCGTAAAGGCACTGGGCATTGTAGGAGGAGTAGTTTATTTAAAAGCGTAGGCTGGGCATGGTGGCTCACGCCTGTAATCTCAGCACTTTGGGAGGCCGAGGTGGGCGGATCACCTGAGGTCAGGAGTTCAAGACCAAACTGACCAACAAGGAGAAACCCCGTCTCTACTAAAAATACAAAACTAGCTGGGCCTGGTGGTGCATACCTGTAATCCCAGCTACTGGGGAGGCTGAGGCAGGAGAATCACTTGAACCCGGGAGGCGGAGGTTGCAGTGAGCCAAGATTGCACCACTGCACCCCAGCCTGGGCAACAAGAGCGAGACTCTGTCTCAAAAAAAAAAAAAAAAGATAAAAGCGTAAACAGCCGAGCGCAGTGGCTCACAGCTGTAATCCCAGCACTTTGGGAGGCCAAGGGAGACGGATCACCTGAGGTCCGGAGTTGAAGACCAGCCTGGCCAACATGTTGAAACCCCATCTCTACTAAAAATATAAAAATTAACCAGGTGTGGTGGTGGACGCCTATAATACCAGCTACTTGAAAGGCTGAGGCAGGAAAATTGGTTGTACCTGGGAGGCAGAGGTTGCAGTGATCCAAGATCATATCACTGCACTCCAGCCTGGGTGATAGAGCAAGACTCCATCTGAACAACAAACAAACAACAACAACAAAAGGCTTAAACAGCTGTATTGAGATAAAATTTACATACCATAAAATTCACCTAAAGTTGACACTTCAATGGCCTTTTTTTTTTTTTTTTCAGTTTATAAGGTTGTGCAGCCATCACCATTATCTAATTTTAGAACATTTTTGTCTCTGTTGAAAGGGAGAGTATACCCATTAGCAGTCAATTCCTACTTTCTCACTTCCCTCATTCCTAGGCAACCCCTCATCTACTTTCTGTCTCCGTCGATTTGCGCATTCTGGACATTTCATATAAATGGAATCACATAACATGTGGCCTTTTGTGACTGACTTCTTTCACTGAGCATGTTTTTAATGTTTCTCCATGTTGTAGCCTGTTTCAGTATTTCATTCCTTTCTATTTTCAAATAATATTCCATTTTATGGATCCTACTTTCTGTTTTATTTACCCATTCATCATTTGATGATGTTCAAGCTGTTTCAATTTTTTGGTTTTTTTGAATAATGCTGCTGTGAACATTTGTGTAGAAGTTGTTCTGTGGTCATCAGTTTTATTTCTCTTGGGTTGCTGGGTCTGTGGTAACTGTATGATTAACCTTTTCAAGGACTGCTAAACTAGTTTTCAAAGTTCCTCCATCATTTTTTTTTTTTTTTTTTTTTTTTTTGAGATGGAGTCTCACTCTGTCACCCAGGCTGGAGTGCAGTGGGCGCAATCTCGGCTCACTGCAACCTCCATTTCCTGGGTTCAAGCAATTCTCCTGCCTCAGCCTCCTGAGTAGCTGGGACTATTTTTGTATTTTTGTATTTTTGTAATTTTGTATTTTTAGTAGAGATGGGGTTTCACCATGTTGGCCAGGCTGTTCTCCAACTCCTTACCTCAGGTGATCCACCCATCTCGACCTCCCAAAGTGCTGGGATTATAGGTATGAGCCACTGCACCCGACCACCTCCATCATTTTATATTACCTTCAGCAGTTTATGGGGGTTGCAGATTTTCCACATGCTCATCAACGCTTGTTACTGTCTTTTTTTATTACAGCTATATGAAGTGGTAGGTGAATGGCATTTTAGCAGGCAAAGAGTGAAAATTCAGCACTGAAGTTTCTGTTATAAAAGTACAGGTCAGGCCAGGCTCGGTGGCTCACGCCTGTAATCCCAGCACTTTGGGTGGCTGAAG
This sequence comes from Pongo abelii, assembly GCF_028885655.2. Taxonomy (NCBI): domain Eukaryota; kingdom Metazoa; phylum Chordata; class Mammalia; order Primates; family Hominidae; genus Pongo; species Pongo abelii. The sequence continues at coordinate 93,869,243 of NC_072001.2, forward strand.
CGGGTGGGTCACCTGAGGTCAGGAGTTGGAGACCAGCCTGGCCAACATGGTGAAACCCCAACTCTACTAAAAATACAAAAATTAGCCAGGTGTGGTGGCATGTGCCTATAGTCGCAGCTACTCAGGAGGCTGAGACAGGAGAATTGCTTGAAACCGGGAGGCGGAGGTTGCAGTGAGCCGAGGTCACGCTACTACACTCCAGCCAAAAAAAAAAAAAAAAAAAAAAAAGTATAGGTCAGGCCCAAGGAATGGTGAATAATCCATTGGATAAGTGGAGAAACATAGAGAAGGGATGACCCTGACAAGGTGGCTTGAGGCCAGATCATGGAGGGTCTTGCATATAACGATGGTAAAATGTTTGGACTTTATTCTTTTGGCACTTTAACCTGGGAAGTGGCTTGATCTGAACTGTGTGGATGAGTGATAACCCTGGCAAGAGAATAGAGGAGAGGATGAGTGGGAGAACAGAAAGTTAGAGGTAGAGCAGCCCTTCAGGAACCTATTGCAGTCATTGAGGAGAGATGATGCTGGTGGTACAGCAGAAGGGGAAGGAAGAAACAGAGTCAAGAGAGAGGGCAGGAATGGCAACTAAATGGAATGAGAAAAGTGGACACAGTTGAAGTTTATACTAGTTCCTGGGGCAGGTGCCTAGTACCATTGACCATAAATGGAAATGGAGGAAGGAAGATGAGTAATAAATTTGATTTTAGATGCACGATGCCTGGGATGTTTAAGGGATGAGTGGATGACCAAGATAGCCATCTTCATACCTTCTTTGATTACATGACCTCCTGAAAAAATCCTGGAAAACTATGTACCTCCTGCATATATAATATATATGTATTATATATGTGTGTTTTTATTTTATATATATATAAAATATATATGTGTTATATATGTGTTTTTATTATATATATATGTGTATATATATATGTTTTAGACCGAGTTTCGCTCTTGTTGCCCAGGCTGGAATGCAATGACACGATCTCTGCAACCTCCACCTCTCGAGTTCAAGTGATTCTCCCGCCTCAGCCTCCCGAGTAGCTGGGACTACAGGCACTTGCCACCATGCCTGGCTAATTTTTCTATTTTTAGTAGAGATGGGGTTTCACCATGTTGGCCAGGCTGGTCTCAAACTCTTAACCTCAGGTGATCCACCCGCCCCAGCCTCCCAAAGTGCTGGGATTACTTGAGCCACCACGCCCGGCCATAAGCATACATTTTGATTGAGAATGTATCTCTTAATGAGATAGGCCTTTTGTTTGTTTGATTGAGAATGTATCTCTTAATGAGATAAGCCTTTTGTTTGTTTGTTTGTTTAAGAGATGAGGTCTCCGGTTAGTCTGGAATTCCTGGCCTCAAGTGATCCTCCCACCTTAATCTTCTAAATAGTGTGGACTACAGGTCCACACCCAGCTAGGACTTTTGTTGTTCACTTAGTTGACATATCTGGACGAATTGGGTCCGTTTATATTTCTTATTTTTATGGATGTAAGCACTAAGAAATATTGCTCACATAAACATGTAGATGGGAATGGAAGGCATTTTTTGTAGCTGTAACAATTATTTGAATTTCTTCTGACGTATATGCCAAGATTACATAATGATCTGTCATCAAAAATTATTTTTAATTATCTGTCAATTGACAGCTCAATTAGGTCTTTCAAATTTGTGGTAAGCAAAGAATTGGAAACTGTCTGGGAAAATAAGCAAGATCAATTGTTATTCACTTTACTTTTTCTAGGAAAAATACCCTAAAAAAAAGCTTTACCAATACTTATCTAATGACTATTAAGTAGTCTTATTATTCTTTCAACAAGAATCCTGTTCCCTGTATCCAATATGTATGGAAGAGTTGGGGAAATCAAAATACTGTTAGTTTCAGTATACCTTTCCAATATGATATTTTTGACAAAATACTTCTATTGTGTGATACGCTTTTCTAATAACTTTTTTGTTGTTGTGTTTTGAGACAGGGTCCCAATCTTTCACCCAGGATGGAGTAAGTACAGTGGTGCGATCTCAGCTCACTGCAACCTCTGCCTCCCAGGCTCAATTTATCCTCCTGCCTCAACCCCCCGAGTAGCCAGGACTACAGGAGTGCACCACCATGCCTGGCTAATTTTTATGTTTTTTGTTTGTGTTGTTTTTTTCGTAGAGACGGAGTTTCACCATGTTGCCCAGACTGGTCTCGAACTCCTGAGCTCAAGAGATCTGCCTGCCCCAGCCTCCCAAAGTGCTGGGATTACAGGCGTGAGCCACCATTCCCAACCATATTGTGTGATATACTTTTAAATACAGTTTTGTCAAAACTGTGGCTATAGATTAGCTCTTTCCAAAAATGGGAAATGACTACCATATAACCTAATTGGTAAAGCCAGTCTTTATTGCTACATTAGACTTCTTTTCTTTGTGGGTTTTGTTTTGTTTTGTTTTGTTTTGTTTTTGTTTTTGTTTTGGAGATGGGGTCTTACTCTCACTATGTTGCCCAGGCTGGTCTTGAACTCCTGGGCTTAAGTGATGTTCCTGCCCTAGCCTCCTGAGTAGCTGGGACTACAGGCACATACCACCATTCCTGACTGACTTCATTTTCCTTTTCTTTTTTGGGGGGGTGGGGGGGATGGAGTTTCACTCTTGTTGCCCAGGCTGGAGTACTGTAGCTCACTGCAACCTCCACCTCCTGGGTTCAAGTGATTCTCCTGCCTCAGCCTCCCAAGTAGCTGGGATTACAGGTGCCCGCCACCATGCCCAGCTAATTTTTTGTATTTCTGGTAGAGACAGGGTTTCGCCATATTGCGCAGGCTGGTCTTGAACTCCTGACCTCAGGTGATCTGCCCGCCTGGGCCTCCCAAAGTGCTGGGATTACAGGCGTGAGCCACTGCGCCTGGCCTCATTTTTCAATTCACATTAACTATTTAGTATACATCCCATGACAACTATTGTCAATTCCAAAAGCAACAAGCTGAGCTCTAATTGACTTTGTTTCCTCACACAACACTTTGAAAAGACATGAGTTTGACACCCCAAACAGGATAATATTTACCATTTTAATGGTAATATCCAGCAGAACCTTAGACAAGAAACAATAGAATCTAACTTTTAAGAAAACTTTATTAAAATGTAATTCACACACTATAAAATTCATCCATTTAAAGGGTACAAAATTTAGTGGGTTGCTTTTTTTCTGTATTTTCACAGAATTGTACAACCATCCCCAATATCTTAAGTTTACAGCATTTTTATCACCCCAGCGAGAAACCTGGTACCCATTAGCAGCTGCTCCCCATCTTGTCCCTCTCGTTTGTGCCCGGCTTCTTTCACTGAGCATAGTTTTCAAGGGTCATCCATGTTGTAGCGTTGGTCAGTAAGTACTTCATTCATTTTTATAGCTGAATAATATTCCAGTGTATGAATATTTTGCATTTTATTTGTCCATTTATCAATTGATGGGAACTGTCTGTAACTAGATATTTGGTAATTCCAAACATCTTATTTTCCAACAGGCAGAGTAAGATTTGTTACATGTAATAAACTCCAAGGGTCTATTAACTTTTTCATTATAACAAATTGTGTAAATATTGCTTTCAGTTAGTACCCACAGTCCTTTTGCAGTAGAGATAGTTGTCTTGGTTTTAATTGGATTCGTGATCTACAACTTTATGTTCTAATCTCATGTCATTTTTATTATTTTTAGTAAAAGTAATTTGCTTGACTAAATTAACTGGTAAACAGTTCTGAGCTTTTTCAATTGTGTCTAGAAATTTTAAGAAATTCAGATTATGTGCCGGATGTTTTTAGTAACAGCTTTGTTGCGGTATAATCCACATACCATACAATTCCCATATTTAAAAAGTACAATTCAAAGTTTTTAGTATATTCAGAATTGTACAACCATTGCCAGAGTTTTAGAACATTTCATCACCCTCCAAAAACACCCATGCCCATTACAGTTCAGTCTCCTTTTCCCCTCACATCCCCACCCTACCAGCCCTAGGCAACCACTAATCTACTTTCTATGTATAGATTTGCCTGCTCTGGGTATCTCGTGTAAATAGAATCATCCAATATTTGATCTTTTGTGACTGTCTACTTAGCATAATGTTTTAATGGTTTATTGGTGAATAATATTCCATTGTATACATATACGACATTTTATTCATCAGTTGATATTGAGTTGTTTCCATTTTTATTTTTTACTATTATGAATAATGCTGGTATAATCATACATGTATAAATTTTTGTGTGGACATATGTTTTCATTTCTCTTAGGTATATACCCAGGAGTGAAATTATTGGGTCATATAGTAACTCTATGTTTAACCTTTTCTTTTTCTTTTTTTTTTTTTTTTTTTTTTGAGATGGAGTCTTACTCTGTAGCCCAGGCTGGAGTGCAGTGGTGCGACCTTGGCTCACTGCAACCTCCACCTCCCAGGTTCAAGTGATTCTTCTACCTCAGCCTCCTGAGTAGCTGAGACTACAGGCGTGCGCCATCACGCCCAGCTAATTTTTGTATTTTTAGTAGAGATGGGGGTTTCCCCATATTGGCCAGGCTGGTCTTGAACTCCTGACCTCGTGATCCGCCCGCCTCAGCCTCCCAAAGTGCTGGAATTACAGGCATGAGCCACCATGCCCGGCCTATGTTTAACCTTTTAAAGAACTGTCACACTGTTTTCCAAAGTGGCTGTGCCATTTTACATTTTCACTAACAATGTATGAGGGTTCTAATTTTTTCCTATCCTCACCAACACTTGTTTTTGTCTCTCTTTTTGACCCAAAGATTTTTTTTAAATTAATAAAACACTTTTCTGAAAATAAAGTATATTTTTTTAATGTGGGAAAAAGCAATAAGGCCATTGTGCCCAGTCACGATAGCATTCCTATCGGTGGGGAGACTCATGCACTGTTTCCGACTTAAGCCCAAATCAACTCAAATGCATTTTCAGATTTTCTTCATCATTTGTATTCCTAGACAATTCTTAAATCTACTACCTTTTTTGCCACAATCTGCTACACATTCTGCCGTTTCAAGCACTAAAAGGACTCTAGGAGTTTTTTGCAAAGAAATGCTGTCATAAGAGAGGTGGTATCAAAGTACTGTTTAACGGTAGTCTCAAAGACTTTCAGGGTAATGCATTCTGTGATTATAGAAATGAAAGAAACAACATCATAAAGTGAAGGTCATCTTCATTCCCACCACCTTATTCTCAGTATATCTGAAATCAGAACATCCTAATAAGGGCCAAAATACTTTGTTCCTAGTTACTCTTCACCCTTAACAGAAATAAGTGAAACACCTAAAGATATGAGGCCCTCCTACCAAGGATTTCTAGTGCTTTAATTAAAGAAAATTTCACCTGCACTCATACTATTTTTCAATTTGCTTTGTTTGGTGTCCTGGAGGTTTTTACATCCTGGAACAGTGCACGGTGGTAAAATTCAGAATGGATGAAAAGTAGGATTGGTTTGTTTGTTTTTAGGAAGTGAGACGATTGTAAAAGGGAAAAATGGGAAAGGCGAAACAAGCAGGATGTCTTTTTTTTTTTTTTTTTTTTTCTTTTTAGACAGAGTCTCACTCTTCGCCCAGGCTGGAGTGCAGTGGTGTGATGTCAGCTCACTGCAACCTCCGCCTCTCAGGTTCAAGTGATTCTCCTGCCTCAGCCTCCTGAGTAGCTGGAATTACAGGCACGTGCTACCATGCCTGGCTAGTTTTTGTATTTTTAGTAGAGACAGGGTTTCACCATGTTGGTTAGGCTGGTTTCGAACTCTAGATCTCATGATCCGCCCGCCTTGGCCTCCCAAAGTGCTGGGATTACAGGTGTGAGCCACTGTGCCGGTCCAGGATGTCTTTTTTTTAAATAGAGACAGGGGTCTCACTTTGTTGCCCAACTGGTCTTGAATTCCTGGGCTCAAGTGATCCTCTTGCCTTGGCCTTCCAAAATGTTGAGATTATTGATGTGAGCCACTGCCCCTGGCCAGGATGTCTTGTCTGTGGGAGCATTCTCAGATCAGTCTTACGAAAAAGGACAGCCAGCCCTTCGTATCTGCAGTTTCTGCATCTGCAGATTCACCCAACTGTATATCAAAAACACTTGAAAGAAAAATAGTTTCTGAAAGTTTCAAAAAGCAAGATTTGAATTTGCTGAGCACCAAGCACTATGCTGTGTCCACATGAATGAAGTGATGTGTAGGCATACTCTGCTGTATCCTCCCGCCACGACAGAAGATAGTTACTGACAGTACAGTGTAGCAACTATTTACATGGCATTTATTTAATACATTGTATTGAGTATTATAAGTAATCTAGAGATGGTTTAAAGTGTACAGGAGGATATGCATAGGTTATATACATATACTACACCATTTTATATCAGGGACTTGAGCATCCTTGGATTTAGGTATCCGAGGAGGCCCTAGAACCAGTCCCCCATGGGAAACCAAGGGATGTGAAAATTGAGGGTCTGAATTTGTTTAAGATGATCTTTGCTCATGTATACACAGAAAGTCTTTGTGAACCCCTAGGAATGTATGCATCCCAATTTTAGACCACTGGTCTAAAAAGATATCGAAATGTGGTTTAGAACTCTGAAAAGAGGTCTAAGGTGAGGGCAAAAGCTGGGACACCTGGGACTGAAATTTGGGTGCTGTTTAAAGCAGTGAGAGTGCTGAAGGAGATAATGTAAGAGAAGAGAGCCAGATGTCTGTGGGGTGATTCTCATTTAAGGAGTGAGCGAAGGAAGAAGAGGCGGAAGTGGAGAAACCAGTGATGCAAGGGAGAAAATCCCATGGGAATATAAAGTTGTAAGACAGAGAATTTTCAGTAAGGGTAGCAACAGTGTAGAATACAGGCCAGGCGCGGTGGCTTATGGCTGTAATCCCAGCACTTTGGGAGGCTGAGGCGGGAGGATCACCTGAGGTCAAGAGTTCAAGACCAGCCTGGCCAATGTGGCGAAACCCCATCTCTACTAAAAATACAAAAAATTAGATGGCCGTGGTGGTGGGTGCCTGTAGTCCCAGCTACTCGGGAGGCTGAGGCAGGAGAATCACTTGAACCTGGGAGGCAAAGGTTGCAGTGAGCGGAGATCGCGCCACTGCACTCCAGTCTGGGGGACAGAGCGAGATTGTCTCAAAAAAAAAAAAAAAAAAAGAAAAAATAGACAGAGAGGCCAGAGAGAGCGAAGTCTGAAAGAAGACCAATCTTTGCATATACCAAATGCAGCAAAATCACTTCTGCCTATTGCTTGGGCCCATCTAGTTGGATTTAGATACAAAAACAGAAAGCCAGTGGTTTTATTCCTCATCTTTTCTTCCTCTGATCCTGTATAGAGGCAGCCCCCACGACACCGGTTTCTGCAGTTTATGGTCTTTTCTTCTGTCTACCCAGGCGTGGAGATGTCTTTGTGCTCTATCCTTACCATGTTCCACAGTGTTCTCTCTCCTCCTGTGGGTTGGACATAATTGAAATGTGGAGCAATGGGGGTACCTGGAGGGCAGGACCCTATAACAATTCTGTCACCTTTCTTTAGTTTTAAAAGCCTTGAAAAAAAAAATTTGGCAGAATGGTAGAGGCAAAATTGAGAATAGAAAATAATGATAATTGAAACTGAATGTGTAGTTAGTTGGTTGGGAACATAAGTATCTTCTGAGAAACTTGCCATTGGAGGAAAAGAGAGAGGTTGATTAGAAGAGAGGGTCAACAGAGGCTTTTTTTGGAAAGGGTGGTCCTAGAATGTATTCAGAGACAGAAGAAAAATTCACAGAACAGACTGAAAAGACAAGAGAGGAGATAATGGAGAGAACAAGCTCACTGAGGAAGTGGGAGGGAGGAAATGGGGCAAGAATAGTAGACCAGAGGAAGAGGAGGGGCACATCTGTCTCAGAGTCAGCCACATTTTATTTGGGGCCAAGAACAAAAATAAAGTGACCGTGATCAGTAGGGCTTTAACTCCTTCCGCTGTCCTGCAGTTAGCTCTTTATGTATCCCGGGGTGTCCAATCTTTTGGCTTCCCTGGGCCATATTAGAAGAAGAAGGATTGTCTTGGACCACACATAAAATACACTAACTGGCCGGGTGCAGTGGCTCACACCTGTAATCCCAGCACTTTGAGAGGCCAAGGTGGGCAGATCACCTGAGGTCAGGAGTTCGAGACCAGCCTGGCCAACATGGTGAAACCCAATCTCTACTAAAAATAACAAAAATGAGCTGGGCGTGGTGGCGGGCACCTGTAATCCCAGCTGTTCAGGAGGCTGAGGCAGGAGAATTGCTTGAACCCGGGAGATAGAGGTTGCAGTGAGCCAAGATCGCACCCTTGCACTCCAGCCTGGGTGACAAGCGCGAGACTCCCTCTCAAGAAAATAATAATACACTAACCGTAACAATAGCTGATGAGCTTTATAAAAGAATCACAAAAAATCTCACTGTTTTAAGAGAGCTTATGAATTTGTGTTGGACCACATTCAAAACCATCCTGGGCTGCATGTGGCCCATGGGCTGCGGGTTGGATGAGCTTGAGTACCTGGTCGAAATTTGGGAACATTGATGGCCTAAAAATATGTATATTTCCTGTATGATTTCCTTAATATTTTAAATAATGTTCTAACCATCTCTGCTTTTAGTCAGCCTCATCCTGGAGTCAAGAGACTGGGCTCCTGACTTACTTTGTCTTTCTATATGTTTTCTCTGCCACAATCCTAATTTTTTGTCATCTAGTCCCATAAACATTCCCTCTTCATCACCATTCTTTTCTTTAATCCTTAGCCTTACTTCCATTTCAGTGTTCTATTGTGTAAGCTGCTAGTGACAATATTCAACTTAAGACTACTTGGTAGGCTGGGCCCGGTGGCTTATGCCTGTAATCCCAGCACTTTGGGAGGCCGAGGCAAGTGGATTGCTTGAGGTCAGGAGTTCAAGACCAGCCTGGCCAACATGGTGAAACTCTGTCTCTACTAAAAATACAAACATTAGCTGAGCGCGATGGTGGGCATCCATAATCCCAGCTACTTGGGAGGCTGAGGCAGGAGAATGGCTTGAACCCAGGAGGCTGAGGCAGGAGAATGGCTTGAACCCAGGAGGCAGAGGTTGTAGTGAGCCAAGATTGTGCCACTGCTCTCCAGCCTGGGTGACAGACTGAGACTCTGTCTCAAAAAAAAAAAAAACAAAAACAAAAAAACTACTTGATATTAGCTTGGGCTGCTGTGACAGAATACTGTAGACTGGGTGGCTTAAACAACAGAAGTTTATTTCTCTTGGTTCTGAAAGCCAGGAAGTCCAAGATCAAGATGCTGTCAGATCTCATGTCAGATGAAGTCCCTCTTCCTGGTTTGCAAGTGGCAGTATTCTCTTTGTATACTGACATATGCGGGTGGGGAGAGCCGGCAAGGTCTCTACTTATTTTTGAGCACTTATCTCATTATAACTCCACCCCTCATGACCTAATTATCTCCCGGAGGCTCCAACTCCTAATACCATCACATTGGGGGTTAGGATTTTAGAGGGACACATGTAGTCTATAACAATACCTAAAGCTATGTTTTCTCATAATAACTAAATTTTATGTTTGGGACTTTTTTAGGTTTAGCATGAGCTTTAACAGACATAATCTGAAATACTATGTATTACCGAAAAAGCCTAAAAAGGTGGCATTTGATTGCCTAGAATGGATCAGAAAGCACCACCCATGTGAGTACAGCCATGCGATTAGCTGTCTAGAAGTAACAAATGTCTTTTTAGTACCACAATAAGATATATAAAATTGCATATTAAACATTCCTTTTTGCATTATGACAGCACTAACTTGCTCTTTATAGAGCAGACTATTGCAACTCTCTCAATTCTGGAAATTATAAAATCTCATTTGGTTTAATAACAATAAATTCTACAAAAATATATTAAATACTCCCTCCTACACACATATATTATAACTTTGGTTTCAATGTCTTTCCTCAGGCTTCTATCAGTGTTTGAATTATACAGCTTTTTGTTTTAGTGCCTTGTCCCAAGCCTATCTGCCTTTGAGTTATATTAACTAAAATGAGATTCTGAAATTCATAGTAGTTTTCCACGTAACCCCCTTTCCACTTTTCCATGGAGAATATTTTTTGTATTTCTATTATATTTTTTAGAAATTAGTATACATATTTGTGTGGACAAATAAGTCAGTAGAGATCTACCAAGAAAAAGTCAGTGATTTCCCTGCTCAGGCCCACCTCCCCCAGGCAGCTAATGTCAATAGCTTCATGTGTATATCTAGACCTTTGGCTCAGTCACAGAGAGATGACTTTTCCTTTAACATCTTTTAATTTCCATTTCTAAAAACAACACACATAATAATAAATATAATATATGCTCATTAAAGAAAATTTAGATGGCCAGGCACTGTGGCTCACGCCTGTAATCAGCATTTTGGGAGGCCGAGGTGGGTGAATCACTTGAGGTCAGGATTTCAAGACCAGCCTGGCCAAAATAGTGAAACCCCATCTCTACAAAAATTAGCCAGACGTGGTAGCACGCACCTGTAATTCCAGCTACTCTGGAGGCTGAGGCAGAAGAACTGCTTGAACCCGGGAGGCAGAGGTTGCAGTGAGTTGAGATTGTGCCACTGCACTCTGGCCTGGGCGACAGAGCAAGACTGTCTCAAAAAACAAAAAAGAAAATTTAGAAAGCAACAAAAAGAAGAAACAAAAGACAAACATCACTCAATGAGCAAAATCACTGTTATCATGTTGTTATTAATTTCCAGTATTTTTCTATGCATTTTTTTCTACTAGCATACTATATACATTTCTACCCTTAATCTACTTTCTATATCATGAGCATTTTCCCATGTCTTTTAAAAACTTAGAAAACACTTTTGATAGTTATAGTATATTTTATTTCACAGTTGCCTTTGTTTCCCTAATGTTGCTCATTAAAATCTTTGTAATTTTTAAAGTTTGAAGTAAAACTTTTATGTCCTTGTATCACTTTTTATTTCCTAGAGTAATTTCCCAGAAGGAAACTGAGTCAAAGGTATTTCTAAGACTCTTGATACATACTGCCATATGCTTTTGACAAAGTTTGTGCAAGAATGGTTTTTGGTTTTTTTTTTTTTTTTTTGAGACTGAGTCTCTCTCTGTCTCCAGGCAGGAGTGTGGTGGTGCGATCTCAGCTCACTGCAACCTCTACCTCCTGGGTTCAAGTGATTCTCCTGCCTCAGCCTCCTGACTAGCTGGGATTACAGGTGCCCACCACCACACCTGGCTAATTTTTTTTTGTATTTTTAGTAGAGATAGCGTTTCACCATGTTGTCCAGGCTGGTCTCAAACTCCCGACCTCAAATGATCTGCCCTCCTTGGCCTCCCAAAGTGCTGGGATTACAGGCATGAGCCACCGCACCCGGCCAAGGATGGCTTTTTTATACCCACATGTATCTAGTGTGAAGTAGAGCCCAGAGTTCGTCCAGGTCCACCTCACGAGTCATTAGCAGCGACAGGATTAAAAGCCACATCTCATTTCCAGCGCACATGAATTCCTTGCTTGAATTATTCACGTGTGTGGTCTTCCAGCAGTATAAGAACACTACGGGAGATCTATTTATGGTTCATGTATTTCTGAAAACATAGTGTAAATTGTGTTGCTGTTTATGTTAAAAATTCTTGTTTCTCAGTACTCTTGGTTTCTTGGCAGATGATTCAGGGATAATTTACTGCCTCTCCAGGCGAGAATGTGACACCATGGCCGACACATTACAGAGAGATGGGCTCGCTGCTCTTGCTTACCATGCTGGCCTCAGTGATTCTGCCAGAGATGAAGTGCAGCAGAAGTGGATTAATCAGGATGACTGTCAGGTAACATTTTTAAAGATAAGCAAATAATAAAAATAATATTTTATAGCATATAATCAAACATTCACGTGTAGAATGCAAACTGTTTTTACCTTGAAGGTAGTAAACATCAAAATAAGACTGAAATTTAAAAAACAGATTTTCTTTGAGACTTCTAAAGTTGCTTTTTCTTTCAGAAAAAAAAATCTGCTTGAGATATAATTCACATATCATAAAATTTATCCTTTCAAAGCAAACAAGTTAGTACTTTTTAGTATATTTGCAAAGTTGTACAATAATCATCACTATGTAATTCCAGAATTTTTGATCACCATAAAAAGAAACCTCATGCCCAGTCACTTCCCCCACCCCCTAATGCCTGGAAACCACAAATCTACTAACTACTGCTAACCTGTTTCTAGAGTTTATTACTCTGTACATTGCATGTAAATAGAATCATACAGTATGTGGTCTTTGTGACTTTTCTTTTTTTTTTTTCCGGAGACAGAGTCTCACTCTGTCGCCCAGACTGCAGTGCAGTAGAGGGATCTCGGCTTACTGCAACCTCCGCCTCCCAGGTTCAAGTGATTCTCCTGCCTCAGCCTCCTGAGTAGATGGGATTACAGATGTGCGCCACCATGCCTGGCTAATTTTTGTATTTAATATTTTTAATGGAGACTCGAACTGGTCTCGAACTCCTGGCCTCAAGTGATCCACCTGCCTCAGCCTCCCAAAGTGCTGGGATTACAGGCATGAGCCACCTCGCCTGGCCTGTTTGCTTTTATTTAGCATAATTTTTTCAAGATTTATCCATATTTTCGCATATATAAGTACTTCATACCTTTTTATGGTCAGATAATATTCTGTTATATGGATATAACACAGTTTTTTTGTCTACTCGTCAGCTGGTTAGACATTTGGCTTGTTTCGTTTCTTTTTTTTTTTTTTTTTGAGACAGGATCTTACTCTTTCGTTCAGGCTAGAGTGCAGTGGCATGATCTCTCCTCACTGCAGACTGTACCTCAAACAGTCCTCTGACTTCCCAAGTAGCTAGGACCACAGGTGCACCACTATGCCCAGCTAATTTTTTTATTTTTTGTATAGACGAGGTCTCCCTGTGTTGCCCAGCCTGGTCTTGAACTCCTGGGCTCAAGTGATAATCCTGCCTCAACCTACCAAATTCCTGCGATTATAGGTGTGAGCCACCGTCCCCGATGTGTTTCTACTTCTTGGCTACTATGAATAATGGCTTTGTGAGCATTCATGTACAAGTTTTTCCATGGACATATGTTTTCAGTTCTCTTGGGTAGAGACCTGGGAGTGGACTTGCTGGGTCAAATGGCAACTCTTTGTTTAACTTTTAGAGGAACTGTGAAACTGCTTTTCAAAGTGGCTCTGCAGTTCTGCATTCTCACCAGCAATGTATGAGGTGCCAGTGTCTCCACGTCTTCGCCAATATTTTTTATTGTCCAGCTTTTTTAATGTATTCATCCTTGTGTGTGGGAAATGGTATCTCTTTGTGGTTTTTTTTTACATGGAAGACCACACATGTGAATAATTCAAGCAAGGAATTCATGTCACCCAGGCTGGAGTGCAGTGGTGCAATCTTGGCTCACTGGAACTTCCGCCTCCCGGTTCAAGCAATTCTCCTGCCTCAGCCTCCCAAGTAGCCAGGACTACAGGCACGCGCCACCACACCCAGCTAATTTTTGTATTTTTAGTAGAGACGGGGTTTCACCATATTGGCCAGGCTGGTCGTGAACTCCTGACCTCATGATCCGCCCACCTCAGCCTCCCAAAGTGCTGGGATGGCAGATGTGAGCCACCACACCTGGCCCTCTTTGTGGTTTTGATTTGCATTTCCCTAGCAACTAACAATATTGGGCATCTGTTTCCGAGATGAGAAATTTGCCGTCACCCAGGTGGGTGGGGAGGAAAGCTGAGAATACTTTAGGCATCTCTTTTTTTTTTTTTTTTTTTTGAGACGGAGTCTCACTCTGTCGCCCAGGCTGGAGTGCAGTGGCATGGTCTCAGCTCACTGCAAGCTCCGCCTCTCGGGTTCACACCATTCTCCTGCCTCAGCCTCCCGAGTAGCTGGGACTATAGGCACCCGCCACCACGCCCGGCTTATTTTTTTTGTATGTTTAGTAGAGACAGCGTTTCACCATGTTAGCCAGGAGAGTCTCGATCTCCTGACCTTGTGATCTGCCCTCCTCGGCCTCCCAAAGTGCTGGGATTACAGGCGTGAGCCACTGCACCCGGCCTACTTTAAGCATCTCTTATTGTGGTAAATGCCAGCCTTGGATAGATCCCTCTAAATGTAAGGAATAATTTCAACAAAACAACTAATAATTACTTGGAGCCAATGAAAAGTTTCAGCTCAGGAAAAAGTATTTACTTTGAAGATTCAGAGGAAAAATATCTCTCAAAATTGTTTTCTCTGGGAAAACAGAAAATTTTAGAGGATATCAGTTTAGTATCCCGAGAAAGATATAAGAAGACTTGATATACGTGAACTAGCAACAACTTCCATAAGAAGATCACAGGGTGAGATGAAGGGAGAAATAAAAATCCAGTTTATGGCCAGGTGGAGTGGCTCACCCCTGTAATCCCACCACTTTGAGAGGCCGATGTGGACAGATCACCTGAGATCAAGGAGTTTGAGACCAGGCCTGGCCAATATGGTGAAACCCTGTCTCTACTAAAAATACAAAAATTAGCCGGACGTGGTGACGGGCATCTGTAGTCCCAGCTACTCGGGAGGCTGAGGCAGGGGAATCACTTGAACCTGGGAGCTGAAGGTTGCAGTGAGCCGAGATCGTGCCACTGTACTCCAGCCTGGGGAACAGAACAAGACTCTATGTCAAAAAAAAAAAAAAGAAAGAAAAATTCAGCTTATCCAAATAAGAAAAACAAAACTAAGAGCAGAATTATATATTAAGACACAAATGGAATGACTCAGTCTCAGTGGAGACAATAGAATCAGTGATGTAGTGAGTAGCTTGAGAATGCAAGGGAAAAAAGAGATTAAAATGGGGTGGGGTGGAAATTATCTTTGTTGACAACAGGAGGTAAGGATTCAGCCTAAGAACAGCAAGTGTACCCAAGCAAGAAAGCAGGATAATTGAAACAGATAAGTGTGTTATAAATAAATACATAACAAATATGTAACAAAAATAATAGAAGACTGTCTTCAGAATTGGAAGAAGGAAGACTGGGACTGAAGAATTTCATACCCAGCTCATTGTCATTTATGTTGAAACCAACAAAAGGTCATTTTCAGATATGCAAAAAGTTCAGAAATATATCACTCATTTGTCTTCACTGAAATACTGATTTCAGTCTTCCCAAATTAGTTTATATATTTAACCCAAATGCCAGTGTTTTGTTTTTTTGTTTGTTTTTTTTTTCCCTTTGATAAACTTTTTCTAAAGTTTGCCTGGAAGAATATTCAAGTGAAAATAACTAAGAGAGTTTGACAAAAAACCTAATAACACAGGAACACTAGTTTGCAGTACATTATAGGCAGATCAGTGGAACAGAACTGACCGGAAAACATGTAAAAACAATACATGATAAGGAAAAAGTTTGCAGGAAAGGGCCAGGCATAGTGGTTCACACCTGTAATCCCAGCACTTTGGGAGGCCAAGGTGGGAAGATCACTTGAGCCTAGGAGTTCGAGACCAGCCCAGGCAACATGGTGAAACCCCGTCTCTACAAAAAATACAAAAATTAGCCTGGCATGCTGGTGCACACCTGTAGTCCCAGCTACTCGGGAGTCGGAGGCAGGAGAATAGCTTGAACCCTGGGGTGGAAGTTGCAGTGAGCCAAAATCGTGCCACTGCATTCCAGCCTGGGCAACAGACCGTCTCAAAAAAAAAAAAAAAAAAAAGAATTATTTTTTTCAAGTGCTTTAAATGGTTATGTATAGTATAAATAATCTACAGTGGAGAGATACATATATAACTTTGATAAAAAATATGGTTAAAAAATAGTGAGGGGTTTATAAAAATCTAATTATTTCTGCTCTCAGACTAATCAGTCCTTACAGTCAGAATGTAATATTAGCCTACACCAGCTCGACAGACTTGATTTCGTTAGATTCATGAGATGGAATAAAACTTGGCCATTATTCTTCACAAAGAATGATTGTGGCTTGAAGTTTTAAAAGCACAGAAATAAAGAAGGAAATCATAATTAAACAAAGCCACTTTTCCCAATTTCAAGAAATAAGAGCTTTCAGAAAGAGTTGGCAGCCTCACATCCTCATCTGGAGGCTGCAGGCGATGCCTCATGGCCCTGTGCCTGCCCTGATACTCGGAGATGCACCTGGACTTCATGGAACTCTGTGGGTCATGCTTCTGGACCTGTCGGCTGACACATCTTGCTGTGCAGCCTTTCCACCTGCTCTCCATCACTAGAAGCTACAATAGTCTTTCTGTTTCCAAGGAGATTTGCCTTTGATCAGAGTGCCGTAAATGTAGATGGGTGACTAACCGAGAGTGCAGGCCACTCACCGCCATTCCTGATGTTGATAAATGTACCCCTTTACTGTCCACATACTCCAGAGCTTGCAATTCCTTCTGCTGGTACTCACAGTTACTGAAATCATGTCATTAGCCTCAGTCTGCCTGCCAGATATTTCAGATGCCTTTGAAATACTGTTCTTGCAGTAGCAATTCATTTTTTTAAGTGCTAAAAAAAACTTGCAGTTTTATTTGTGAAGTGTAATTTTGCCTGGAGATATAACATTTTGGTCTGGGTTAACTAGGTCCTAAATTCGCAACTGAAATGGATATCCTTGAAAACTGATTTATCAAGCTCCTGAGAGTGAACTGTCACCTTGCTTCCACTAAGTAATTTGTAAGGGCTAAGATCTACAGTCCCTGGTGTTTTTCCTTTTTTTGGTATAAGTAGCTCTCAGACTTTTACCCACATGAGTTTCCATTAAGATTGTACAAGCTTTGACTTTAATCAGCTGATGAATAGAAGGAGTTGGTGTGTGATCAGCTGGTGCCATTGGAAAAACTGATGATAAGCAGTGGAGCAGGTAAGAACGCATTGTTCCTGAGCCATTGGAGGAACTAGCAGCAGTGACCTCTGAGGAGCCCTGGGAACACCCTGGAGCTCCTGAGCAACACATTGCTTATGATCACTGACCTGGATATCATGACTGTGTGAGCAACACCCCCCACACCTCAGTAGCAAAAACAGAGAACAGTGGCAGCACATCGTGGGCTGACTGCAGTTGATTCTGGCTTTCTTACATGAGAATGCCAAGTCATACAAGAAAGTGCCTGCCACGCTGAGCTTCTCTTTACCTTCTTGGGTTTTAATGGAATTGCAAGTTATCAGTATAAAAACTCATATTAGTTATACTAAATAGTGGGACCAAGTTAAGATATTAGGTTGTTATGTAGTATGCATTTTAAAGTAAAACAAATGATAGAGCTTTTAGAAGCATGTATTAGGAAAATGTTCCTTGAAGTCTGTGCCTTATGAATCTAATAAGCTTTTGCTTTTATATCAGGTTATCTGTGCTACAATTGCATTTGGAATGGGGATTGACAAACCGGACGTGCGATTTGTGATTCATGCATCTCTCCCTAAATCTATGGAGGGTTACTACCAAGAATCTGGCAGAGCTGGAAGAGATGGGGAAATGTCTCACTGCCTGCTTTTCTATACCTATCATGATGTGACCAGACTGAAAAGACTTATAATGAGTAAGCTGGGCTCCATTGTAGAGACATTCTATCATCTTCGGTCTCATGATAGTAATCTACTGCTGCTATTGTGGTACTTCCGGTCCAGTTTTCCTTAAATAATCATAGAAAAATAGAGGTGTTTATACAGATTGGCAATTTTATTTTAGTTCATTTTTATTATAAAAGTGGTAAGTGCTTATTATGTAAAACTCAAATGATACAGATGTGTACAAGGCAGAAAATTTACAAACCATGCCTTGTAGTTTTGCCCCAAAAATAACTCTAGTTATTGGTTTCCTTTGTATCCTTTCAGACCCAATTTCTGCATGCATTCTTGCATGTAACACACATTTCAAACATGCAGGAAGATAAAAAGGAGAAAATAATGAGCTGTCATATACCACCATCTGGTTTAAGAAATAAAACACAATCAATCAAGCTGAACCCCTCCCCACCACCCCATAGCCTCTCTTGTCTCATCCGTCCTCTCCCATTAGAGCCAGGCAATATCTTGTATTTGGTATGTACCTTTTCCAAATGCACATATTTTAAAATGTACATGGGATTATATTATACATACTTTATATATATAATGACCTGATTTTTTTCAGTCAACAATAGGATGTAATTATCATTCCAATGAATACATATAGCCTGACTACCTATAGAATTCCATACTATAGAATTCCATAGTATGATTATTCCATGGTTATTAAACTAATCCCCTCTTACTAGATCTTGTTTATTGTTTTTCACTGTTATCAAGAATGCAGTATTGAACATCCCTATAAAAATATCTTTGGGCATTTTTGCAATTACTTATGTAAGATTTTTTTTTTTTTTTTTTTTTTTTTTTAAGACCGAGTCTCACTCCGTCACCCAGGCTGGAGTGCAGTGGCACAGTCTTGGCTCACTGCAACCTCCGCCTCCCAGGTTCAAGCGATTCTCTCACTTCAGCCTCCAGAGTAGCTGGGACTACAGGCATGCGCTACCATGCCCAACTAATTTTTGTATTTTTAGTAGAGACAGGGATTTCGGCATGTTGTCCAGGCTGGTCTCAAACTCTTGACCTCAGGTGATCCGCCCACCTCAGCCTCCCAAAGTGTTGGGATTACAGGCGTGAGCCACCACGCCCAGCCTTATAGGATAGGTAAATAATACACCAAACGTGAAAATGCTCTGTAAGCATTATTAAACTTGCTGGGTGAAAGTGAATACATATTTTAGAATTTTATTACATTCTTTGCTCATTTTTCTCCTGGGTTGTGAGAGTTAAATATATTTCCTAAATATATGTATTTCTTTTGAGACCACTTTTTTTTTTCTTTTTTTTTGAGATGGAGTCTCACTCTTGTTGCCTAGGCTGAAGTGCAAAGGCTGAAATGCAATGGCGTGATCTCGGCCCACTGCAACCTCTGCCTCCCAGATTCAAGCAATTCTCCTGCCTCAGCCTCCCGAGTAGCTGGGATTACAGGCTCCCGCCACCATGCCCAGCTAATTTTTGTATTTTTAGTAGAGACAGGATTTCACCATGTTGGCCAGGCTGGTCTTGAACTCCTGACCTCCAGTGATCTGTCCGCCTCAGCCTCGCAAAGTGCTGGGATTACAGACGTAAGCCACCGTGCCCAGCTGAGACCACTTTTAAATTAACTCTGGCAGAAGTACTGAGCATGGGAAATGGCACTTACCAAGCACTGTGCCCAACACTGCATATATCACCTCATTACCTTATTTGTTCAAAACAACTAACTTGTGATATAGAGGTACTCATAAAAAGTGAGCTTCAGAAAGGTTTTCTAACTTTTCCCCAGGATCACTGATATAGCAGGAGCAATAGGAGTAGTTGTAGTAGTAGTATAACAATGGTAATTATTATAGATAAGTGTTTATTTAGCACTTCCTGTGTGCCGTTCTAAATGCCTTACATGTATCATCAACTAATTTCATCTTCACAATAACCCTCAGAGATAAGACCTTTGCTTTCCTCATTTTACAGAGGAGGAAAATGAAATGCAGAACTAGTAAATGGTAGAGCCCTGACAGAACCCAAGTTCGTCTGATTCCAAAGTCCATGTTCCTTGCACTATACCAAAGTGATTCTCAGTGAAGAAAATGAAATATTTACACTTGGTTTGCCCATTTGTGTGGTTTTTTTTAATCTATATTAAAGCTAGGCCCAAACATGGCCAGGTATGGTGGCTCACACCTATAATCCCAGCACTTTGGGAGGCCAAGGCCAAAAAAAAAAAAAAAAAAAAAAATTTAGGCCCAAACAATTTAATAGATATTTAAGTCCTGATAACAGCAACTATTTGGGGGAAAAATACTCATAAACTGGAAGAAAAAAATAATATTTTTTAAAAATTATTTTCTTTTCTTTTTTTTTTTTTTTTTTGAGACAGAGTTGCGCTTTTGTCACCCAGGCTGGAGTGCGATGGCACGATCTCAGCTCACTGCAACCTCCACCTCCTGGGTTCAAGCGATTCTCCAGCCTCAGCCTCCCGAGTAGCAGGGATTACAGGCTCGCACCACCACACCCAGCTGATTTTTGTATTCTTAGCAGAGACAGGGTTTTGCCATGTTGGCCAGGCTGGTCTCGAGCTCCTGACCTCAGGTGATCCGCTCACCTTGGCCTCCCAGAGTGCTAGGATTACAGGCGTGAGCCACTGTACCTGTTGTTAAAATTCTTAAGTAACGACAGTTGCTTACTGATGGAAAGTATGCCACTGCTGTTCTCACACATTGGAATCAAATCAGACACTGCCACCCTCATTTCCTGTTTCACATTGATTTTCTTGAGATACTTCTTTTTATCATAGCAACTGCCAAAAACCCAGCTTTGCAAAGATGAGCTATTGCTAATAGGAACGTAGCACAATCTAATGTTAATACCATTAACTACCTCAAGCTAATAATTTGGGTGATGTTCAACAGATGTTAGGCATTGCTGTGTTTCCCTTAATTTAAAATATTCTGGGCTTGTTGGTGCACAATTTTGGAACCATTGGTGCAACTACTTTGACCTCAGATACTCAGAGAAGTGCATGGCCACTGCCGTAATCTCAGGCTCTGCTTCCTCGGGATGTTCAGTTCAGTACATGCTCGACTGATAAATACAGCAAATATAAGTCAAACCATCATCATTAGGGATAATGAAGATTTGAAAAAAAAAACCCAACGTTTATTCCTATGATACTAAAATCTTGAGGATGGACATTAATACTTAGTTAATTATACTATAGAATGCCATGTTGACATAATGCTGTTAACAGTAATTTTCTTATTTAATATTAAAGTTATGTGAATCTATTCTAAATATTTCTATGATATGCTCTATTTTTCCCTTATAAGTATGTCTTACTATATTCTTCATCTCTTTTAGTGGAAAAAGATGGAAACCATCATACAAGAGAAACTCACTTCAATAATTTGTATAGCATGGTACATTACTGTGAAAATATAACAGAATGCAGGAGAATACAGCTTTTGGCCTACTTTGGTGAAAATGGATTTAATCCTGATTTTTGTAAGAAACACCCAGATGTTTCTTGTGATAATTGCTGTAAAACAAAGGTAAAAAAAAAAGTTTTAAAATTCTTTATAATTAAATTTTTTTTTCTCTTACTTTAAAAATGTAGATACAAATTAGATTGCAAAAGGTGGTCTCCAACAGATTAACAGGGGAAAAACAGCTTCCTTCCAGTAGTAATTTGGAATGGAAACATTTAAAAAGTAATTTCATGCAGTATCTTTTCTTTATAATTAGAACCCTGTTAAAAAATATACTGGACATCAGCATATCCAAAATATTGAGTTTATATATGTGCACTGATGATTACAGAATATTTTAGAAATATTAATATGCAAACATCCAAAAAGATCCAACATGGGCAGGTAGAATATTTTAAATTTAATATATTAATGTTATTAATATATTACATTATATTAAAATTTAAATTGATTAAATTAAATATATTAAAATTGATGTATTAATATTTAATATTTTAAATATTTAATTAATATACTAAAAGATCTCGTTCTCAAAAGAATAATAACTAGAGTACTGTGTGTTTGAATTCAAATCAGTTACATTACTCTTTTTTTTTAACTATAAAGAATAACAGTAACTGCTTGTGGATAAATTCACTATTATCTGTCCTAAAATACCCTTGAGAGATTGTTAAATTCAATCATTAGGTACTTATTTTACCTATCATGGTAATTCTACATTTTAATGTCTACTGTAACCTACTGCTTACTGAGCATTTTCACGTTTGGTGTATTATTTACCTATCTGGGAGTATTAAACTTATATGTGCAAGATGCTGGAGAGCCAGAAGTGACCATGGTATGGACCAATTCATAGACTGGAGCGGAGACCGACATGCATGTGTTCATAGAAGTTTAACGGTGGCTTATGCCTGTAATCCCAGCACTTTGGGAGGCCAAGGCGGGAGGATCACCTAAGGTCAGGAGTTCAAGACCAGCCTGACCAACATGGTGAAACCCTGTCTCTACTAAAAAAATGCAAAATTGGCCGGGCATGGTGGCCCATGCTTGTAATCCCGGCTACTTGGGAAGCTGAGGCAGGAGAGTCACTTGAACCTGGTAGATGGAGGCTGCAGTGAGCCAAGATCATGCCATTGCACTCCAGCCTGGGCAACAAGAGCGAAACTCCATCAAAAAAAAAGAAAGAAAGTTTAATACTCTCAGTAAGTATAGTTTAAAAAGACGGAGCACAAGGCAGAGCAGAGGGTAATCTCTCTCATTGTGGAACTGGCAAATTCATGCTGTCTCCTCCTACCCCACCCCATCCCGTAAACATTGCTAATCAGTTCCCTCATTCAACAGATATTTGTTGGGCTGTGTAACAGGCACTGTTGTAGGAATTTGGGATACATCACTAAACAAAATTAAAATCCCTGCCCTTGTGGAGCTTACACTCTAGCAGAGGGAGGCCAGTTACAAACAATATACACAATAAATATACGTGAAAGGATAAGAGCTGTGGTGAATGGCACAGCAGAGTAAAAAGACAGGAGGAATGGGTAGAGTGCAGGATGCAGTATTAGATGGGGTGGTCCTTGGAAGTCTTAACTGAGAAGATGAGAGCTGAGGAAAATCTTGAAGAAGGGAGTTAGCTGGCAGCTCCCTGGATGTGAGCTTTCCTGGAAAAAGCATTGGCTAGAGCAAAGGCCCTAAGGTGGGGGTGTGCCTGGTGTGTTCGAGAGATAGCAAGGGAGCCCATGTGGCTGAGCAGGATTAAGAGCCAGTGAGGGGAAGAGGTGATAGAGAGCCAGAACCATCACTTGAGGGCTAGAGTCCCAGAGTAACTGGAGGCAGAGTAACTGGAAGGATGGAGTTATCCTTGGCTAAGATGCAGAAGGCTGGTTGGCAGAGAAGATCAGGAGTTTGGTTTGGGTTACCTAAAGTGGGAATCTAATCTTAAATTACGTATTAAGATTCAAAAATTCTGAAAAGAGACTGGTGGCACATGGGTGATATTTAAAGCATGGCCATCAGCTGACAGTCAGGATAAGAGAAGGGATGGAAGAGAAAGGAGAAAGTATGAAATAGTTGTCTAGGACAGGGGTCAGTAAACTTGCTTTTAAAGGGCCACAGCGTAAATATTGTACACTTTGCAGCCATAGTCTCTGTCACAACGACTCACAACTTTGCCATTGTAGTCTAAATGCAGACATAAACAATAAATATACCAATTTTCCAGTCATCTTCCATGGCTGTGTTCCAATAAAACTTTATGCACAAAAACAGGCATCCAGCTCCTGGGCCATAGTTGGCTGACTTCTGTTGTGAGAGAATGGAGGAATGATAGGCTAGGGAAGTATAAAGATAATGATTGCCTACAGCATTAACAGTCCATTTGAGCTTTGTGGCCACGTAGTGACAGTGAAAATGCCAAGTTCAGCCACATAGGTACAGGGACAGCGTAGATGGAGAATTGGATCCATTATGTTTTGCCAGGTAATATGTTGAAGTGATCTAAGGGCAAGAGAGCTGAGGGTCTATGAGAGGTAGTGATTATAATGATTGACTGTGGAATTTTAGCTGAGTTAGGAGGACATCTGAGGTTGAGGATCAGCAGATGGGCATTCCCAGGGGATTGTTGGAGTCAGAATACCACATGGTATGAGTTGGAAAGATAGGATGTGGTAGTCTGAGAATGAAGGAGTTGCCATTATTAGTAAGCTTAAGGTAGGAAGTGTGAGTGGCTGATGTATGTGGAGGACAGGATCATTGGAGCAGAGGAGATCAAGAACCAAAAGGCCAAAGTAAAAGGATCAGCTCTATATACCTAATCACCAAGAATTAAGATAGATGGCCAGGTGCAGTGGCTCACACCTGTAATCCCAGCACTTTGGGAGGCTGAGGCCAGCGGATCACCTGAGGTCAAGAGTTAGAGACTAGCCTGGCCAACGTGGTGAAACCCCATCTCTACTAAAAATACAGAAAAATTAGCTGGGCATGGTGGCAGGTGCCTGTAACCCCAGCTACTCGGGAGGCTGAGGCAGGAGAATCGCTTGAACCTGGGAGGTGGAGGTTACAGGGAGCCGAGATTGCACCATTGCACTCTAGCCTGGGTGACAAGAGCGAAACTCCGTCTCAAAGAAAAAAAAAAAATTAAGGTAGGAATGGAGTGACAGGGCACTTTTTCTTGATGATTCTAGATAGGGCCTCAGAATCACTTGCAGTTGTTAGTGTAAGACCAGAAACCTGTTCATCTCCAGGTTATTGGTGTGTGCAAATGACAAGGATTAGAAGGTAGGGAGAACTGTATACACAGAAGCACCAAGCATGATGCAGCTTTTTACACCTGTGAGTGGTCAGTATTGCTGGTAGAGAGAACTAGGAGAGAGGAAGGCAAAAAGTCATCTAGTAATGGGGACTCTAAAAAGTGGGCAGAGTTTGGGGATAGCTGAAGGAAATGAGAAAGGAAACTGACAGGAGATGATGAAAGAGCGTTGACTCTGGCACCAAAGACCCCGGAGGGGTTAGAATCCGTGGATTTACGTGGCACCCCACAGGTTCCCACCCAGTATGTAACAGAGCACTATTCTAGGAGGCATGGAGGATTTAAATTGTGTGTGTGTGTGTTTGTCTGTGTGTTATATATGTGTTTCTACCCACAGAGTGCTATCAGGTAGTTGAAAGACAACATGTATCTCTGTGAAACAGTAACAACATAGAGTGGTAATTGTTCTAGAACTTAGATAAGCATGAACATTTGAAATTTCCGTAGGTTTTAGTCTTGGTATTGGTCTGGAAATGGGTTATGATGAATCTACCATAGTTAATATTAAACCCTAGTAATCTAGGCATTGTTACCCTAATTATAGCAGAAAGTATTCTCTTTTTATTCATAGGATTATAAAACAAGAGATGTGACTGATGATGTGAAAAGTATTGTAAGATTTGTTCAAGAACATAGTTCATCACAAGGAACGAGAAATATAAAACATGTAGGTCCTTCTGGAAGATTTACTATGAATATGCTGGTCGACATTTTCTTGGGTAAGTCATCTGTTTTGAATGTTTGAGTTACATCAATTGAAACTGAGCATCTAAAGAATTTATTACAAGTACATAGAAAAAATCACTTTTGTCTATTTTCTTATAAAACTTGAGTTTCTGAATAAAACTTTTAAGTAACAAAAGGCAGTCAATTATTATACTATTTTATATAATGTATATGTCACTAAGTTGAGATGGTTTCACATACAAAGAAGAAAATGATAAAGCTTATGCAAGTTCATCTGAATGAGTGGAATGTAACTATTAAAATGTTAGTAAGGAAATAAAATGAGAATTAGACCCATAACAGCATAGAGAATAGGAGAGAGACTATTATCAGATTAGAGCCTTTAAAAATCTCTTAGGGGCTCAGCATAGTGGCTCGCACCTGTAATCCCAGCACTTTGGGAGGCCAAGGCGGGTGGATCACCTGAGGTCAGGAGTTTGAGATCAGCCTGGCCAACATGGTGAAACCCTGTCTCTACTAAAAATACAAAAAATTAGCCAGGCGTGGTGGCAGGCTGAGGCAGGAGAATCACTTGAACCCGTGAAGTAAAGGTTGCAGTGAGCTGAGATCGCACCATTGCACTCCAGCCTGGGCAACAAGAGTGAAACTCTGTCTCAAAAATAATAAATAAACAAACAAACACAAAAATTAGCCGGGTGTGGTGGTGGGCGCCTGTAATCCCAGCTACTCGGGAGGCTGAAGCAGGAGAATCTCTTGAACCCGGGAGGCAGAGGTTGCGGTGAGCCGAGATCACGCCATTGTACTCCAGCCTGGGCAACAAGAAGGAAACTCCGTCTTGAAAAAAAAAAAATTAGGAAATGGATGGAAGCATCTTAACAAATAGAACAAAATGCAATAAAGCCACAACCCAAAATGAATGTAGGGAAGATTTATAGCAGAAAAGGTCCCATCAGCCAGGCAAAACCCCAACACTAAGCATCAGTCGGGAAGTCTAGAGGTACGAGAGGATAGGAGTGAAACCAGGGGAGCCAAAATTAGGAAGCGGGGCTAGACATGGTGGCTCACACCTGTAATCCCAGCACTTTGGGAGACCTATGTAGGAGGATTGCCTAAGCCCAGGAGTTCGAGACAAGCCTGGGCAACATGGCAAAATACCGTCTCTATAAAAAAAATTACAAAAATTAGCCAGGCATGGTGGCACATGCCTGTAGTCTCAGCTACTCAGGAGGCTGAGGCGGGAAGGTTTCTTGAGCCCAGGAGGAGGAAGTTGCAGTGAGCCGAGATCACGCCACTGCACTCCAGCCTGGGCAACAGAGCAAGACTCCGTCTCAAAAAAAAGAAAAATAGAAAACATGCCCACAAAAGAACTGCATAGAATGCCTGGAATTGACTCAAGAACAAAAATAAATGAAGTGATTGCCTAAAGAGTAGAAGGGCCACTGAATTAGGGGGTCAGAGCCCCTAAGTGGCATTTGGGAACTGCCCGGCCTACCTAAAGTCTGGTCCTACCTACTTACCCTAAAGCAAACCTGACAATTAAATATCCCCATTCAGGGAAGGAATTTGGGAGGAAGTAAATCTAGATAGAAAATAACAGAAGAAACCCACCTAAAAAGTTTCACCTAGTCCCTGAAAGTTACATAGAAATGAATGGTAAAGGCCGAGCTTGGTAGTTCACGCCTGTAATCCCGGCACTTTGGGAGGCCAAGGCGGGTGGATCACAAGGTCAAGAGATCGAGACCATCCTGGCTAACATGATGAAACCCTGTATCTATTAAAAATACAAAAATTAGCTGGGCGTGGTGGCGGGCACCTGTAGTCCCAGCTACTCAGGAGGCTGAGGCAAGAGAATCGCTTGAACTTGGGAGGTGGAGGTTGCAGTGAGCCGAGGTCGCGCCACTGCACTCCAGCCTAGCAACAGAGTGAGACTCCATCTCAAAAAAAGAAAGAAATGGACAGTAAAGAGGAAGACCAAATAAACAGAATATTTGACCCTGGCTGATAGAGATAATTGAAAATAGTAGTTTGGGAGAGAGGGGAGAGAAGACTCCTTAGTATCGTCGTAAAGAGTTTTTAAAATAAAGACTTAAATAATAATTGAATAATGGAAAAGAAATAAAAATGAGAAAGAGCTGTCAATTTTAAATGATTGACAAAGTAAATTTAGTGGAGAGGTTGGAAAATAAAGTCAGGAAAATTTAGGAACTGATCAAAATGATATATGGAAAATAGAGAAAGCATAGAAAGGATTAATCCTCAGTAGATGTAAAATCTGACAGAAATTTTGGAAATAGAAAATAAAGGGGATTATCAAACCAATGATATAGGAAAACTTCCTAGAGTGGAAGAGATAAAAGTTTTGGATTAAAATGCTCACTGAATGCCAAATAAGATGCCGGTTAAAAAAAAAAAAAAAAATTTAAGACATATGGCCACGAGATTTGAGAATACTAAGAGTTAAAGACATGTCAAAGAGGAAAAACTTTTCCTCAACCCTCTTAGGTTCAGTGATGGGGCCTGCAAATTAAACCAACAAAAAACAGATTAGCAAAGGAAAAGACAGATTTAGTCATGTGTGGCTAGGAGTTCACAGAAAAATGTGGTTCAAAGGGGCAGTTAGAATGTGGGGCTTATATACCATCTTAATAGAGGAAGGGGAGAAGGAGGGGGGCACTTATGGAAAAACAAATGACTGTTAGGAAAGACAGATGGACTGTTAGGAGACCAGATGGGAGATACAAAGTTTTTATGACAATGTCTGTTTAAGTGTGGTGTGAAGTCTTATCTCTGTTTAAAAGGGTCAGCCTTCCCTGGTTTTTCCCAGGGAGGGAATTTATGACAACCGAGTTCTTTTGGGAGGCCCTGCTTTTTGGCAGATAAGAGATTTCAGATGCCTTCTGCTCAAAATAATTTTTATGCCACAGTGGCATATTCTGGACCCCTTCAGAGACAATCCTGAAAGCTCTGGAAAGAAAACAGGAACCCAAACCAGACTGACATCAGCTTAATATCAGCAATCCTGGAGACTAGCAGGCAAAGAAAGTGAGCGCATGTCGTGATTTGATAAGCGGTGGAACCCACCCATGGGTCCAGTGAAGAAAACCCATAGTCACAGTCAGGCAGCAGGGCCAGTAAGCAATCCATGCAGACTAACAAAAGTCAGGAGGAGGCTGGGCATGGTGGCTTACGCCTGTAATCCCAGCACTCTGGGAGGCTGAGGTGGGTGGATCACAAAGTCAGGAGTTTGAGACCAGCCTGACCAACATGGAGAAACTCCGTCTCTACTAAAAATACAAAATAAGCTGGGCGTGGTGGCACATGCCAGTAATCCCAACTAGTCGGGAGGCTGAGGCAGGAGAATTGCTTGAACACGGGAGGCAGAGGTTGCAGTGAGCCAAGATCGTGCCATTGCATTCCAGCCTGGGCAACAAGAGTAAAACTCCATCTCAAAAAAAAAAAAAGGAGGAACAGGGCCCACACAACAGACAAAGACAGTAAGAAAGGAATGATTTTATTGGTAACAGTGAAGAATGCAAATGTTACTTCTCAACCAAAAAAAAGGAGAGAGGCCCTTAGAAACTCCAGGGAAAAGATTATACAAGAGAGCAAGATCAAATATAAAACAAAGGAAGTTGTGGCCAGGCGCAGTGGCTCATGCCTGTAAACCCAGTACTTTGGGAGGCCAAAGTGGGTGGTTCACTTGAGGTCAGGAGTTCGAGACCAGCCTGGCCAACATGGCAAAACCTCATCTCTACAAAAAAATACAAGAATTAGCCGGAACTGATGGTGTGCGCCTGTAATCCCAGCTACGCAGGAGGCCGAGGCAGGAGAATCACTTGAATCTGGGAGGCGGAGGTTGCAGTGAGCTGAGATCGCACCACTGCACTCCAGCCTGGGCGACAGAGCAAGACTCCATCTCAAAAAAAAAAAAAAAAAGTTGTAACATGACTTTGAGGAATTGGTAAAATGTACAAAAAAGTAATCCATTTGACATGGATGTGGTAAACATGCTCCTTTTGGTTCCATAAGAGTCATGACATTGTTCCAATTAGGGAAGGAAAATTGTCATCATGTAAACAATGATGGAAATCAACATATAGACCTAAACATGGTTATGGGACAGAACAGGATGTAAATGTCAATATTGGTGATGTAAAAGCACAATCACTAAAAGTAAAAGAAGGCATACAGGGAAGGCTTGGGTACTAATAACATCTCACATTGTAGGAAGGGGTAGTGGTCAGAAGTTCTATCTAAAGTTAGAAACATAATTAGTACATGACCCAATAGTATCATATAACTAGCAAAATTCAGAGAAGAATAAAACAAAGTGGGGGTGGTATGAATGAGGTAAAGCCTCATCTTTCATAGTAAAGGGGCAAGGGCAATAGATAAATGTCAGGCTTTTGGACAGAAGGCAAGATTTCAGGTCCTTCTGTGTGTAGGTAACCACCTGAAGAGCTGAAAACAAAAACTGTTTAAAAAGTGATTCCCTTGGGGAAGGGAAGGATGAGTCAGGGGAATGTTACTTTTAATTATAAACCTTCTGTCTGGGTACAGTGGCCCATGTCTGTAATTCCAGCACTTTGGGAGGCCAAGACAGGCGGATTGCTTGAGCCCAGGAGTTCAAGATCAGCCTGAGCAACCTGGTGAAACCCTGTCTCTACCAAAAATACAAAAATTAGTCAGGCATGGTAGCACGCACCTGTAGTGCCAGCTACTCCAGAGGCTGATATGGGAGGATCACCTGCGCCCATGAGATTGAGGTGGCAGTGAGCTGTGATCCCGCCACTGCACCCCCAGCCTGGGCAACAGAGCAAGACCCTGACTCAAAAAAAAAAATTGTATTTCAGCCAGCTTTCTTAGTTGTCCTCAGCAGTAAGTTTGGTCCATGCCATTCAGCCTATCATTAGCAGAACGGTAGTTCTGTTTCTGTAATGTGGCCTTTCAGGGATACAAATTACTTAAAGAAATTTTTGAATAATTCAGGATATATGGCCAGAAGTCATTTGAAATTGACAATAATATAATTATTTGGAACTCTTTAAAACAGAGCTAAAGCTTTACATAATAACCATTAATTCTGATTTTTATAAATGTCACAAGGTCTCTTAAGTAGATTGTTACAATAAAATTGTGTTTATAATGAAGACATTAGCAGTCACAGCAGCTTGTGAATGAAACAAAGGATCCAGCCAACTGTGGCTCTCGGCTAGTAAGAGAAAGAGGGAAGTGTGTGTACATATTCCTGTCTTCATCTCTCCCCTTGAGCATCTTATAGGGTGTTGTGCTTTTCTTTTAGAATTTGAATAGGCTTCATTAGTGAGGGTGACAAAAAGAATAGACTTAAATACTTGGATTATAAACTAGTAGCAGTTTTGATAACCAGGGCCAGGGATCGTATTTATAAAACTGATTGTCAAAAATTGTTTGTAGCCAGGCTCAGTGGCTCATGCCTGTAATCCCAATAGTGTGAGAAGCCAGGAGGGGAGGATTGCTTGAGGCCAGGAGTTAGAGACCAGCCTGAGCAATATAGTGAGACCCTCGTCTCTACAAAAAAATTAAATATTATAAAATAATGTAAAGAGTGTCATTGGATTGTTTGCAACTCAATGGATAAATACCTGAGGGAATGGTTGGCCCATTCTCCATGATGTGCTTATTTCACACTGTGTGCCTGTATCAAAATATCTCATGTACTACACAAATATATACACCTACTATGTACCCACAAAAATTTAAAAATTAATAAATACTAGATGCACTTAAATATTTAAAATTTTTAAATTAGGTGGGTGTGATGGCCTGCACCTGTTATCTCAGCTAGTCAGGAGGCTGAGGCAGGAGTATCACTTGAGCCCAGGAGTTTGAGGCTGCAGTGAACCATGATTGCACCACTGCACTCCAACCTCCACAATAGAGTGAGACCCTGTCTCTAAAAAAAAAAAAAAAAATTTTAACTAGATAAGTAATGCACAGTTATCCTAATACATAGCACAGTGATAGGAAGCTATTATGGTTTATGTAAACTCTTTCTTTGATTTATTTGCTCCAATATAATTTTGCTGCTGTTTTTTGTCCATGTGTATTGTAAAAAGATAAGGAAATGTACATACAACCATAGAAATTTTAGCGTTCTACTCAAATACTCTCATTTTACAGAAATGAGTGTCTGTGCCAGGGATTTGTGATCTATTCCATCTGTCCAAACCTGTCCATAAATGACTTTTTAGCCTCTTCTATTTGAGGGTGATGATATACCTACATTTACTCATCTTACTTCCTCTATCTTCTTATCAGGGAGTAAGAGTGCAAAACTCCAGTCAGGTATATTTGGAAAAGGATCTGCTTATTCACGACACAATGCCGAAAGACTTTTTAAAAAGCTGATACTTGACAAGATTTTGGATGAAGACTTATATATCAATGCCAATGACCAGGCGATCGCTTATGTGATGCTCGGAGATAAAGCCCAAACTGTACTAAATGGCGCTTTAAAGGTATAGTATTTTTCATGTTTATTTTATTATCTCACAATGAGTGAACCAAAATATATTACAGTGAAGTATAGTGTCTTTGTCCAAGCTTATAGATACTGAATTTATATATACTGTTCTATATGAACATATTCTGTTATTCTTAAATTGGAAAGAGATCTTAAAATTCAACCCAAGTAATGTGACACCTGTCAAAAGTAATTTAATGGGTTATCAGGTCACTAAATCTTTATATATTCATTAAAGAAACATTTATCAAGAGGCTATTCTATGCTTGACACTGGAGATACAAAGATGGAAAATGCACAGCCCCTGTTCCCAGTGGGCTCACTATCTGCATGACAGAATAGAATTACCCCCAAAAAATGCAATTAAGCATTAAATAAAGCCCCTGTATGGGTACAAGTGCACATATACCCACTCCTATGATTTGTTTCTCTCTCATAAAGGTAGACTTTATGGAAACAGAAAATTCCAGCAGTGTGAAAAAACAAAAAGCGTTAGTAGCAAAAGTGTCTCAGAGGGAAGAGATGGTTAAAAAATGTCTTGGAGAACTTACAGAAGTCTGCAAATCTCTGGGGAAAGTTTTTGGTGTCCATTACTTCAATATTTTTAATACCGTCACTCTCAAGAAGCTTGCAGGTGGGTACGCATGTATCCTTTGTTACGTGGTACAGATTAATAGGCCGAAAGTTAACCTTGGTAGGGAACTCCTTAAGTGATAAATATATCTCAGTGGTTTATTTCTTTTTGGGGTTTGTTTTGAGACGGGGTCTCGCTGTGTCGCCCGGGCTGGAGTGCTGTGGCGTGATCATGACTCACTGCAGCCTCAACCTCCTGGGCTCAAGTGATCCTCCCACCTCAATTTCCCAAGTAGCTGGGACTACAGGTACATACCAGCATGCCCAGCTAATTTTTGTATTTTCGTAGAGACAGAGTTTCACCATGTTGCCCAGTCTGGTCTCGAACTCTTGGCTTCAAGCGATCCTCCCGCCTTAGCCTGCCAGAGTGCTGGGATTACAGATAGGCGTGAGCCACTGAGCCTGGCCTCAGTTGTTTTAATTATTTTTATTTAATCTCTGGATTAAAATCTCAGAGAAACAATTGAAACTTATTCTTTTTTTGTTTGTTTTTGAGATGGAGTTTCACTGTTATTGCCCAGGGTGGAGTGCAGTGGTGCGATCTCAGCTCATCACAACCTCCGCCTCCCAGGTTCAAGCGATTCTCCTGCCTCAGCCTCCCAAGTAGCTGGGATTACAGGCATGCGCCACCACGCCCGGCTAATTTTGTATTTTTAGTAGAGACAGGGTCTCAAACTCCCGACCTCAGGTGATCCACCCACCTCGGCCTCCCAAAGTGCTGGGATTACAGGCATGAGCTGCCATGTGCAGCCGAAACTTATTCTTTTTTTTTTTTTTTTAAGGACATCTAAAGACCATTGAATATTAAACTCATTCTTAAGATAAAATATGTTCTTTAACATATATATAGTACTTTGTTGTATATGGTATAATGGTACCCTATATATGTTATACATGGTATAATTTTAATTATAGCTCTGTGCCTATATGAAAAATACATATAATCAAAGTAAATGGTGGGTGCATGCCTGTAATCCCAGCTACTCGGGAGGTTGAGGCAGGAAAATAGCTTGAACCCAGGAGGCAGAAGTTGCAGATATTTGTGTATAACACAGCTAAACACCATAAGGCAGGCAAATAATCGGCACAAATAATGAAGTGATGTCTGGTTTTAGAAATTACAATGATCTGGCCGCACACGGTGGCTCACGCCTGTAATCCCAGCACTTTGGGAGGCCGAGGCAGGTGGATCATGAGGTCAGGAGTTCAAGACCAGCCTGCCCAAGATGGCAAAACCCGTCTCTACTAAAAATACAAAAAATCAGCCAGGCATGGTGGTGGGTGCCTGTAATCCCAACTACTTGGGAGACTGAGGCAGGAGAATCACTTGAACCCGGGAGGCAGGGTTTCACCATGTTCGCCAGGCTAGTCTCAAACTCCCGACCTCAGGTGATCCCCCCACCTCAGCCTCCCAAAGTGCTGGGATTACAGGCATGTGCCACCGCATCCGGCCGGATTATTGTAATTTCTAAAACCAGACATTACTTCATTATTTGTGCTGATTATTTGCCTGCTTTATAGTGTTTAGCTGTGTTATGTACAAATATCTGCAACCTCCGCCTCCTGGGTTCAAACGATTCTCCTGCCTCAACCTCCCGAGTAGCTGGGATTACAGGCATGCGCCCACCATTTACTTTGATTATATGTATTTTTCATATAGGCACAGAGCTGTGGATAATAAAAATCAATGTCCAAATCAGTAAAAAAAATTCTTTCAATAAAAGCACTGTGTCATAGTTTAATTAGCAGAATTTTTTCTTCCTTAATAGTCCATAAAATAACAGTATCTTAATAGAGTTGGCATCTTAGAGTCAGTGAAATATTGTAATGACCAATTGTAATATTGTAATGGGCTGGGCGCCGTGGCTCACGCCTGTAATCCCTGCACTTTGGGAGGCTGAGGTGGGCGGACTGCCTGAGGTCAGGAGTTCGAGACTAGCCTGGCCAACATGGTAAAACCCCGTCTCTACTACGAATACAAAAATTAGCCAGGCGTGGTGGCGGGTGCTTGTAATCCCAGCTACTTGGGAACCTGAGGCAGGAGAATTGGTTGAACCCAGGAGGTGGAGGTTGCAGTGAGCCAAGATCGCGCCACTGCCCTCCAGCCTGGGCGACAGAGCGAGACTCCCTCTCAAAAAAAAAAAAAAAATCTGCAATGAAGAGCTAGTTTCCTTATGAAGAGATTATGTTTTATGCCTCTTTGAATCTGGATCTAGCACACTGCTATGTCTTTAGTTAATAGATACTTTCTGGTCTGAGTTATTTCCATGGGCAGATAGCCCAACCCAGAATTTCAGTAGTAGAGTTCCTGGAAAACAACGTCTTCATATAGTTGACCAACTGGGCTGTATTACCTTCCATGTTCTTCTTCATAAAATCTCCTAATCATCACCTTCTCTCATCTTCATTCCCTCTCCTACCATAATCGGTCATTACAATATTTCACTGACTCTAAGATGCCAACTCTATTAAGATACTGTTACTTTATGGACTATTAAGGAAGAAAAAATTCTGCTAATTAAACTATGACACAGTGCTTTTATTGAAAGAATTGTTTTTTACTGATTTAGACATTGATTTTTATTATCCACAGCTCTGTGCCTGTATGAAAAATACATATAATCAAATTACCATAGGTACTTATAAAAGTTCACACTCAAAGCCTGACCTCTGAGTCACTTTTTAACTGAGTTGTCCATGTCTTTGTTTTTCCCTGTGTCATCACTAACATTCTCATTAGCCATAAGGCATTTCCAGAGTGTTCCACTATTTTCCCCAGGATTTAATGGAAACCTCTGTTATCAGTTCTGTTTTGAAGGTGGTGGTTTCCTGATGATACCAGAAGGTGTCAACAGAAGGTTGTACATCTCTCAGTAACAAAAATGTAATGCTGCCTCATCTACTTTGGGCATCTCCTTTCTTAGGTCATGTAAAGCACTTGGTTGTACTTGCGAGAAACTATGGAATTGTGGGCATGTGTACTCAGAGACAAATAATGCCTGCGTTTTTTTTGTTTTGCTTTGTTTTGTTTTTTTGGAGATAAGATCTTATTCTGTCGCCCAGGCTGGGTGCAGTGGTTGAACACAGCTCACTGTAGCCTAGACCTCCTGGGCTCAAGTGATCCTCCTACCCCAGCTTTCTGAGTAGCTGGAACTACAGGCATGTACCACCATGCTTGGCTGGCTTTTTAATTTTTTTGCAGAGACAGGGCCTCACTGTTACCCAGACTGGTCTCATACTCTTAGGCTGAAGCAATCCGCTCTGTCTCAGCCTCCCAAAGTATTGGGATTACAGGCATGAGCTACCGCGCTCAGCCAGATAGTGCTTTTCTTAATGCCAAATGTATTCCCTACTACTCTTTTTCAGAACTTTTCTGCATTCACAATCACTTTTTTAATGCTAATCACAGTATAGTCTTTTTGAAGACATGTCATGGCAGTTAGACTCAATACATGAGGTACAAACAGTGCAGTGACTTTGTTGACATGCTGACAGTACTAATAGCTATGACTAAGTTCTCACAAGCATGAGCAGTAACAACCGCAAGGCAGCTGCCATTTAGCCGTCAGCAGTTCTAAGACACATCCTGACCTCAGGAATGCTAAAGTGTGAAAAGGTGTGTGTCTTGGAATTGATGAAATTTGGTATTTTATGATATGTTATTCCTAGGCGATTAGTGTAGTTTCTTAACTGTCCTCCTTACCTCCAGCTGTGAATGTGATGTACATTTTAATCTTTCAAAAACTAGTAAAACTACAACAGCTTCCCAGATAAAGTATACATTTAATCAAGGGTCTACATTTCTTCCTGCCTCTCCTACTTTATCTTCCATTAAACCCCCTTCATAAACCTTCTGTTCTGTCCACAGTCTCTAGCTTTTCCTCTAAACATGGGAATGATGTGAAAATCACAGATGGGAAAGGATTTGAAATCCACTCATTGCTCAGCTCAAATACATGGGAATGATTACTCCTTCACTACCCAGAGCCAGTGCATCAGTCAGTGCTACAGAGCCAGCCTCCAAAACTCACCCAAACCTTGCTTCACTGTGTCTCCACTACTGCATTCCAGTTCACTCCATCCTCACTCGCTCCTGCAATGGCTTCCATCAGGCTCCCGGATTCTACTCTTTCCTTTACAGTCGAGTTCTTATACAGCAGCCAGGGTGACCTTTAAATGACAGGCTTGTCTAGCTGCAAGACTGATATGCGACCTCTATGCAGAGGACTCAGCTGGCTGCTTGTTGCCTCAACCCACAAGGGGAAAGAGTGGTGGAAGAAAAGTTTGTGCTGGAGGAAGTAACAATTTGGTTATGCCATCTAGGGTGGGGTGTACAAGTCTGGAGTGCAGAGAAGAGGCTGGAGCTGGAAATAGAAATGCAGCGTTCTCAGTAAAGAGAGGGCACACCAGTCTCAGCTAGATGAGTACTGGCCATAGGAACAGTGGGCAAAGCAGATCTGCTCCACTCCGCACACATGGCACAGGTCCCGCCCTCAGCTTCCTCCTGCCCTGGCTCTTGCCCTTGCTCTGCCCTGGCCTATGCCGCTGGAATTAGATGGTGGGTTCCTGCCCTCTGCGCCTGTCTGCTGCCTCTGAGGTGCTAACTTTGCCTTTTACAAAATTGGCCTGTGTTCCCAGTACCCTGCAGTTAGTTGGCACTTAGCAGACATGTGCTGAATGCGTGAATGAGCCTGAATTCAGTGGGTTTTCTATGGGTGATAATTTAAATTCCTAATTTTATGCCTTTGCACAGAATCTTTATCTTCTGATCCTGAGGTTTTGCTTCAAATTGATGGTGTTACTGAAGACAAACTGGAAAAATATGGTGCGGAAGTGATTTCAGTATTACAGAAATACTCTGAATGGACATCGCCAGGTTAGTATACAGCCATGTGTGTTCTCTAAAAGCCTGTTTAATGTGAAGCGATGCGTCTCACTGAATTAGAATGATGCAGTTTCCGGGTTGTGTGAATGCTTCCTACACCTCGTCACAATGACATCCAAGTCAGCCCCCAGTGGTGTGCCAGTCACCTCTGAGAGGACACTAGTGCTTATGCCCCCTGTGGGTGCCAGTTCTGAACTTACTCATAGGATACAAAAGGGGACTTTTGGGCCAGGGGTTGCTGGTTTCTGTAATGCAAGTGCTCAAGGAATCAGAGCCCTGGGTGCCAGTTCCAGATCTGCCACCATGTCATGCTGTGTGATCTTTGGCAGGCCACCAAACAGCCTCTTTGTGAATCAGGTCCCTCCACCAAGGAAGGAACATGTTATCTGACAAATATGTCTAAAGATAAAATTTAAGACTAGTGTTTAAATGTTTTGGAGAAATGAGCATGCAACTAGAATGTTATTATTGTTAGTCATTGACAGAACCTGCCTGAGTGCATCATTATCAGACGTTCCCGGAGTCACGTTAGGCCTGTCCTGTGGCACCTCTAATCATGAGCTTCATCATCATTGCAGCTTTAGAAATGATTGACCTGGGGGAAATGAGAACAACGAAGCATTTTGTTGTAGGCAATATTGAGAGCACAGAAGTCTTCTGCCCTCTGATAACATCACCATGTAATAGGACACAACAGACAAACCCGGTTCAGTGTTCTTCCTGCTTCCAGACAGGCAGTGTGGGGGTCTTCCCAAGGATGATGGAAATGATGAGCAGGATGAGATAGTTCAAGTTCTCTCTTTACCCAGTCGCTTTTTTTTTTTTTTTTTTTTTTTTGACAGTCTCACTCCAGGCTGGAGTTCAGTGGCACAATCTTGGCTCACTGTGCCTCCCAGGCTCAAGCAATTATCCTACCTCAGCCTCCCCAGTAGCTGAGACTACAGGCATGCACCACCACACCTGACTCATTTTTGTATTTTTTTGTAGAGATGGGGTTTCACTATGTTGGCCAGGCTGGTCTCGAACTTATGACCTCAAGTGATCCACCCGCCTCAGCCTCCTGAAGTGCTGGGGTTACAGGCATGAGCCACCACACCTGGTCAGGTTCTCATAAATTCTTCTATATGGTAATTAGTCCATTAAAAGCCTTGTTCCGAATACATTTTGACAGTGAGCCAGGCTTGGAGCAGCCATGGTAGAGTCCTGTGCTCTCCGTGCTGCTCCTGTAGGGTGGCCTGTAGGACAAGCCAGACCAGCCAGGAAATGGAGACTGGGTCCCTGTGTGACCTATCTATAGAGAGGTTTCATGCTTTTTGGATGCCTTGGGATGCAAATACTTATGGAAATTACCATCTTCTTTGCAAATGAGTGCTTTCATGCGGTCTCACCTCCCGCATAATATGTGACATGTTCAGCCATATTGTGCAAAGACAAGTTTTTTTGTCTGAAAAGAGTAAAATAGGGTCTAGAATTTTCTTATGCTTATTTACTAAGAAACTATTGTTCAAAGATGAGATACAGGACCGTTTGTTTCCCTTATATTGAGCTAATTTTTTCAGCACATTTAAAATAAGTAAAATTGCCTGCCATCTTTATAGCACTTGATACTTTTTGAATTGCCCACCAGCACTAACTGCCCAATCAACAACAGGAACACAGGCCATATGCGACAGTATGAGCTAAAGCTCATGTCTCTAGTTAACTTCAAGACTATCACAAATTTTTTAAATGAATTCTGATTCTCTTTTGTTAAAAATGAATTGCCATTGAACACTTTGGGGCTTTGTGAAGTGAAAAAAGGTTTGGTTCTTGCTGAATTGTTGAATCCATATGGCAGGGAAGCAGCTAGGTATCTGCCAAAATGGGCCCCTGCAGTGTGTCTCTTCATATACACTAAAAACACGTGGACCAGTGCAACATCACCTGTAAACATCTGCATTTTCCATTTGTAGCTGAAGACAGTTCCCCAGGGATAAGCCTGTCCAGCAGCAGAGGCCCCGGAAGAAGTGCCACTGAGGAGCTCGACGAGGAAATACCCGTATCTTCCCACTACTTTGCAAGTAAAACCAGAAATGAAAGGAAGAGGAAAAAGATGCCAGCCTCCCAAAGGTCTAAGAGGAGAAAAACTGCTTCCAGTGGTTCCAAGGCAAAGGGGTATGTTTTGTGATATCTTTTGAATATAGGGAACAAGGGAAGAAAGGACAAAAGTGCAACAGCTCTGCCTTGCTTTGAAGGATTTATTAAAATAAGCCATTATTAAATATTCCTAATGGAGTGACAGTTGTTAATGGAGTGACAATTAAGGTTTGATCCAAAACAAAAATATTTGCTTCAAGAAACAACAAAAAATATTTGCTTCAGATGTTTAAAACTTCTACTGACTAATAGTTATGACTAAAGTTTTCTTTTTTTTTTTTTTTTTAATTTGGGGACAAAGTCTGGCTCTGTTGCCCAGGCTAGAGTGCAGTGGCGCAATCTTGGCTCACTACAACCTCTGCCTCCTGTACTCAAGTGATCCTCCCACCTCAGCCTCCTGAGTAGCTGGGACTCCAGGTGTATACCATCACTCCTGGCTAATTTTTGTATTTTTTGTACAGATGGG
Organism: Pongo abelii; assembly: GCF_028885655.2. NCBI lineage: Eukaryota > Metazoa > Chordata > Mammalia > Primates > Hominidae > Pongo > Pongo abelii. The sequence continues at coordinate 93,908,876 of NC_072001.2, forward strand.
GTTTCCCCATGTTGCCCAGGCTGGTCTCAAACTCCTGAGCTCAAGTGATCAGCCCACTTTGGTCTCCCCAAAGTGCTGGATTACAGATGTGAGCCACCGCACTCAGCCTGACTAGTGTTTCTTGTTTGCAAAGATGTCTTCCATGTTGATCTTCCCTTAGATATTTGTTTGCTTGTTTGGGATGATTGCTCTTCTTAAGAGACTTTTCCACCTAAAATGCTATAAATCATACACTAGCTGAATAAATAACAAAGGGTTTTGTGTCCTCCTGGCTTTTACGATTCTGTCAGTACTTGCTCCGCTGCTTTTATTGCTGCAAAATCCCATGTATCTCCACCTTGAGGCGCGTGCACACTCCCTGCCTTTCATTAACATCTGGGAGAATCGACCTCCCAGCCTTTGCAGGGGTAGCGAGAAGAAGCCACAACAGAGAAACCAAAAGTTCAGTCAAGCCAGGCCTCTTTAGGGGTTGCGTAAATGGCTTCTGTCTTCCCCTTCCCACGTTTTCCTGGGCCGCTCGTCTGGGACATGTCTGTTCTGGGCGCTTTCTGCACACCAGGGGAACAACAAAGATAGCATGGTCTGATCTGTGTGATGATCTTGGCAGTGTCCTTCTTTCTTCATAATTGCATTGTTTCTGACAGCCCCTTTTTGGTTTTCTGCCAGGGCACCCTCTGCCTTCTGGCTAGTAGGTTAGGCCTGGCAGGAGGGAGACCATTCCATCAGTCTTGAGAATGTGACCCCAAAGTAACTGTATATTGTAACAGAATTGCTTGCAGAAAAAAGAAACCAAAAAGAAGTCCACAGTCAACTTTTGCAGGCTGTTGTGTTTTCTTTTGCAGTTTTTCTACCTCTTGTCCTTCTGAGTAATAAAAAACAAAAACTGAGTGGGGAAAGAGAAAGGAAGGCAGACATTACCAAATTGTCATTTTCTTGTTAAGTTCATAAACAAAATCTTGTATGTGCTAATCCTCCTGCCAGAGTACCGAAATGAAAGGCATTAGAAAACCTTAGTTTAATTTTGTGGTTTTGAGTGCGCAAGTGATCAGTAAATGTTCTTCAGTGAGGACATTTTCTTATTTCCATCATTTATTCCTCCGCTTTGGGAAATACTCATTTCCTCAGTAACGCACACAGAGCCGGAGACCTTAAAAGGCATCTGGCTCAACACCCCGGGTTTTTGAAGAGGAAGCTGAGGCCTGGCCTGGGGAGGGCTTATCGGAGGCCAACCCTGCCTGGTCTCAGTTTCAAAGGTAGAAGCGGACACTGGCCTGCCCACACCTGCCCGGAGCACATTCACTTCTGCATGTTGCCTGTGGAGACTCCTAAAAAAACACGCATGGTCTCCCATCTCATTTTTATGTATTAGAACAAAGCCATATTGCTATTGGCTCCCTTATTTAATTTTCACAACTTTCGTTTGTAAGAGTGAAGCACTTTGCAGCATCACCTGGAACCTAATCTGATAAGAAGCAGTAAAGCTCACACTCATACCCATTTCCATGCTTGTTTTCAGTGAGCCTGGGTGTTTAAGATGGGATTTGTTGTTGTTGTTGTTGTTGTTGTTGTTACGGAGTTCCGCTCTTGTCACCCAGGCTGGAGTGCAGCGGCACCATCTCGGCTCACTGCAACCTCCGCCTCCCAGGTTCAAGCTATTCTCCTGCCTCAGCCTCCCAAGTAGCTGGGATTATGGGTGCACGCCACCACGCTGGGCTAATTTTTCTATTTTTAGATGGAGTTTCACCATGTTGGCCAGGTTGGTCTCAAACTCCTGACCCCAGGTGATCTACACACCTCGGCTCCCAAAGTGCTGGGATGACAGGCATGAGCCACTGTGCCCAGCCAAGATGGGATTCTTTTTTAAGCCCTACCAGCTAAAGCCAGTGCACTGTGTGACTTTGTGTTACCCTTGGAGCAGCCTCTTTTTGCTCCACTCTCTTTTCCACCGACCCAGTCCGCTCCCCGGATTGAGAGTCCCTGTGCAGTGAAAGAATAAATGTGGCTCTCTGCCAGCAACCTTACCTCCCCACCCTACCCTCAGAGTTTTATATCTTCAGAACAACACACAATGAACCAGTTGTGTTCTGGGCTCTCTGAGTGGGAGTAAATGGATGGCCCAGGTGAAATGGAGGCTGCTGTTGGCAGATTCATTCTGTAAATCAACATAAACAGCAGGTTTTCTCTCTGGGCTTAATTTCTCAGCAGGAAATCAGCATAGGGAAACTTCAGGCTGCATCTCTGCCAGTTTAGCAGATCTCTGCCAGTTCTGCAGTAAAATTGCCTTGGAGCCAGAGTTTAAGTCATGGAGCTCCACCAGAATGTCATTACCCACATGCCCCGTGGCCCTATACCTTCAATTCAGACGGGAGGCTACTTGTATGCCCTGGTGCCGTGGAATTAATGTGGGGCCTGACATCAGCCGGTTACAGAGCAGCAGGAAAGGCTTCTGCGGGTAATGCTGCCCACAGTCACCACTGTAAACATGCCGGCCCCATAGTTTTGTTTGTTTTTATTTCATTTAGGGGTGGGAAGGGAGCTGTTATCTTAAGGTCTGCAAGGAAAGTGAGATGCTGGAAGGACTTGGTAATCGGCTCTGGCGGCTTCTTCCTTGGCTTTAGAAGGCAGTGAGTGGGAGGGAGAGCTGGCAGATCTCTGGGTGTAGGCAGGTGAGCCAGGGAGCTGCTGGACACGGCCCTGACAGAGGGCCACATCCGCAGCCTTCCTGGGGCTTCCTGGGGCTAGCCAGGAAGACGCCCAGCTTTGCCACTCCTGGCCACCCAGCTCCACCCCACACGTGCTTACCCCACCCCACACGTGCTTACCCCACAGCTGCCTTGCTCTGGACTGTACAAGTCCAGTCATTCCGGGGTGCCTGTCAGCAGGGAGCTGGGGCCTTACAGCAAGGTGTTTCACTTCTTTTATTTGGTCAGAATAGATGAGGACATGTGGACCTCAGCTCCTCTTGTAGGCTCTGGTTGTAGGCTGCCGAAGGTGTGGGTGGAGAGAGGGGCGGTGGGTTGGTCACCAGTCAGAAAATTAAGAAACAGTCCTTTACATTTCAGAAAGACAAATCCAGAACAAATTTATATGAAGGGCAGCGGTCCTTTATGCCATAAGTAGTAAAGGAAACTTACCTTACCTAGGGGGTTCGCAGGCAGAAAATGCACGAGGACACATTAGGCCCAGGGAAGCGGTATTGTAGCTCTGTGCAGGTTGAGAGGAAGAAGGTCATTCATTTTTGGTTTCATATAACATTTTGATTTTTTCTTTGTCACATTTCAGGGGGTCTGCCACATGTAGAAAGATATCTTCCAAAATGAAATCCTCCAGCATCATTGGATCCAGTTCAGCCTCACATACTTCTCAAGCGACATCAGGAGCCAATAGCAAATTAGGGATTATGGCTCCACCAAAGCCTATAAATAGACCGTTTCTTAAGCCTTCGTATGCATTCTCATAACAACCGAATCTCAATGTACATAGACCCTCTTTCTTGTTTGTCAGCATCTGACCATCTGTGACTATAAAGCTGTTATTCTTGTTATACCATTTGAAATTTTTACTCGTCTCTATTAATATTTAAATAAATGCTGGGGGGTGATAGTTCTTCTTTTTAAAATAAACATTTTCTTTGGAATAAGCATGTTTTGCTGCCGCTGCAAGCATTGTGGCCGTTATTTCTCAGAACGTCTGAGGCAGCAGCTGAATCATCTCAGTGCAAGAGATTCTGAGCATAACACGAAACCCAGAAGCCAAAGGAAGAGCCACGCGTGGGCCCTTGTGAAACTAAAGCTTTTCGTGTAAGACAACACAAACAAAATTAAAAGACAAATGACGGGGAAAAGAGGAGAAAATACATTACAAAGGATTAGTATCCATCATACCAAATACCTGTGAACCAGTCAGAAACATCCCAGGGGACAGGTGGACCAAGGATGTGAACGGGCTAGTCACAGAAGAAAAAATACACATGCTCATGGCCAGGCGCTGTGGCTCACGCCTGTGATCCCAGCACTTTGGGAGGCCAAGGCAGGTGGATCACGAGGTCAGGAGTTTGAGACCAGCCTGACCAACATGGTGAAACCCTGTCTCTACTAAAAATACAAAAATTAGCCAGGTGTGGTGTCCAGGCACGCCTGTAGTCCCAGCTACTCAGGAGGCTGAGGCAAGAGAATCGCTTGAACCCAGGAGGCGGAGGTTGCAGTGAGCCAAGATCATGCCACTGCACTCCAGCCTGGGTGACAGAGCGAGACTCTGTCTCAAAAAATATATATATATATACATGCTCTGCAAATATGTGAAAATGGTCAATCTCCATGAATAAAACTATGATAAAACCATGTGAGACCATTCTTTTGCCTACAAATTATCAACACTGGATAATATCCCAGTATTTGGGGTCAGTGAGAAAGATTGGCAGATTGTTTGGGTGGGCATGTGTGGCAGTTGCTGTAGTCCTTTGGTATTGTGGTGGCCTCATTTTTCAGGATGCTCCATAATGGGCCAGTTGGCCCCAGCATCTTAGGTAGGATTTTGGCCTCTCTTGCCTGAACTCCAGTGGCCCCATTTTTGGAGACATGGGTTTCTCAGCTGTAGGTCACCTTTGGGTGCCATGCAGCGAGAAAGTGGCATAAGACACAAAACACACACCTTGGCCTGCCCTTTGTGTGGTGTTACCTGTGACCTTACTCAGGAGGGTGTAGCTGGGAAGACCCTGCCCGTGCCAAAGCCAAAGCTGTGAAGAGGGGATTGATTGGAAGCCGTGTGGCCTCCACCTGAGGACTCAGTCCTGAGAGGAACCCTGCACCCACCCTGAAGATCCACCCTTGTGGTAGCACACTGACTTCCTGCCTCCTCGGCTGCCTGTGAGCCCCAACTGCCGCCTGTGGGCTTTTGGCTCCACGTTTAATCGGGGGGGACTGGCCAGGCGAGTTTGCTGAGGGCTGAGTGCCGTTAGCACGGATGCGTTCCGGATCTGACATTTTCAGAGGCCATCCTTCTGGCCAGAAGAACCTTCTCTGGTGATGAGAAGTGGAAAGGAGACAAAGTAGCCAGAAGTTGAGACCCCTGGGGTAATGTCCCCAGCATGAGGCCACCTTGGAGAGTTGCTGATCCAGCCGGGCATCTGGCAGGAGGCATGTCCGTTCCACCTGCGGCAGCAGCTCTGGCCTTGGTGGTGGGGGTGGACTCCGGCACAGACAGGTCACTGCTGGGCTCTGACCTCATCCACTCGTTCCTTCTGGAGATGGAGCTTATCCCTCAGGGTCGCAGGCTGTGCCTCCAGGGGCTCCCAGGGCTGTGGGGGAACAGATGAAAATAACGTGCGTGGGGCCTGAAGGTGGAGAGCAGAGGCCGTGTGGGGCCCACACTACCTACAGCCCTTCCCCGTGTCCTGGGAAGATGACAGGGTGACTCGCCCCTGCCTCCCAGCAAGGAACCTGAGGCCTAGAGACCTCTGATTTGCCTAAGCTCAAATGACCACAAGTGGCAGAGCCAGGCCCCACACCCAACTCTTGAAAACATTCTAGGTTGAAACAGGCTCTGCTCAGTTTCTCAGGACCCGGGAGCAGGCACAGAAAATGCAAGTGGCCTCCTTCCTCCAGCTCATCTTCCAGTCCTCTCAGACCCCCAGGGAAGCTCTGCATTCGCCCAGCGCAACCCCAGGAGGGCAGGAGCAGGCAAACTTTCCCTGAACCGATGCCAAGGCTTTGAAGCCAAAGACGGGTCCATGGTGACGGCAAAGCTGCTCTGGGCTGGGCCCTGCTGGTGGCCCTCCATGGGCACAAATCGCCACCACCTGGGATAGGAGAGGGCACAAGTCCACCAAGGAGTACCAGCCTGGGACCCATCACGGGCCCATCCTCCCCTAGGTACAGGAAGGCCTGACTCTCCCACACTCACTTGTCACCCTTCTGGAGGGCACAGGCAGGACTGGAATCTGGCTCTGTAGCTGCACATATGCCCTGCTGAGGCCCTCACACTACAGAACGCTGGCAGGCAGGCCCTTGCTCACCTCCAGGGACAGAGAACCCACCACTCTCAGAGGAAAAGAACAAGCACGGAGAGCCCCTCACCCCACCGGCTCCGTGCCAAGGGCTGTTTCGGGAACTCAGGTAATTCACTTCTTCCATCCCTCCCGCCGCCCTGGGAGGCAGGCACATGATGTTGGCCTTTTTTATGCAGAAACCGGAATTCAGAGAGGTTATGTAACTTGCCCAAATCCACGCAGCTAGGAAGTGGTAGTAAGTAGGGTAACACACATCTCGATTTGCCCTGAAGAGTCCCAGTTTACATCCGTTGTCCTGGTGTGATAATTAACACAGCTCATTTTCATTCTCAAAAGTGCTCCAGTTCAGACAACAAGTTCAGTGGCATCAAGAATCTGAGCTCTTTCCCTGAACTATCCAACCTCTTCTCCCAACCCCACTTTCCACCCAGAGCCTCAGTGGCCACCTGCTGTCACCTGTTGGAAACTCCCGGCCTCTGCTGCAGGCTCCAGGGACAGAGGCTGCAGAATTATCAGCCAGCATCGCTGAGCTGTGGCTTTTCTCCAGAAGAGGAGGCGGAGGCTGTGGTCCAGGCCTTCTCACTCTTCTTGAGAAACTGCTGCTTCTCCCACTCCTGCAGCCGTCTGGAACTGCTCTGAGGCCCCGAGGCCCACCCTGTCCTTTGGAGGCTCCCAGAGTCCCAGCCCAGCTCTTTCTCTGGCTCGGAGCTGCTGCCTGGGTGGGGAGCAGCAGGCAGCAGCTGTCAACCTCCTCCAGCCTGGGACCCACCGCTGGCAGAGACAATGGCCGATGGGTCTTCTGTGGCAGCTGGGGCAGAATCCCCAGGGGCTCCAGCAGCCACTTCTCCCTCCGTGCAGCTGCCATAGCCCCGTGTGGCCTCAAAGCCAGGGCTCAGAGAAGCCAGCTGGTGGGGTGCACCCAGGGGACTCAAGCCTGGCCCAGACCCTGCTAGGTGCTCCAGTTCATGAGTGCAGCAACCACTAGGAGGCAGGGGCTTGACTCTGCAGCTGTGCAGGGCACACCCAGGACTTCGGGGACAAGGCCCTCGGCCTGCAGAAGGCTCCTGCTTTCCAAAACGCACTCACTCTGCTGTTCCTCCTACCCGGGAAAGGCTCCTCGGCTGGCCCACGCTCCCTGTTGGCAGGAGACGAAGGAGGAAGTGAGAAAACCCTCCCTGGTTGGGGTGGGCTGTGTACCCTGCCCCACAGGGTCACCACTGGGAAGGACAGGACAAGAAGGTACACAGAAGCCAGAAGTAGAGTCCAGAAAGCCCCAGCCATGCCGAGGTGTCCCCGAACAGGCCAGAGGCTGGTCCCTGTAGCTAGCCAAGGTGAAGGTTGAGGTTTTGGCATCATCGCAGCTCAACTGTGTGGTTCCACGGCCCCACAGAGGGTTCGGTGACCCCTGGGAAGGTGCCGAGATGGCACTCTGATGGTCTCTAGGCTCAGGTCTATTCAGGATGTGGGAGTTCACCCCAGAAAGCCTGTCTGTCCCCATGGGTCCCACACACAGGGCCTGTAACACACACAGGCCACAGGCGTCTGCCTGTCCTGGCCCCATCTACTCAGTCCCTGCCAGGAGCCACAAGGCCCCATGAAGGTCAGGCCCTGGCACTATGCCTGGGCCAGGAGTGGAGCAGAGAGCTCAGGTCCCTGCTTCCTGTAGGGAAGACTCTCCTCAGTAGGATAGAACCTGGAGCAGGAACCCTTGGGGTGGGAGGTGGCAATGGTGCCCCGGGAACTGCTGACGCGGAGTAAGGGTCTGAAGAGCCACCACTACCAGACCTGAAACCCCCGCCTGGAAGGAAGGACATCAGAGACACTGAGGGACACCGGGACTTCTGCCCAGAGCCCTGTTCGGGCTCAGAAAGGGGTGGCCCCCTGCGCTGTGGCTCCCACCGCTGTGGGAGCATTGAGATGCTGTGACGGGGAGGCAGTTAACACTGCTAACCCCAAAGATGAACTCAGCAGTCAGCACCAGGGAGATTGGCGGTCAGCCCACGCCAGCCCCACCACAGACACCCGCCTGCATGGCTGGATGTGCATATGAGGACAGAGACCCGTGCGGCCACTGTCGCCACCAGGTCCCTTGCACCCAATGAGAGCCAGTCTGGAGTGGGCGGGACCTGGCCCCTTCCTCAGCCATGGAGTGCCCTTGGCAAGTTCTGTGGCCTCTCAGAGTCCCAGTGTCTCATCTGCACCATAAACGTGCCACTTGGTCCTGGCCTCCGGGGCTGCTGTGGCATCCTTTTGGTCAGATATTCCACAAACATTTCTTGACCAGAGCAGAGCTCCAGGCATGGTTCAGCCTTCAACCAGGGCACACGCAGGGAGGGAAACGCCCCGGGGGGAGGGGAGAGCAGTGTTGGAGTATGTGGGGTGGGGGTGAAGACCCCAGGGCACCTGGGCCAGCAGGAGTTGGGGAGGGTGCCCAGGAGGCTGAAACGGCCAAGTGACCTCCAGGCTGACCATCCCAGTGTGCAGCCACCCCCGCTGAAGCCACCCTGTGCTCCTTTGTGGTCCCTCCTCACCTAGGAAGAGCAGAAAGGACACAGCGCCCACCTGCAGGACCCCCTTCTTGGGCAGAAAGCGCCCTGTGCCAGCCTGGCCACCGCCTCACTGTGAGGACATGTGCACTCTGGGCTGGGCCACCTGCCTGTATGAGCTCCAGCCCAGCGAGCGGCACAATGGGGATGACCCCAGCACACCTGCCAGGACCCCCGCCCCACAGAGCCTGCCACTCCCTCCACAGGCCTCAGCTTAGGGTCTGCACCTTTGCCCCAGATCGGGGTTCCAGCCCCAGGGACTTGGCACACAGCAGGTGCCTAAAACAGCTTGTTGGATGGACAGATGAGCGGATGGGTGGGTGGGTGAGTGGGTGAAGGGGCGCTGTGAAGACATCTGTTTCACTGCCTTCTCATGGGAGGATAAGACAGAAGGAGGAGACGGGGCCTCAGGCCAGCAGGGCCTTAAAATCCTGCAGCCCCATGGCCAGCACCAGGCCAGTGGGGACGGTGCCCCAGGTCACCGAAGGCTCTCTTGTTACTTCTGCTGGCTTCATCTGGACAATTAGAAACTGCTTTCCAGCTGGCTGCAGTTTTCACTTAGATTTTCTTCTTCTTTTTTTTTTTTTTTGAGACAGAGTCTCACTCTGTCACTCAGGCCAGAATGCAGTGGCATGGTGGCGTGTTCTTGACTCACTGCAACCTCCGTCTCCTGGGTTCAAGCGATTCTCCTGCCGAGTAGCTGGGATTACAGGCGTGCACCACCACATCTGGCTAATTTTTGTGTTTTTAGTAGAGGCAGGGTTTCACCATGGGGGCCAGGCTGGTCTCACACTCCTGACCTCAGGTAATCTGCCCGCCTCAGCCTCCCAAAGTGCTGGGATTACAGACGGGAGTCACCATGCCCAGCATAGGTTTTCTTTTCCTTTCTGTTTTTTATTTTTGTTGCTGTTGTTGTTGTTGTTTGAGACAGAGTCTTGCTCTGTTGCCCAGGCTGGAATGCAATGGCGCGATCCCGGCTCACTGCAACCTCTGCCTCCTGGGTTCAAGCAATTCTCCTGCCTCAGCCTCCTGAGTAGCTGGGATTACAGGCACCCGCCACCACACCCAGCTAATTTTTTGTATTTTTAGTAGAGAAGGGTTTTCACCATGTTGGCCAGGCTGGTCTTGAACTCCTGACCTCAGGTGATCCACCCGCCTGGGCCTCCCAAAGTGCTGGGATTACAGGCGTGAGCCACCGTGCCTGGCCTAGGTTTTCTTTTGCTTGTATACTAATGTTTTTGGCCGGTTGGCACCTTGTTTGTGCTGAAATAGCAAGCCAGTTTCCTCACTTTGGAGCTGCATTGTCTATCATGTGAAGATGTTCATAACCACCAGTGTCTGCTTCTAGCTCTCTTTCCTATCCTTTGCTTCTGGAGTTTACTTGTGTGTGAAGAAGGCTTTTGTGGGGATCAAGGTACATGGAGCAGTTGGGAGGTGAAAGTTTGTCACTGGGTCCTACCTGTGCAGAACTTCAGTCCCAGCCGAGAAAGCAAGGGCCAGGGCAGTAGTTCTCAAACTTGTGTTAGCCTCAGTCACCTGGAGGGCTGGTTGTGGCATGGCTTCCGATGCAGCACGTCTGGGGTGCGCCCCAAGGGTGTGCATTTCCACCGGGCCTCCTGGTGGTCTCGATGCTGCCAGCCCCAGGTGAATACAAACCACAGCTGCTGGGAATTTTAGCATTGAGGTCTTGGGCAAAGCATTCTCTTCTCCTTTATTTTTGGTTTCCCATCTGCAAAAGTGAGGGAGTAGGGTGCAGTGGCTCACACCTGTAATCTCAGCACTTTGGGAAGCCAAGGTTGGAGGATCACCTGAGCCTAGGAGTCTGACACCAGGCTGGGCAACATAGCAAGACCCCCGTCTCCACAAAAAAATTTAAAAATTAGCCCAGTTGGTGATGTACACCTATAGTCCTAGCTACTCAGGAGGCTGAGGCAGGAGATCTCTTGAGCCTAGGGAAGTTGAGGCTGCTGTGAGCCGTAAGCCATGACCATACCACTGCACGCCAGCCTGGGCAACAGAGTGAGACCCTGTCTCAAAAAAAAAAGTGAGGGCATTAGACTTCGTGACAGCTGTCACCTCCATCCTCAAGTTGGACAAGCCTGTTGGGGTGGGCTGGGGATCCGTGGGAGGGAGGGTGTCTGAGAATGTGGAAGTGGAACAGCCTTGCACGGGAGCCGTTTTCAGGAAAGGGACTCATGACAAAGCCAGGGTTCTAAGCCCCTTCCAACACCAAAGGGCCTCTTAGAGAGAGACTCAGAACTTAAAGGGAGACTCGGCAACCAGGAAGCAAGAAGCAAAAGCACCACTCCCAGCAGGCATTTTGCAGTGTATGAGAGCAAAGGAAACCTCCTTTAAAACTCTGGAAACAAGCATAAACTGATATTTCCCAAGCCCTGCCAGCCTGGGAGTCAAATGAGGTCATGTTACCACCCAAATCTGCCTGAGAACAGAGTCCTGTCTCCCTGCTGGGCCAGGCAAATGCCACTTCAAGATACAGTCTGTTGAGAACCCCTAGACTGGGACCTTAGGCTGCAACGTGTGATAAAGGCTTTCTAGAAAAATGCAGTTGCAGGGTTTGTCTAGAGCCCGCTCTTCTTGCCTGGTCCCCAGCAGGATCCAATGGCCTGAGCGGGGAACACTCAAGTCCCAGAACAGGATTGGGGACAGCCTCACCTACCAATCTACCAATTTCCTTTCTATTCTTTTTTTTTTTTTTTTTTTTTTGGAGACAGGCTCTCGCTCTGTTACCCAGGCTGGAGTGCAATGGCGCGATCTTGGCTCACTGCAACCTCTGCCTCCTGGGTTCAAGTGATTCGTGTACCTCAGCCTCCCAAGTAGCTGGGACTACAGGTGCCAGCCACCACGCCCAGCTAATTTTTGTATTTTTAGTAGCAACAGAGTTTCACCATGTTGGCCAGGCTGGTCTTGAACTCCTCACCTCAGGTGATCTGCCCACCTCAGCGTCCCAAAGTGCTGGGATTACAAGCATGAGCCACCATGCCAGGGCTACAATTTCTTAGACTATTGAATGGCCCTAGAGTCAGATTGCTTGGGGTCAAAGGCCACTTTTACCACCTGCTGTGTGACCTTCAGCCCTTGAGCAAGTTATTTAACTTCTCTGTGCCTCAGGGAGCTCATAACAGCACTATACTGTGGGGTCGTGCCAGATCTGTCCCATAGACCCTGGCCAATGGATGAAATGAGTACTCAGACACAGGTATGCAGTGTAAGAGCAGGTAGGTGACTGCCTGGCTCTAGTGGCCAGAGAGCAGCCCCAAGAAGCTGGAGCTGCTTGCTTTTATTCACTGCAGGCACAATGCGGAAAACCTGGAGCCGACACGACCTGCAGGTAATTAACAATTATTGTGGCCGGGCACAGTGGCTCACGCCTCTAATCCCAGCACTTTGGGAGGTTGAGGCAGGTGGATCATGAGGTCAGGAGTTGAAGACCCGCCTGGCCAAGATGGTGAAACTCCGTCTCTACCCAAAATACAAAAATTAGCTGGGAGTGGTGGCACGCGCCTATAATCCCAGCTACTCAGGAGGCTGAGGCAGGAGAATTGCTTGAATCCTGGTGGGGCAGAGGTTGCAGTGAGCTGAGATAGTGATACTGCACTTAAGCCTAGGTGACAGAGTGAGACTCCATCTCAAAAAAAAAAAGTATTGTTCCCCTTTCAGGGAACCTCACACGCGCATGATCAAAGGTCACTTCCTGGTCAACATAAATAAACAAGCCTTTTAAGATAAATTCCCCCACACTCCCTTGTACCTACTCCTTGCCCTCTGCCTCAGGGTTATAGAACAGCTGCCTTCAGTTATTCTCCCCCAGGGCTCTGTAAAACCTTCTGACTTTTCAGAAGGTTTGCATCCTTTCCCTATAGTTTTTCCCACCACTCTGACAGATCCCCCACAGGGTCGACTGGGGGATTATGAAGACTAACAGGATAATGCCTGCTCAGCCCATAACGGAGTGTTTGGCTCTCAGTGAAGGTTATTGTACCATAATATGTAGACACTGTATGTACTCATTATTTGCCACATATATTTGTGCAGAAGTTGATTGGTGAATAAACAGGACATCGTTTTCACTCAGTGGGTCTCAGCCATTCTCAACCTAATCCTTTTATGGAATCAGTCTCAAAAAAAGAAGCCTCCTTCAGGCATGGCTACACCCAGCTATCCAACCATAATGTAAGCATCCAGGTTTTGGAGGTCTGGAAATTGGCAAAACAGGTAGACAACACCCCATAACATAGGTCTCAATCCAGGCTCTAGGAACCCCGGAAAATCCTGAAATAGATGTCAGAGGGTATCTAAACCCCTCAAGTGCATGTATTATTCTTGTGTGTCTCTGCAGATTTCTGGGAAAGAGACCACCATTTTTCTCAGGTTGTCAAAGGAGCCAGCAACCCCCGAAAGTTGTAAGATTCTGCCTCAGGGAAGATGATGCAGGCCTCAGCAGGTGCCCTCAACAGCACAGACACTCGCAGGGACACTCTGGGCACCCTCAGGCACCAAAGCAGTGGGGCAAAGATGAGAGTGGCTCACTCCACATCTCCTTTGCTGAGAGCCAAGCCCTCTCCAAAGCCAGGAGAAAGCAACAAAATCAGAGGGCAGTGCACACTCTGAAGTATGAAACCCTGGCGAGGAAGCATCATTACAATTAGCCGTGATGACAGGCTGCCTATGATCTTAGGACACACAGTGGTTCTGCGTCATCACAAACAGCAAGGGGTTCAGGAGGCAGCCTGTCGGCAGGGGACAGGACATGGTGAGAGGTTGACAGTGTGCTGGCAGCCCTCGCAGCCCTCGCTCGCTCTCGGTGCCTCCTTGGCCTTGGCGCCCACTCTGGCCACGCTTGAGGAGCCCTTCAGCCCGCCACTGCACTGTGGGAGCCCCTTTCTGGGCTGGCCAAGGCCGGAGCCGGCTCCCTCAGCTTCCCGGGACGTGTGGAGGGAGAAGCGCGGGCGACAACCGGGTCTGCGCGCGGCACTTGCGGGCCAGCGCGAGTTCCGGGTGGGCGTGGGCTCGGCGGCCCGGGCCGGCCCGCAAGCCCTGGGCAGTGAGGGACTTAGCACCTGGGCCAGCAGCTGCTGTGCTTGATTTCTCCCCGAGCCTTAGCTGCCTCCCCTCGGGGCAGGGCTTGGGACCTGCGGCCCGCCATGCCTGAGCCTCCTCCCCAAGGCTGTGGGCTCCTGCACGGCCCAAGCCTCCCCGACGAGTGCCACTCCCTGCTCCACGGCGCCCAGTCCCATCGACTGCCCAAGGGCTGAGGAGTGTGGGTGCACAGCGCAGGACTGGCAGGCAGCTCCACCTGCGGCCCCGGTGCAGGATTCCCTGGGTGAAACCAGCTGGGCTCCTGAGTCTGGTGGGGACTTGGAGAATCTTTATGTCTAGCTAAGGGATTGTAAATGCACCAATCAGCACTCTGTATCTAGCTCAAGATTTGTAAACACACCAATCAGCACCCTGTGTCTAGCTCAGGGTTTGTGAATGCACGAATCGGCACTCTGTATCTAGTTAATCTGGTGGGGACTTGGAGAATCTTTATGTCTAGCCAAGGGATTGTGAATGCACCAATCAGCACTCTGTATCTAGCTCAAGGTTTGTAAATGCACCAACCAGCACTCTGTATCTAGCTCAGGGTTTGCAAATACACCAATCAACACTCTGTATCTAGCTAATCTAGTAGGGAGGGGGAGAACTTTTGTGTCTAGCTCAGGGATTGTAAATGCACCAATCAGCACCCTGTCAAAAAGGACCAATCAGCTCTCTGTAAAACAGGCCAATCGGCTCTCTGTAAAATGGACCAATCAGCAGGATGTGGGTGGGGCCAGTAAGAATAAAAGCAGGCTGCCCAAAGCAGCAGTGGCAACTTGCTGTGGTCTTTTTCAGGGCTGTAGGAGGTCTGTTGTTTTGCTGATTGTGATAAAGCTTGCTGTTGCTCAGTCTTTGCATCAACACTGCTTTTATGAGCTGTAGCACTTACCGTGAAAGTCTGTAGCTTCACTCCTAAAGCCAGTGAGAGCAAGAACCCACCGGAAGGAAGGAATAACTCCAGATGCGCGCTGCCTTAACAGGTGTAATACCGCGAAAGTCTGTAGCTTCACTCTTGAGCCAGCGAGACCACGAACCTACCAGAAGGAAGAAACTCCAAACACATCCGAACGTCAGAAGGAACAAACTCTGGCCACGCCGTCTTTAAGAACTGTAGCACTCACCGCAGCACTCACCGCGAGGGTCCGTGGCTTCATTCTTGAGGTCGGTGAGACCAAGAACCCAATTCCAAACACAATGGGATCTGCATGCAGTCCATGGGGTAGTTCAGACCAAACGGCCAGGTGTGGCACCACAGGTGCTCCGAGCACTTGGTCTCTCTGAGCTTCTCTCTCTCACCTGGGAAGTGGGATTCTAGGGAAGATGGGTAGCGGTGACCTACCCCACTTTCCTCCACGGTTGCTGTGAAGAGCCTAGAAGCCATGGATGTGGGCGACGCATCAGAGGTCAACTTCAGAAGCAGCAGGCGCTGGGTAGCCACATTGACACCCCACACCAGCGCTTGCTCCTGGGTCCAAGGGGGTCGTGACAGTCCTTGCCACAGGGATGCAGAGTCTGCAATGTGCAAACGTGCTTCGTGCGCATTGGGAGCCTGGCAAGCTGTCACCCTTGTCATAATTCACGCTCCCTGCGGACACTTGGGGGCTGCTGTGGGCAACCCCCCACACCCCACTTTTGGTCAGGGCTATGCCAGCAGCTGGATAATAGAGGGGATGTTGGGGCCGGGTGGGAGGTGGGAAAGGAGAAGGGAAATTTAGCAAGGAAAGAGCAGAAACGTCCCAGAGAAATTAAATTGCAGTTTTGTAATGAACAGCGAGAGTCCTTTTTCCCATATCCTCACTGAAAAATTCCAATACAATCTTTGCCATCTTGTGTCATGGATCTATTTTGAGCTCCCTCGCGGTTCCTGAGCTCCTGTGCTTAGAGTGCCCCAGGCTCTGCCTTCCGGGTTCAAGTCATTATTTTTTTCTGGAGATGGAGTCTCACTCTGTGGTCCTAGGCTGGAGTGCAGTGGCATGATATCGGCTCACTGCAACCTCCGCCTCCGGAGTTAAAGTGGTTCTCCTGCCTCAGCTTCCCAAGTAGCTGGGATTACAGGTGCACGCCACCACGCCTAATTTTTGTATTTTTAGTAGAGGTGGGGTTTCACCGTGTTGTGCAGGCTGGTCTCAAACTCCTGGCCTCAAATGATCCACCCAACTAGGCCTCCCAAAGTGCTGGGATTACAGGTGTGTGAGCCACCGTGCCCGGCCCTGCGATTTTTGTATCTCAGCTCAGCTGTTCATATGAATTCATCCTCACAACCGTAGGGGATTGAGGGGGGTCCGGTAGTTTTTCCCTTTTCACAGCCAAAGCAGCCGAATCACCAAGGCCGTGAAACAAAGTAGGATCTGCCTGATGTTCACCAGGCTGGCCCCGCCAGGTCACTGCAAAGTGGGGCAAGATGAGAACAGGGACAGGGGCTGATGACGCCCAGGGCACCCCAGCAGGACATCCTAGCCCAACTGCCTTCCAGGGTCCCGGTCAGAGAGCCAAGCTTTGCTACTAGTTATGGCCCAAGTAGCCTGTAGCTTCTTCCCCGGATGGATGTGGGATCCTCCCAGGAAAGCCTGACCCATCCTAATCCCAGTCTCCCCACCTTTTCTGATGCTGCTTCCTTACCCGGACCTCTCCACCCACTGCTCGGCCCACGCTCACCACTGGGCTCAGCTCTGCTGGGACACTGCTGCCCGGACAGTGCGTGGATGGGAGCGGGGCAGGGACGAGGGGAGGTGGAGGGGTCACTGCTCCTGGGAGGGCTGCGATTGGCAGTGAGCCGTTGGCCTCGCCACCTTCCCTCCATGAGGTTCAAGATCAATGTTCCCATGGGAACGCCACAACCATTTCTTCTGTGAGGCCCGGAAATGGGAATGGGTTCCTCATACTAAAGACAAATACTTTCCTGGCCAGGTGCGGTGGCTTGCGCCTATAATCCCAGCACTTTGGGAGGCCGAGGCAGGCGGATCACTAGAGGTCAGGAGTTCGAGACCAGCCTGGCCAACAGGGTGAAACCTTATCTCTACTAAAAATACAAAATTAGCGGAGCGTGGTGGTACATGTCTGTAGTCCCAGCTACTCGAGAGGCTGAGGCACGCGAATTGCTTGAACCCAGGAGGTGGAGGTTGCAGCAAACCGAGATCATGCCACTGCACTCCAGCCTGGGGGACAGAGTGAAAGTCTGTCTCAAAAAAATATTAAAATTTAGCCGGGTGCAGTGGCTTATGCCTGTAATCCCAGCACTTTGGGAGGCCGAGGTGGGCAGATCACGAGGTCAGGGGATCGAGAACATTCTTGCTAACATGGTGAAACCCTTTCTCTACTAAAAATACAAAAATTAGCCGGGTGTTGTGGCACATGCCTGTAGTCCCAGCTACTTGGGAAGCTGAGGCAGGAGAATCACTTGAACCCAGAAGGTGGAGGTTGCAGTGAGCTGAGATTGCGCCACTGCACTCCAGCCTGGGCGACAGAGCAAGACTCCGTCTCAAAAAAAAAAAAAAAAAAAAAAAAATTTAAGACCTTCCTGCTCCCTGAAGTGGGCCATCCTGATCCCAGCCCCCAGGTCTGGAGTCAGCATTTCCAGTTCTTCAAACCTGCTTATTGCTGATGTGCTGGGTGACCTTGGGCAAGTCACTTCACCTCTCTGTGCCTCAGAGGCCTCACCGATAGAATGACCCTTATTGGAAGCTGATAATCAGATTGGCCCACCCACTTGGACATTCCAGGACTGTTCAATTTCAGTGCCATATGGACTTATATAAGCAGGGCTGCATTTCTTTAATTTGAGTAAAATGCAAATACTCCTGGTGGATGAGTCAGCACTTTTCAACCCCAAGCCTGCTCAGGCGCATCACTTGGGCGGGAGGGAGAGGTCCCACCCAGACCCACAGACCTCTGCTCTTGGGGTGGACAGTCCCTGGAGATTTGCATTTTGCAGAGACTCCTGAGGAGGGGAGTTCAGACTTTAGAAGACAGAATGAGGGGAGAACTCCCCCACCCCAATAGCTGACCACATGCACAACAATGACAAATTTTTGGGAAAAGAGTGAGCCAACAGGCCGAGGTGGGTGGATCACCTGAGGTCAGGAATCCGAGACCATCCTGGCAAACATGGTGAAACCCCATCTCTACTAAAAATACAAAAATGAGCTGGCTGTGATGGTACACTTGTGGTCCCAGCTACTCAGGAGGCTGAGGCAGGAGAATTGCTTGCACCCAGGAGGCAGAGGTTGCAGTGAGCCGAGATCTTGCCACGGCACTCCAGTCTGGGTGACAGAGTGAGAAGGGGCCTCCAGGGCTATCGCGTTCAGCTGCTGGGGTGAGGAGTAGGGCAGAAGGGGCTGGGCACAGGATGTTTAGGGGATGACAGGACAGAGAAGACCTGTGGCCCCCAGCAGCATGGCCTCAGCTGGGGGGACTTTCCCACCCACGTCTGTGCACTCAGGCTACCCAACTGAAAACGATGCAGCCTCAAAACTGCCCTTCTGCGGGGAAGACAGGAAGGTTCCCGTAGCTGAACAAGTAAAACGTCAGGAGTTAGCTAACCGAGCAAGGTGAAAACAACTTGCAACGCCTCCCTACACGCAAGTGCTAGGAAAGGGAAGGAAATCACAGGGGGCACAGCTGAAAGCCAGCAGAGCCAAGGACCTGAGCGGCTTTCTTGGAACTGATAACTTCGCGCTAGACAAAAGTGAATGAGAATATGAACCAGGTATAAAAAGCACGAACCGGGGGCAGTGGTGCGCGCCTGTCAGCCCCACCTGCTAGGGGGGCCAGGTGGGAGGATCACTTGAGCCCAGGGGTTTGAGACCAGCCTGGGCAACCTTGTGAAGCCCCATTTCTTAAAAAAAAAAAAAAAAAAATGTTGAATGAAAAGAGCACAAAGAAGAGATGACAGGCCAGGCACGGTGGCTCATGCCTGTAATCCCAACACTTTGGGAGGCCAAGGCGGGCAGATCACCTGAGGCCAGGAGTTCGAGACCAGCCTGGCCAACATGGTGAAACCCTGTTTCTACTAAAAATACAAAAATTAAGCAGGTGTGGTGGTGGGCGCCTGTAATCCCAGCTACTCGGGAGGCTGAGGCAGGAGAATGGTGTGAACCCGGGAGACAGAGGTTGCAGTGAGCCAAGATTGCACCACTGCACTCCAGCCTGGGTGACAGAGGGAGACTCCGTCTCAAAGAAAAGAAAAAAAGGAGAGATGACAAAATATATATATATATATATATCAGGAAATGCAAAGAAACTGCAGAGGGGAGGAAATGCATTAACCAAAACAGGACCATGACACATCTAAATGCAGAGTTACAACATAGTACATGCATCCGAAAAGCAAGGGAATAGTGTGGGAGAGAAACTTGAAATAATTGCAGTGAATTTAGAGAAAAAGAACAAATAAATTAAAACAATTAGAGAGAAAATGACCATTATGGGTCCCAGACCTTCCAACATCATCAGGGTGCCTGGACTCCCTGAAGTAGATTATCCAACAACTGAAACAAAAAGCTGTTTAGAGAAAGTCTTCCTGAAACGAAGAACCAACTCTACAGACTGCGAGGGCATGACTACTCCACGGAAGCAAATTCAGAATGACCAACGTAGGAACATACTGGCTGAGTTAGTGAACTTTTTTTTTTTTTTTTTGAGACAGAGTTTCGCTCTTGTTGCCCAGGCTGGAGTGCAATGGCAAGATCTCGGCTCGCCACAACCTCTGCCTCCCGGGTTCAAGCGATTCTCCTGCCTCAGCCTCCCGAGTAGCTGGGATTACAAGCATGTGCCACCATGCCCGGCTATTTTTGTATTTTTAGTAGAGACAGGGTTTCTCCATGTTGGTCAGGCAGGTCTCCAACTCCCGACCTCAGGTGATCAGCCCGCCTTGGCCTCCCAAAGTGCTGGGATTACAGGCATGAGCCACTGCGCCCTGCCAAGTTACTGAACTCTAAGGATAAAGAAAAAACTCTTCAGGCACCTGGACAAAATGTCGTTAAAGAATGGAATGGAAGGCCGGGTGTGGTGGCTTAAGCCTGTAATCCCAGCACTTTGGGAGGTTGAGGCGGGCAGATCACCTGAGGTCAGGAGTTCAAGACCAGCCTGACCAACATGGAGAAACCCCCTCTCTACTAAAAATGCAAAATTAGCTGGGCGTGGTGGCGCATGCCTTTAATCCTAGCTACTGGGGAGGCTGAGGCAGGAGAATCGCTTGAACCCCGGAGGCAGGGGTTGCTGTGAGCGGAGATCGCGCCATTGCACTCCAACCTGGGCAAGAAGAGCAAAACTCCATCTCAAAAATAAATAAATAAATAAAAAATAAAAATACAAAAATTATCCAGGCGTGGTGGTGCGTGCCTGTAATTCCAGCTACTTGGGAGGCTGAGGCAGGAGAATCACTTGAACCCGGGAGGCAGAGGTTGCAGTGAATCAAGATCACACCACTGCACTCCAGGCTGGGCAACAAGAGTGAAACTCTGCTTCAAAAAAAAAAAAAAGAATGGAATGGAATCTATTTCAATTTCATTATAAGGCTAAATGCTGATAGCCAGGCGTGGTGGCTCATGCCTGTAATCCCAACATTTTGAGAGGCCAGGACGGGTGGATCACTTGAGCTCAGGAGTTCGAGACCAGCCTGGACAACATGGTGAAACTCTGTGTACAAAAATACAAAAATTAGCCAGTCATGATGGCCAGTGCCTGTAATCCCAGCTACTGGGGTGGTTGAGTAGGGAGAATCACTTGAACCCGGGAGGCAGAGGTTGCAGTAAGCTGAGATCACACCATTGCACTCCAGCCTGAGCGACAGAGCAAGACCCCATTTCAAAAAAAAAAAAAGCGGCCAGGCATGGTGGCTCACACCTATAATTCCAGTACTTTGGGAGGCTGAGGTGGGTGGATTACTGGAGGTCAGGAGTTCAAGACCAGCCTGGCCAACATGGTGAAACCCCATCTCTACTAAAAATACAAAATTAGCTGGGCGTGGTGGCATGCGCCTGTAATCTCAGCTACTCAGGAGGCTGAAGCAAGAGAATCGCTTGAACCTGGGAGGCAGAAGTTGCAGGCAGAAAGAGCGAAACTCCTTCTCAAAAAAAAAAAAAAAAAAAGACTAAATACTGGGAGAATTATGGTTTTAAAGTAAAAGTGTTACAAACCTTGACAAAAGCTGGGCATGGTGACTTACACCTGTAATCCCAGCACTTTGGGAGGCCAAGGCAGGCGGATCACCTGACGTCAGGAGTTCGAGACCAGACTGAACCTGGGAGGCAGAGGTTGCAGTGAGCTGAGATCACGCCACTGCACTCCAGCCTGGGTGACAGAGCTAGACTCTGTCTCAAAAATAAATAAATAAAATAAAATAAAAATAAATAAACTTTGACAAAGTAAAAATATCAGCATCAAAATCAGAGCTGGGGTGGGCAAGAGGAAGAGGGAGGATGTTTGAGGGGAGTGGTCGCCTTTTTTATCGCAAGAAATGACTGATCCTGCTCAAAGTGAAACATCTGAGTTTTTCCCCCAAGACTCCAATGTCTTAATGAATTTCATAATCTTTTTTCTTAACCATGAGAAATTCATTATGAAGTAATAGCTCTTGTGGAAAGTAAATATTTGTCTAAGATTCAGCAAGTTTTCTGGTTTTTTTTTTTCCTTTTTTTTTTTTTTTCAGATACAGGGTCTCACTCTGCTGCCCAGGCTGGAGTGCAGTGGCACAATCATGGCTCACTGCAGCTCTGAACTTCCGGGCTTAAGTGATCCTTCTGCCTCAGCCTCCTGAGTAGCTAGGATTACAGGCGGCACATGTTCCCACACCCAGCTAGTTTGTTTGTTTGTTTGTTTGTTTGTTTGTTTTGAGACAGAGTCTGGCTCTGTCGCCCAGGCTGGAGTCCAGTGGCACAATCTCGTCTCACCGCAACCTCCGCCTCCTGGGTTCAAGCGATTCTTCTGCTTCAGCCTGCTGAGTAGCTGGGACTACAGGTGCGCACCACCATGCCCAGCTAATTTTTTGTATTTTTAGTAGAGACGGGGTTTCACCATATTGGCCAGGCTGGTCTCGAACTCCTGACCTTGTGATCTGCCCGGCTTGGCCTCCCAAAGTGCTGGGATTACAGGTGTGAGCCACCGCGCCCAGCTGACACCCAGCTAGTTTTTAAAAATTTTTTTGTAGAGACAGGGGTCTCACTATGTTGCCCAGGCTGGTCTCAAGCTCCTGGGATCCTCTTACCTTGTTCTCCCAAAGTGCTGAGATTACAGGTGTGAGCCATAGCACCTGATCTGTCTTTTTTTTTTCTGTTAAACTCAAGTAAAATAGAATATATTTAGTTTAAAATAGAACTGGTGCGGTGCAATCTAATCTAAAATTGTTTGGACTGACCTTTCTCTGAACCGCAGGGGCAGAAGGGGGGTGATCCCTTTTCTCCCCATGTAAAGGGTCATGACCGGCTCCTCTATTACAAAAATCAAGTTAACAAGAGAAAAGAGTAACAGGCTTATTACATGCACATGAGACATACAAAATATGAACTCAAAGAGGGGCCAGAAGGTTGAGGAGAGGAAAATGGAGAAATGAATAGGCTCAGTGCTCAGACAGTGGTTAGCAAATGACTCTCTGGGAGCTGAGTGGGACAAGTTATGGGAAGGTGAGGGCGGAACTGCAAAGGAACAAAAGTTGGATTTGTTTGTTTGTTTGTTTGTTTTGAGACAGAGTTTCGCTCTTGTTGCCCAGGCTGGAGTGCAATGGTGCGATCTCGGCTCACTGCAACCTGCGCCTCCCAGGTTCAAGCAATTCTCTTGCCTCAGCCTCGCGAATAGCTGGAACTACAGGCATGTGCCACCATTCTCGGCTAATTTTTTGTATTTTCAGTAGAGATGGGGTTTCACCATGTTGGTCAGGCTTGTCTCAAACACTCTTTACCTCAGGTGAGCCACTCGCCTCGGCCTCCCAAAGTGCTGGGATTACAGGCATGAGCCACCGCGCCTGGCCAAGACAACCACAGTTCTTTTATTGTTGTCGTTTTTTGAGATGGGAGTCTCCCTATGTTGCCTGGTCTGGTCTCAAACTCCTGGGTTCAAGTGATCCTCCGGTCTCAACTTCCTAAATAGCTGGGATTATAGGTGCATGCTGCTGTACCTGTTTTGCAATTCTTTTGGAAAGAAGCTTTCTTAGTCAGATAAGGAATTCTAGGAAGAGTCCCTCCCTCCACTCGGGGGTAGGGAGGGTAAAAGACAAGGTTAGGCAGCTTTGCAGGCCTCTCAGCATGTCAGAGTCCCAGTCTGGGGTATCACTTTCTGAGCCCCAACCTTCCTATCCCTCTTCATCTCTCCAAACTTCTCTGTGTAGATGGCATTCCCCAAGGTTAACACGAATAATGGGCTATAGTAAGCATGTACTGAGCACCAGAAGTTTTAGGTGCAGCAGAGAACAGAGCAGATGAAACCTCTGCCTTCATGAAGATATCATTCTTTTTCTTTTTCTTTTTCTTTTTTTTTTTTGAGACAGAGTCTCACTCTGTTGCCCAGGAGTGCAGTGGCGCGATCGCGGCTCACTGCAGCCTCCACCTCCTGGATTCAAGCAATTCTCTGCCTCAGCCTCCCGAGTAGCTGGGATTACAGGCACCCACCACCACGCCTGGCTAATTTTTGTATTTTTAGTAGAGATGGGGTTTCACCATCTTGGCCAGGCTGATCTTGAACTCCTGACCTTGTGATCCACCCTCCTCAGCCTCCCAAAGTGCTAGGATTACAGGTGTGAGCCAATGCACCCGGCCTGAAGATGTAATTCTAATGGTAGGAGTTTGTTACTTCCTTCTTTGTACTTTTCTGCATTGCTTGTTTTGTTTGAGAGTTAGCATATATCTTTTTTTTTTTTTTTTTTTTGAGACAGAGTCTCTCTCTGTCGCCCAGGCTGGAGTGTGGTAGCATGATCTCAGCTCACTGCAACCTCCACCTCCCAGGTTCAAGCAATTCTCCTGCCTCAGGTGCCTAAGTAGCTGGGATTACAGGTGCACGCCACCACACCTGGACAATTTTTTTGTGTGTGTATTTTTAGTAGAGACGGGGTTTCACCATGTTGGCCAGGCTGGTTCCAAACTCCTGACCTCAAGTGATTCACCTGCCTCGGCCTCCCAAAGTGCTAGGATTACAGGCGTGAGCCACTGCGCCCAGCCAGCATACGTCTTTTTTTTTTTTCTTTTCCTGAGATGGAGTCTTACTCTGTCGCCCAGGCTAGAGTGCAGTGGTGTCATCTTGGCTCACTGTAACCTCTGCCTCCTGGGCTCAAGCAATTCTCCTGCCTCAGCCTCCCAAGTTGCTGAGATGATAGGCACGCGCCACCATGCCTGGCTGATTTTTGCATTTTTAATAGAGACAGCATGCGCCACTGTGCTGGGCCATATATCATTTTTATAAAAACAAAGCCCGGGCGCGGTGGCTCCTGCCTGTAATCCCAGCACTTTGGGAGGCCGAGGCGGGTGGATCACCTGAAGTCAGGAGTTTGAGACCAGCCTGACCAATGTGAGGAAACCCTGTCTCTACTAAAAATGCAAAAGTTAACCAGGCGTGGTGGTGGGCGCCTGTAATCCCAACTATTTGGGAGGCTGAGGCAGGAGAATCACTTGAACCCAGGAGGTGGAGGAGGTTGCAGTGAGCCGACATCATGCCATGGCACTCCAGCCTGGGTGATGGAACGAGATTCCATCTCAAAAAACACAAAAAGAAAAGAAAACAATTTACCTTCACACACACACATAAACACATCCACGGAGGATGATTCTTCTGAACAGCTGGAGTTGGGAAGCACTACATTTGAAGCTGGATGAGTCATTGACACTCTTGTGTAAACAGGGTTTTCAGGAAGACAGCGTGGGGACCCAGAGTCTCTGGAGGTCCCAGCTAAAGATAAGATTCCCTGCGGAGCAGCTGACCCTGGGAAGAGCTGAAAAGGGAAGCTGGTTCCCCTGGGTTTTTAGGCTCTCTTGGAAGGAAGAACCATCCAGGCTATCTCATGAGGCCCTCTTGCCAGAGATGCTTGTCCCAGTCCTGATCCTAAGCCCCTGCCTCGTTGGCATTGGTGAGCCCCGTAAGCCCCATCCACTTCCTCCCCCTCATCACCCACCTATCTCTTAAGCAGGGCCCTGACTCCTGCCCCGTCCACTGTGCCCTCACTCTGGCCACACAGGCCTGCCCACTGCCTGGCTATTTTTTTTTTTGAGACAGAGTCTCACCCTGTCACCTAGGCTGGAGTGCAGTGGCACGATCTCTGCTCACTGCAACCTCTGCCTCCCAAGTTCAAGTGATTCTCCTGCCTCAGCCTCCCGAGTAACTGGGACTATAGGTGTGTGCCACCATGCCTGGCTAATTTTTGTATTTTAGTACAGACGGGGCTTCACCATGTTGGCCATGCTGGTCTTGAACTCCTGACCTCAAGTGATCTGCCGCCTCGGCCTCACAGAGTGCTGAGTTACAGGCGTGAGCCACCACACCCAGCCGACCACTGCCTGGCTTTTGCAGGTGCTTTTACCTCCACCAGAATCTCCTCCCTCCCCTCCTTCCCTCGCCCCTAGGCTTCGAGGCCTCCTTTTCTGGAAGGCTTCCCTGACAGTCCAGACCACCTGGCTCTGCCTTGTTCCAGTGACTCAGAGGCTCAGAGCCGGCGAAGCCTTGGGGCCTTGCACCCGGGAGGCAGGAAGGCACACGGGCCCTGCCTACTGGGTGACCTTGGCCAAGTCCTTAGCCCTGGATGACTCTGTTTCCTCATCGGAAAGATAGGGGCATCATGAGCTGCTTGATAGGAATCAAGAAGATAACGTGTGAAATGTTAGCTATTTTTAGTTTCAGGTTTATTGGAAAGAATGACAATGAGACGCGCTTACAGGAAGGGGGAATGAAAGGGGGAAATCAAGTCAGTAAAGGAAGAATGTGATAAAAAGCTTAAATGGAAATTTAAAAAACCTAACTTTTCTGGGAGGACGGAGGCTCCCTGTGGAGCCAGTTGAGGGTCTGTGGGGGTCATGGAGGCAGCGTCAGACACTGTGGGAGATGCTGGACAGGGCTGGCTCCAGGCCTCCAGGCCCAGTGGGACCTCCCTTCTCAGCCCCCTTCTCTCTTTTTTTTTCCTTTGAGACGGAGTCTCACTCTGTCACCCAGGCTGGAGTGCAATGGCACAATCTCGGCTCACTACAACCTCCACCTCCCAGGTTCAAGTGATTCTCCTGCCTCAGCCTCCCAAATAGCCAGGACTACAGGCATGTGCCATCACGCCTGGCTAATTTTTGTATTTTTAGTAGAGATGGGGTTTCACCATGTTGGTCAGGCTGGTCTTGAACTCCTGACCTCAGGTGATCTGCCCGCCTTGGCCTCCCAAAGTGCTGGGATTGCAGGCGTGAGCCACCGCGCCGGTTCAGCCCCCTTCTCTTTCAGCTCAGGCCCCCCTGCCCCTGTAGAGCCTTGGGAAGTGTCACCCCACACCAACTCCACCAGCTCCTACGAAAGCACCCCCAAATCATACCCTCTAGGCACCGCAGCAAAAGCAGCTTCAGGGCAATCCCCCAGCACAACCTCACCCCTTCCTGAGACTGGTGGGTGAGCTGAGGTCACCCGCCGCTGCCAGCAGGGCTGGGTAAATCTCGGGGCAGGCGGGGGCGAGGGCGGGGGCTGTCACCGCGGTGTTGCCTGACGCACCCTCCTCCCCAGCTCAGGAAATTGTGAGGTGAACTCTTCGCCTCCAGAGCGCTGTCTGCTGTGAAGGCGGCTCAGGCCCCCAACACACACATAGCAGGTGACAGGTAGGGCCCAAGCACTGGAGCCCCTGCTCCTCCCTGAAGACCTATCAGGGCATCTCTGGGACTCTGTTCCTGCTCTCCCTGGTCTGCACGCTCCCCCACCCTACAGTTCTCACGGGGCAAAACTTCGGTCAGAATCACCTTTATTGCACAGCCACTCTGTACACCAGGTGCTCACCACACATGCAAGGTCGGTGGATTGTCCCCATTTTACAGATGAGGGAGCGGAGGCAGGGAGTGCAGAAGGGGCCACTCGTGGCCACGCAGCGGGGACTGGCAGGCCCATTGGCTTCAGCAGACTCCTCAGCCCCAGTGCCAGGCAAGGACTAGAGCCATGGAAAGCAGGGGTGCTGAGTCTCTGGGGCGTGTGGGGCATCCCCAGCTGATGCACTTGTTGCAGCCTCTAGGGGTATGGAATAGGCAAAGTGCCCACATGGGGCTGCAAGAACTGATGCCCCCACCCCCAACTTTGTGAGTACACCCCATGGAACCCCGTTCTTTTTTTGAGACAGAGCCTCACTTTGTTACCCAGGCTGGAGTGCAGTGGCATGATCTTGGATCACTGCAACCTCTGCCTCCTGGGTTCAAGTGATTCTCCTGCCTCAGCCTCCCAAGTAGCTGGGATTACAGGGGTGCACCACCACACCCAGCTAATTTTTGTATTTTTAGTAGAGATGGAGCTTTGCCATATTGGCCAGGCCGATCTCAAACTCTTGACCTCAGGTGATCCGCCTGCCTCAGCCTCCCCAAGTGCTGGGATTACAGACATGAGCCACTGCACCCAGCCCCAAACCTCATTCTTTTTACGGGGTCCCAGCACTCTATTGTATGGATGTCCAGAATCACCAATCCCCTGCTGTTGGACGTGCAGGTTATTTCTAGTCTTTTGCTAAGACAAGCAGTGTTGTGATGACTACACTATCCTACATCCCTTGGCATGTGGGTGTGTGTAGGATAAATGTTCTGGGCACCAGGCTCCAGCAGGCCCCACGAACAGGATTCTGGGCCTTATGCCAGGAGGGGGAAGATTCAGAGGGGGCCCCTTACCTGGGTCTGACCCAAACCCACACCAAAGCCAGCAGGTCGTCCAGAGCTGATTCCCTGGGAAGCCTGCCCAGGAACCACCATCCATCGGGCTTTCTTATTGTAAGAGCTTTTTTTTTTTTCTCCTTTGGCAGAGCACAGCGCTGGGCTCCAGCCCTGATGCAGAGGTACAAAGCTCGTCTGGGCAGATTGTTATGCAAATCAAAAGAGGAAGCAGAGCTAGGGGAGCCGAAGAGCTCCTGCTGGGCTCTGCCAGGGAAGAAGAAGCAGTAGGAGCCCCTATGTAGGCCCTGCAGGAGGCCTGGGGTTCAGGAAAGGGCCCGCTGACCATCTGGTGCAGGGAAAGGAGTCCAGCTCT
The DNA here is from genome assembly GCF_028885655.2 of Pongo abelii. NCBI lineage: Eukaryota > Metazoa > Chordata > Mammalia > Primates > Hominidae > Pongo > Pongo abelii. The sequence goes on from NC_072001.2 coordinate 93,936,689, forward strand.
GGCCTCTGCCCCTCAGCTCCACCTCCTGCATTCCTAGGAGTTTTCCAGAGGATCTGATGGGAGCGCAGAACCGGTCCCAACAGGTACTGTGACGTGATGGCATTTTCCTTCCCTATACCACTTGGGCCCCCCCCCCCCCACTGCAGGAACGTCCCCTGGGGCGTCTCTGTGCCCATGCCCCATTGGGCGCCTCCTCTCAGCCCAGCCCCCTCCACATTGTATTGTCTCCTTAGCCATGAGCTCCATGAGAGCAGGGTGTGCCCAGGTCACTGTTGTTTCCCCAGTGCCTGGCACAGTGCCTGGCACATCACAGATGCCCCGTGCTCCTACACCAATGAACTCCCCTGACAGCACCACATCCACGGGGAGCTGGGCCTCAGGGAACAAAGTGGTGCCTGGCTGAGGCACCCACGCAGGACCTGTTCTTTTGTTTGAGACGGAGTCTCACTCGTTACCCAGCCCAGATTGCAGTGGTGCAATCTCAGCTCACTGCAACCTCCACCTCCTGGGTTCAAATGATTCTCCTGCCTCAGCCTCCTGAGTAGTTGCGATTATAGGCGCGCACCACCATGCCCGACTAATTTTTGTATTTTTAGTAGAGACGGCCTCACATGTTGGCCAGGCAAGTTTCGAACTCCTGACCTCAGGTGATCCACCCACCTTGGCCTCCCAAAGTGCTGGAATTACAGGTGTGAGCCACCGTACCTGGCTCGGACTTGTTCTTGAGGATGACGGAACGGGGGTTTTGCTGTTAGTCCAGCCAACAAAATGGACAAGAAAGAGGGGGAAGAGAAGTGAGATCCTTCCCGCCAGAGCCTGAGGTTAACGCAGGCCATGCTGGGCCTCACACTCCAGGCCAGCCTGGAAGAGCTCAAAGCCAGTTTCCTTCCAATGCTGCGTATATTACCCAGCATTCTTAGATGGAAAGTCCAGTTTCTTTTGCTTTTTTTGTGTGTGCACTTCAGGAACTTTTTAAGCTAATTGATTGAAGGGCTCTTGTGCCTAGGAATAGCAATCCTAATAAGCTTTTGCGGAATCTCCCTGGTTTCAGACCAAGGCTGTGAATGTCCCAACTCACTTCTGTTCTTGGTGAGTTTTGCTTGTGTTTGTGAACGAGGTGAATTCATTAAACACAGCAGTGGCCCCTGTCCAGTGCTGGCTCCCTACAACGACCACTTCAATTGCACTGACCCAGATGCAATGGATTCTACCGCAGAAGTGCATTGAACTCAAATGCAAACATAACTGGAAGGAGACACAGAGTCCTGAAATCCCTGGTTGTGCGGACGCATTAATGCCTAGCCACTGGCCACTAGCACGTTTTCATGTTTCTCCAGCTACCTCCACCCTTCATGAACGGGGGCTGAAAAATGTGTCTATTGAGCAGCTCGCGGTGGTCTGCTCTGATAAGGATTTGTGTCAGGCTACTGGCTGCTCAACAGCTGAGAAGAGCAAGCCTCCAGGCCTCTGCACGCATGCCTTCTGCCCGGTGAGCCTCACACTGTCGTCCTTCTAAAAGACACTTCAAAAAGAGGAAAAATCATGCCTTCCATACATACATTAAAAAAAGAATATGTGTTAAATATTTTATTCTACTCCTAAACCAATTTAAGGAAACCAGGCAGATGTTACAACTGGTTCAAATGAAATCTAAAGAATAGACACATTTAATAATCAGGAATATGGAAAAGAACATGCAAATGGGGGCTGGGCACAGCAGCTCATGCCTGTAATTCCAGCACTTTGGGAGGCCGAGGTGGGTGGATCACTTGAGGTCAGGAGTTCGAGACCAGCCTGGCCAACATGGTAAAACCCCGTCTCCATCAAAAAAAAAAAAAAATTAGCTGGGCGTGGTGGCACATGCCTGTAATCCCAGCTACTCAGTAGGCTGAGGCAGGAGAATCGCTTGAACCTGGGAGGTGGAGGTTGCAGTGAGCCAAGATTGCACTATTGCATTCCAGCCTAGGCAACAAGAGCAAAACTCCATCTCAAAAGATAACAACAACAACAACAAAAACATGCAAATGGGGGCAAAGCTAGGGAGGGGAGAGTCAACTGGGTCTCCTAGTGGAGTTTGGAATCTGCAGGTCTGTAGACAAGCAAAATTTTGCATTGCTATCACTAACCTACAAGTTAAAGAGTTGTAAGTAGTCTTCATAGAATGGAGTCAGATAATCAAAGGGAGGTCCTGGAGAGTCTAGATAATGCACAGTTTTTCAAAGATGTACAACTATTTTCAGAGATGTACAAATATGTACAACTCTGACCACCGATGTCCTTCACCTGGCCAACTTAACCCACACCTCCTCCAGGAAGCCATCCCTGATGCCCAGACTGGGTTAAGTGCCAGCCCCTGGGCTCCCTCAGTGCCTTGAATTTCTGATCACACTGTTCCGTCTCCCCCATCAGATCTATGAGATTTTTTTTTTTTTTTTTTTGAGACAGAGTCTCACTGTGTCACCCAGGCTGGAGTGCAGTGGCACAGTCATAGCTCATACAGCCTCAAACTCCTGGGCTCAAGGGATCTTTAGCCTCCCCAGTAGCTGGGACTACAAGTGTATGCCACCATGCCCAGCTAATTTTTAAGTTGTCAAGACAAGGTCTTGCTTTGTTACCCAGGTTGGTCTTGAACTCCTGGGCTCAAGCAATTTGCCTGCCTCGGCCTCCCAAAGTGCTGGGATTACAGGTGTGAGCCACTGTGCCTGGCCTAATCTATGAGATCCTTAAAACAGAAGCTGTGTCTTACCCACCTCTCACTGTGCCTTTGAGAATCAAGGGACACGTGGTTGAATGAATGAATGAATGAATGAGAGAAAAAATGAACAATACAGGGTCCTAAGCCAAAGTGGTCCACAGGGCCCCCATAAGCCCGTAAAAGACTGATGAGGCAGCTGTTGAAGGTCTGCATGTGTACCTGTGAACACGGACAGGCTTCAATCTCAATCTTAATAAAGACTCCTCAGAAATGAAGCTCAGGGAGCAAACAAACATGGGAAATGATGGCTAAACACAAACGGGTGGGTTTTGCTTTTATTTCCTTTTAATCATAGGACTCCTGAGTCCTTGTAATATATAGTAAAGGGTCTTGCTCTGTTGCCCAGGCTGGAGTGCAGTGGCACAATCACAGCTCACTGCAGCCTCGAACTCCTGGGCTCAAGCCATCCTCCTGCTTCAGGCTCCTGAGTAGCTGCGACTACAGGTGTGCACCACCACACCCAGCTAATTTAAAAAAAATTCTTTTAAGAGACAAGATCTCACTATGTTGCCCAGGCTGGTCTCAAACTCCTGGGCACAAGCAATCCTCCCACCTCAGCCTCCCGAGTAGCTGGGACCACAGACACACGCCACCACGCCTGGCTAATTGTTGTATTTTTTGTTGAGACAGGGTCTCTCTATGTTGCCCAGGCTAGTCTCGAACTCCTGGGTTCAAGTGATCCTCCTGCCTCATCCTCCCAAAGTGCCAGGATTACAGGCATGAGCCACTGTGCCCAGGCTAACAGCCTTTAATATATTAAAGTACCCCAGGAGGGAGAATGCGATGTTTCCATGTTTTCCTTATCTGACTATAAAACAATTTTTTTAATGGACCAGAGACGATGGATTCACTGAGTTACTGTGAGGAAAACACTCAGCATCGTGCCTGGTATAGTGTGCACTTCATAAATGCCAACCATAGCATGATTCTTTATAAAAGCACCAGCTCCATTTATGGAGTAAATGCCTTTGCTTGTGTCATCTCGCTTGACTGGCACAACCATAAAGCCAGGTGAGGAAGATGAGGCAGGGGACGAAGAGGATATAACACGTAGGAGGTGAAGTCACTAACCCAAATCCTTGCAGCTGGCAAGTGGTCAGAATTCTTGGACCAGGTGTGAGGCCTTAAGAGAACAAGCTAGCCCAGGGCTTGGCATGAAGTAGGTGCTTAATAAAGACTGGTTTTGGCCAGGCACAGTGGCTCATGCCTGTAATCCCAGCACTTTGGGAGGCTGAAGCAGGAGGATCACTTGAGCCCAGGAGTTCCAGACCAGCCTGGGCAACATGGCGAAACCCTGTCTCTACTAAAAATACAGAAAGATTAGTTGGGTGTGGTGGCATGTGCCTGTAATCCCAGCTACTCGGGAGGCTGAGGCAGGAGAATAGCTTGAACCTGGGAGGTAGACTTTGCAATGAGCCAAGATCGCACCATTGCACTCCAGCCGCGGCAACAGAGCAAGACTGTCTCAAAGAAAAAGAAAAAAAAAAAAAAAAGACTGGTTTCTACCATGCCTCCCTCCTCCCTCCTTCCCATTCAGCCCAGAGGTTATGGCAGGGCAGACAGAGCTCCAGGCCAAGGACCCCCAGGTGGATGTGCAGAGCAGACCCAGGCTGAGCCCAATCTTTCCACCCTGCGGTTCAGCTCCTCCCTTCCCTTTCTCTTCCCAGTCTCCCTGAACCTGCACCTGGCCTCTCTGCACACCCCCAGGTTATTTGGGGGTGTAAGAACTCAGGGTTCCCTCCCTTATTATTCTCTTTGTCCATCCTGGTGATAGTGCTTGACTCTCAACACACAAAAGGGCTTTAAAATGATCCTTTGAAAAAATAATTTTTTTTGCTGGGCGCAGTGGCTCACGCCTGTAATCCCAGCTCTTTGGGAGGCCAAGACAGGCGGATCACCTGAGGTTGGGAGTTCGAGACCAGCCTGATCAACACGGAGAAACCCCGTCTCTACTAAAAATACAAAATTAGCCGAGCGTGGTGGTGCAGCTCCTCGGGAGGCTGAGGCAGGAGAATCGCTTGAACCCAGGAGGCGGAGGTTGCGGTGAGCCGAGATCATGCCACTGCACTCTAGCCTGGGCGACAAGAGTGAAACTCCGTCTCAAAAAAAAGAAAAGAAAAAAAAGAAAAAATAATTTTTTAAAACTCTTTTTTAGAGACAGGGTCTCACTCCATCACCCAGGCTGGATGTCATCATAGTTCACTGTAACCTTGAACTTCTGGGCTCAAGCAATTCTCCAGCCTCAGACTCCTGAGTAGCTGGGACCACAGGCGCATACCACCACACCTGGCTAAAACTGGTTCTCTTTTTTTTGAGACAGTGTCTTGTCCTGTCCCCCAGGCTGGAGTGCAGTGGCACAAAAACTGCCCACTGCAGCCTTGACCTCCTGGGCTCAAGTGATCTTCCCCTACAGCCTCCTGAGTAGCTGGCACCACAGGCGCGTGCCACCATGCCTGGCCAATTTTTTTTTTTTTTTTTTGTAGGGATGGAGTCTCACTATGTTGCCCAAGCTGGTCTCAATCTCCTGGGCTCAAGCCATCCTCCCGCCTTGGCCTCCCGAAGTGCTGGGATTAAAGGCATGAGCCACCGTGCCCAGCCTAAAAATGGTCTTGATTCAATGAGTGAGTAAATGAAGCCTGTGCCCAGGGCCTGCCAGGCCCCCTGGGGCTGCCCACAGGGTAAACACAGCCCCACACAGAGCCCCACTCCAGGCCTGGTCGAAAAAAATGCTGCTGCAGCTGAAGGCTTGCTCAGAGAAATGACTCAGCCCAGAACACACGGATGCAGCTTCTACGTTTTATGGACTGAAGGTGCTTTCATAACAGCTGGTGACGATGAGCCAGAGGCGGGCTGTAAACAGAGCGGTGATCTGGTCCCGAACACCCAGGTCTCAGCCCCCACCCACAAGCAGGGCCTCTGAGGCTGTGGCTTCTCCACACTGGTGCTGCTTTGTGCTGGCAAATAGCACAGGCCCCCAAAATGACCTGGAGGCTCCTTAACTGAGGAGGCAGATGAGTGACAGGGCCAGACCTGCAGCCTCAAGGGCCTGGCTGCGCCCTCCCTAGCTCCCCTGGGCCTGGGAGCCTTCCATGAACCTGTGACCTGGGACCAAGAGCATGGGGGGCCTAGTGATGTGCCTGGTGGGGAGGGGGGGAGTGCTGCCAGCAATGACAGTCCCGCTGGGGGGACGTGGTACAGACTCACTGAGACACAGAACCCTGTGAGCAAGGGGGGTTTTACTTAATCCTCCCTGAGGACTCAGACAGGTGGGCTGCAGGCAGTGGGGTAGCCTTGCCTCTCACTCAGGACCACCCACCCATTTGCTCATTCATTCAGACAAGCGTGGATTGAGTATTTTCTTTTTTTTTCTTTTAAAGACAGGGTTTTGCTCTGTCGCTCAGGCTGAAGTGCAGTGGCATGATCTCAGCCCACTACAGCCTCATCCTCCCAGGCTCAACCGATCCTCCTGCCTCGGCCTCTCAAAGTATTGGGATTACAGGCGTGGCCCATGCCTGGTGAATTGAGCACTTTCTTTCTTTTTCTTTTCTTTTCTTTTTTTTTTTTTTGAGATGGAGTCTCACTCTGTCATCCAGGCTGGAGTGCAGTGGCATGACCTCGGCTCACTGCAACTTCTGCCTCCCGGGTTCAAGTGATTCTCCTGCCTCAGCCTCCCAAGTAGCTGGGATTACAGGCACCCACCACCACGCCCGGATAATTTTGTATTTTTAGTAGAGATGGGGTTTTAGCATGTTGGCCAGGCTGTTCTTGAACTCCTGACCTCAGGTGATCCATTCGCCTCGGCCTCCCAAAGTGTTAGGATTACAGGCGTGGGCCACCGTGCCTGGCAAATTGAGCACTTTTTTTTTTTTTTTTTTTTGAGACGGAGTCTTGCTCTGTCACCAATCTGGAGTGCAGTGGCCCAATCTCAGCTCACTGCAACCTCCGCCTCCCAGGTTCATGCCATTCTTCTCCCTCAGCCTCCCAAGTAGCTGGGATTACAGGCACGCGCCATCACGCCCAGCTAATTTTTTGTATTTTAGTAGAGACAGGGTTTCACCATGTTAGCCAAGATGGTCTCGATCTCCTAACCTCATGATCCATCTGCCTTGGCCTCCCAAACTGCTGGGATTACAGGCGTGAGCCACCGTGCCCAGCCAAACTGAGCACTTTCTAAGTGCCCACCTGTCAGCGTCACCCCAGGCTTTCCCATCTCAGCCAGTGGCTCCACTATCCTCTAGCTACTTTGGCCAAAAACCACAGTCATCTTGGATCCCAATTTTTGCTTCACCCCCACATCCAATCTTTCAGTGAGTCCCGTCTGCTTTACCTCGGCACATCAACATCAGTGCGCTCAGCGCACTTCCCAGCCACCTCCCACGCTGGGCTGCTAACCTTCTGCCTGGTCACCATAGCTACCACCAGCTCCTCCTGACCCTTTGGCCTTGGTCTCTAAAACCCACTCTCCTCTCATCAGAGTGACCTCATCCCAGCATCATTCTGAGCATTTCTCATCTTAAAGTCCTCAAAAGGGTCCTATCAGATATTAAAAATTTTTAAAGAAATTAAGACAGAATGGCTTTGGCATCTGGCTATAAAAAAAAAAAAAAGGGGGGGCCGAGTGCAGTGGCTCATGCCTGTAAACCCAGAACTTTGGGAGGCCAAGGTGGGAGGGTCCCTTGAGCCCAGGAGTTCGAGACCAGACCCTGTCTTTACAAAAACAAAATTAGCTGGGTGTGTGGCACATGCTTGTAGTCCCAGCTACTTGGGAGACTGAGGTGGCAGGATCACTTGAGCCTGGGAGGTTGAGGCCGCGATGAGCGGAGATCATGCCACTGCACTCCGGCCTGGGTGACAGAGTGGGAGCCCATTTAAAAACAAAAAATAAAGGGAAAAAAAAGGACAGAACAGGAGCCCCGGAGACAGAACCTTGCATAAATGAGAATTTGCCGTATGACAGAAAGGCATCACCAACCAGTGGGGAAAAGATAGACTCTTTTATAAATGGCGTTGGGACAAGTGGTGATCCATATGGGAAAGTAAAATTAGATCCCCACCTAACACCACACACACAACTCCAGGTGGATTCAGGACTTACATGTGAATAACAAAATTTTAACACATTTAGAAGAAAATATAGAAGAATATTTTTATGACCTCAGGGTAAGGAACAATTTCTTTTTTAAGTAAACTTTTTGTTTGATTACAACATGCATAGTGTACAAATCATAAGGGTGCCGCTTGATGAAATTTCACAGTGACCCCAGCTGTGTACCCAGCATCCAGATCAACAAGCGGGATGTAAGGCCAGGCGCGGTGGCTCACGTCTGTAATCCCAACATTTTGGGAGGCCGAGGAGGGCAGATCACAAGGTCAGGAGTTTGAGACCAGCCTGGCCAATATGGTGAAACCCCGTCTCAACTAAAAATACAAAAATTAGCCAGGCATGGTGGCACACGCCTGTAGTCCCAGCTACTTGGGAGGCTGTGGCAGAAGAATCGCTTGAACCCCGGAGGCGGAGGTTGCAGTAACCCGAGATCGTGCCACTGTACTCCAGCCTGGCGACAGGGCGAGAATCCGTGTAATAAAAATAAAAAACACAACAACAAGTGGGACATAGCCAGTGCCTTCCAAAGCCCCCACGTGCCTCTTTCTTTCTTTTTTTTTTTTTTTTTTTGAGACGGAGTCTTGCTCTGTCACCCAGGCTGGAGTGCAGTGGCATGATCTCGGCTCACTGAAACCTCCACCTCCTGGATTCAAGCAATTCTCCTGCCTCAGCCTCCTGAGTAGCTGGGACTACAGACACACACCACCATTCCTGGCTAATTCTTTTTGTATTTTTAGTAGAGACGGGGTTTCACCAGTTGGCCAGGATGGTCTCGATCTCCTGACCTCATGATCCACCCGCCTCAGTCTCCCAAAGTGCTGAGATTGCAGGTGTGAGCTACCACACTCAGCCTCTTTTTTTTTTTTTCTTGAGACGGAGTTTCGCTCTTGTTGCCCAGGTTGGAGTGCAATGGCACGATCTCGGCTCACCGCAGCCTCCCCTTCTTGGGTTCAAGTGATTCTCCTGCCTCAGCCTCCCCAGTAGCTGGGATTACAGGCATCCGCCATCACACCCGGCTAATTGTTTTTTTTTTTTCTTTAGTAGAGACAGGGTTTCTGCATGTTGGTCAGGCTGGTCTAAAACTCCCGATGACAGGTGATCCTCCCACCTCGGCCTCCCAAAGTGTTGGGATTACAGGCGTGAGGCACCACGCCCAGCCTTTTTTTTCTTTTCTTTTCTTTTTTTTCAGATGGAGTCTCACTCTGTTGCCCAGGCTGGAGTGCAATGCAATGGCGTGATCTCAGCTCACTGCAACCTCTACCTCCCGGATTCAAGTGATTCTCCTGTCTCAGTCTCCCAAGTAGCTGGGATTACAGGTGTGTTCTACCACGCCCAGATAATTTTTGTATTTTTAGTAGAGACAGGGTTTCACCATGTTGGCCAGGCTGGTCTTGAACTCCTGACATTAAGTGATCCACCTGCCTCAGCCTCCCAAAATGCTGAGATTACAGGTGTGAGCCACCGTGCCCAGCTCCTCATGCCTTTTGACAGGAAAGAATATCTTAGGCACAAAAGGTATCAGCTACAATGGAAAAAAATTGATGAGTCTGATGATATTGACATTTAAATCTTAAGTTCAACAAAAAAATGCCACAAGATTAAAGGATACACACAGCTGAGCACCATGACTTGTATCTGTAATCCCAGCATTTTGGGAGACTGAGGCAGGCAGATTACTTGAGCTCAGGAGTTTGAGACCAGCCTGGGCAACATGGCAAAACTCTGTCTCTACAAAAAATACAAAAATTAGCCAGGTGTGGTGGCGTATGCCTGTAGTCCCAGTTACTTGGAAGGCTGAGGTGGGAGAATCACTGGAACTTGGGAGGCAGAGGTTGTAGTGAGCTGAGACTGGGCCACTGCACTCCAGCCTGAGTGACAGAGCAAGACCCTGTCTCAAAAATAAATAAATAAATAACAGATATGCACAATATGGAGGAAATATCTGCAATATAATCAGCAAATTGGTATCCAGAATATGTAAAGGTCTTCTGCAAATCAAGAAGAGAGACAACCAACGCAACAGAAAATTCGGCACGGGTTATGAACCTTATAGGAAAAAAAAGCCTAGATGGCCAATAATCATATGAAAAAGAGGCTCTGGGCTGGGCATGGTGGTTCATGTCAATAATCCCAGCAATTTGGGAGGCCAAGGTGGGAGGATCACTTGAGTCCAGGAGCTGGAGAACAGACTGGGCAGCAAAGTGAGACCTCATCTCTACAGAAAACAAAATAATTAGCCGGGCATGATGGTGCATGCCTGTAGTCCCAGCTACTCTGGGACGTCCCCCAGCAGGGGGATGGATTGAATCCAGCAGATGGAGGCTACAGTGACCTATGATCATGCCACTGCATTCCAGCCTGGGCAACAGAATGAGACCCTGTCTCAAAAACAGAAAAAAGGCTCTGTCTCAATAGTATCAGAGAAATGTAAATTTTTTTCGAGATAGTCTCACCCTGTTGCCCAGGCTGGAGTGTACTGGTGCAATCTCAGCTCACTGCAACCTCCACCTCCTGGGTTCAAGCAATTATCCTGCCTCAGCCTCCCAAGTGGCTGGGATTACAGCTGTGCACCACCACGCCTGGCTAATTTTTGTATTTTTAGTAGAGACGAGGTTTCGCCATTGGCCAAGCTAGTCTCGAACTCCTGACTTCAAGTGATCCACCCACCTCAGCCTCCCAAAGTGCTGGGATTACAGGCATGAGCTGCTGCGCCTGGCTGAGAAAGGTAAATTAAAACAACAAGGAGATATTATGTCTCACCTGTCAGAAAATTTAAAATGGAAGAAAACATAAAAGCTGATATTATTAAATGTAGACCCAAATGAGACTCCTTAAAAACACCAGCTCTGGGCTGGGCGCAGTGGCTCATGCCTATAATCCCAGCGCTTTGGGAGGCCAATACGGGTGGATCACGAGGTCAGGAGATCGAGACCATCCTGGCTAACACCGTGAAACCCCATCTCTCCTAAAACTACAAAAATTTAGCCGGGCGTGGTGGCACGCACCTGTAGTCCCAGCTACTCGGGAGGCTGAGGCAGGAGAATCGCTTAAACCGGAGAGGCGGGGGTTGCAGTGAGCCGAAATCACATCATTGCACTCCACGCTGGGCAAAAGAGCAAGACTTCATCTCAAACAAACAGACAAACAAGTAAAAACCCACCAGCTCTGGAGAAGATTGGTAAAGCCACTTGGAAGTGACACAAAATGGCAGCTTGAAGGTCAGGTCAAGATCAGGGTGAAGGTGAGAACATCTGTGAGCATTCCTCTTCCAGGCAGAGACTCTACAGAAGCTCTACGAGCATCCCAGGAGGAAGAAATTGGAAACGTCATCAAGGAGATACACAAGGTATGATACATTCATACAATGGAAAATGGCCGGACAAATGAAAGAAATAACATAAAAGTGAATTATCATAAGATACACCAAGCAGGGCGGGGGTGGGGTCAGGTCCACCTCTCCTGTTCCCCAATCTTAAAGGTGGCAGAGGCCCTTCGAGGCACCTTGCTGGCCCACTGAGGAGCTGTGGCCGAGGCACACGCCCATCAGGGCTGACTCCTTGCTGGGAACTGGGTCAGGCGGATGGACGTGGTGACGAACAACAGTGAGGTTTTCCCCACATCCTTTCCACCTGCCCTGCTGCGTCTGCTGCTGAGTCAGGATCCATCTGGGGAGCCACCGTGGGACATACTATGATGTGCTGGGCAGCCTCCGAGGGCCAGGCAGGCTTTGAAGAGAGGCAAGAAGCTCAGAGGAAAATCAGAGACACTCTGTTTCCACCTGCATCCACCATAAACTTAGTGGCTTAAAACAACATAGAGGGGGCCAGGTGATGGCTCATCCCTGTAATCCCAGCACTTTGGGAGGCCGAGGTGGGCAGATCACCTGAGGTCAGGAGTTCGAGACCAGCCTGGCCAACATGGCGAAAACCTATCTCTACTAAAAGTACAAAAATTAGCCAGGCATGGCAGCGTGCGCCTGTAATCCCAGCTACTCAGGAGGCTGAGGCAGGAGAATCATTTGAACCTGGGAGGCGGAGGTTGCAGTGAGCTGGGATCCTGCCATTGCACTCCAGCCTGGGTGACAGAGTGAGACTCCACCTCAAAAAAAAAAATGATATACCAAGCAGGAAAAGTGTGCAGAGGCTCTGTTAGAGAGCTGGGAGCAAGGCCGGGCACGGTGGCTCACGCCTGTAATCCCAGCACTTTGGGAGGCCGAGGCGGGCGGATCACAAGGTCAGGAGATCGAGACCATCCTGGCTAATATGGTGAAACCCTGTCTCTACTAAAAATACAAAAAATTAGCCGGGCGTGGTGGCGGGCGCCTGTAGTCCCAGCTACTCGGGAGGCTGAGGCAGGAGAATGGCGTGAACCTGGGAGGCAGAGGTGGCAGTGAGCCGAGATTGCGCCACTGCACTCCAGCCTGGGTGACAGAGCCAGACTCCGTCTCAAAAAAAAAAAAAAAAAAAAAAGAGAGAGAGAGAGAGCTGGGAGCAAGACCAGTCTTTGAGAGGAGAGAGAGCTCCTTCTTCCAAAAGGGCTGACCCTTGGGAAGTGAGACAGGCTGGGCCTTGAGCACTAGGGAGAACTGATGCAGAAACAAAGAAAAAAAAAAAACTCTTACTCATTTAAATGTAAAAAAGTTAAGCTCCAACAAGGAAAATGATTTGACAAGTTGGCAACCAACATGAGATGATAACTGGATATTTGGGCCATTCTGTGCTCTCTTTTATTTCTTTTTTTTTTTCTTTTTTCTTTTTCTTTTTTTGAGACGGAGTTTTGCTCTTGTTGCCTAGGCTGGAGTGCAGTGGCACAATATGGGCTCACTGCAACCTCCACCTCCCAGGTTCAAGTGATTCTCCTGCCTCAGCCTCCCAAGTAGCTGGGACTACAGATGCCCGCCACTGCGCCTAGCTAATTTTTTTGTATTTTTAGTAGGGACGGGGTTTCACCGTGTTAGCCAGGATAGTCTCAATCTCCTGACCTCGTGATCTGCCCGCCTCGGCCTCCCAAAGTGCCGGGATTACAGGCGTGAGCCACCGCACCCGGCCCTAATTTTTGTATTTTTAGTACAGATGGGGTTTCACCATGTTGTCCAGGCTGGTCTCGAACTCCTGACCTCAGGTGATACACCCACCTCGGCCTCCCAAAGTGCTGGGATTACAGGTGTGAGCCACCTTGCCTGGCCTCTGGGCTTTCTATTGTGCCTCTCACCCCCAACCTTCCTCTCCTCTCTGCCCTAAGGTCCCTCCTTACTGGGGCCCAGACTGGTGTAGTAGCCTCCTCACTGGCCTCCCTGTATTTTGGGTCTCCACTCTGCTCAGGAACTCAGAGAGGCCAGCGCCACAGTCATACTGCTTGAAAGCATCCCACAGCTCCTGACTCAAAGTCCAAACTCTTAGTAGCCTCCTATTCAAAGGAGTAAAAGAGCTGTTTATGAGGCTCACAGATTCTGTGAGCCAAGAATTTGGACAGAAGCCAGTGGGGCCTCAGCTGGAAGGCTGAAGCTGGAATAGTGAAGGTTGCTTGCTCACTTCACTGGCTACCGATGCTGGTGATTGAGCAGCTGAGGTCTCAGCTGGGCATTGGCTGGAACTTTTGCACATGGCCGTTATGTGGCCTAGGGTTCCTCACGACATGGCAGATGACTTCAGAGGTCAAGCATCCCGAGAGACAGAGAGAGACGTCACCAACTTCGATGGCTTGGCCTTGGAGGCCAAACAGCATAACTTCTGCCATATTTTACTCATCAAGGCAGCCACAAAAGCCTGCCCAGTTGCAGGGAGAGGGGAAAAAGACTCTATCCCCTATGGGAGAGTGGTAAGGTTCTGGAGGAACACATGGGACTGGAAATATTTCTGTGGCCGTTTTTATTTTTATTTATTTTTTTAAGACAGAGTCTTGCTCTGTTGCTCAGGCTGGAGTGCAGTACTGCGATCTCAGCTCATTGCAACCTCTGCCTCTGGGAGTTCAAGCAATTCTTCTGCCTCAGCCTCCCAAGTAGCTGGGATTACAAGCACCCACCACCACGCCTGGCTAATTTTTGTATTTGTAGTAGAGATGGGGTTTCATCATGTTGGCTAGTCTGGTGTCAAACTCCCGACCTCAGGTGATCTGCCCATCTGAGACTCCCAAAGTGCTGGGATTACAGAGCTGAGTGACAGAGTGAGACCCTGTCAAAAAAAAAAAAAAGAAAGAAAGAAAGGAAGGAAGGAAGGAAGAGAAAGAAGAGAAAGAAAGAAAGAAAGAGAAAGAAAGAAAAAGAAAGAAAGAAAGAAGCTGGAATGAGTCAGGGCAGAATCATAGAATGTCTGGGTGTGAATCCTGGCTTCCCTCCTTTCCAGTGAAGCAACCCTGGGCAAGTGGCTTGACTTCTCTGTGCCTGTTTCCTCATCTGTAGCAATTAGGAATGCATTTGGCTGCAGGTAACTGCAGAGCTCCAACCTCCTGCAAAACAGCAGCTTTGTTCATTTCATCTTGAAAAGCTCAGCCATGTGTGGTTGCTGGTTTTGGTTCAGGAGGTCAGAGAGAGGATTCATCATCTTTGTCTTTTTTCTTAGAAAAACCTGTTCACCTGAAGACTTCCCCTCAATGTTACTGCCAAAGGGAAACCTTGCAACCAGCCTGCTGGTTGCACGGATCCAACATTTGCTCAGTGGGTCTCTGCCTGGGGTGAACTCACACCTCTAAGGGATGTTTGGAAATATGTGGAGTCATTCTGGGTTGTCACAATGATTTAGCTGCAATGCATGGAACAGTCTTATATGAAGAATTGTCCTGCCCTAGAAAAAAAAAAAATGTCCCACCCAAATGCCAAAATGTCTGTGCCCCACTGAAAAACTCCAGCTTCCGTAAGTGGAGGAGTGAATAGGGAAGGGCTGAGATAGATGCAGGTCAGGCACCAGCCCTCACTCCTGCCACGTCCACCTTGTAGGGCTGTGCCAGGGAGCATGGAGATGTGCCCAGGCCAGCGCCTGGCATGAGCACATTTTGGGGTCCCCAAGGCGTGCCTAAGGGGCGCTTTGGCCAGAGCACTGTGGCAAGGTCTGAGACTGGCAAAGAATGACCCCTGGGACTGAGCAGTGGATGCAGGTGGAAACAGAGTGCCTCTGATTTTCCTCTGAGCTTCTTGCCTCTCTTCAAAGCCTGCCTGGCCCTCGGAGGCTGCCCAGCGCATCATAGTACATCCCACGGTGGCTCCCCAGATGGATTCTGACTCAGCAGCAGACGCAGCAGGGCAGGCAAAAGGATGTGGGGGAAACCTCACTGTTGCTCATCACCACGTCCATCTGCCTCACCAAGTTCCCAGCAAGGAGTCGGCCCTGATGGGCGTATTCCTTGGCCACAGCTCCTCAGTGGGCCAGCGAGGTGGCTTGAAGGGCCTCTGCCACCTTCAAGACTGGGGAACAGGAAAGATGGACCTGGCCCCACCCCAGCCTGCGGGTCACCACCCATGGTGGGACAAGTGAGAAAAGTCGGCACCGCTCAACGCTGGAGCCCAAACCACAGGTTTCATTTCCCCTGGATAAAGATAATGTTTGCTATTGTTGCATCTGATGGTTAAAGCAAGTCATATTCACTACCAAAAAGTTTGAAAGACGGGCGGGCGCGGTGGCTCACACTTCTATTCCCAGCATTTTGGGAGGCGGAGGCAGGTGGATCACGAGGTCAAGAGATCGAGACCATCCTGTCCAACATGGTGAAACCCCATCTCTACTAAAAATACAAAAATTAGATGGGCATGGTGGCGTGCGCCTGTAGTTCCAACTACTTGGGAGGCTGAGGCAAGAGAATCGCTTGAACCCGGGAGGCAGAGGTTGCTGTGAGCCGCAAGATTGCACCACTGCACTCTAGCCTGGCAACAGAGAGAGACTCTGTCTCAAAAAAACAAAAAAAAAAAAAAAAGGAAAATAAGAATCCAGCCTCAAGCCTGTCACCCAGGAACAATCACTCTAGTTGGCTGGTGTATTTCCCTCCAGTCTTTTTTTCAGTGTATGTGTATAAACTTTATTTATATATATTATTTTATAGCCAGCTGCTTTTTTTCTTTTAATTCTAAATGATGGGCTGTTTTTTGTTTTAAAACACTGTAGACCAGCCAAGTGTGGAGAGGCTCAAACCAGTAATCCCAGCACTTTGGGAGGCTGAGGTGGGCAGATCACTTGAGCCCAGGAATTCAAGACCAGCCTGGGCAACATGGCAAAACTATGTCTCTACCAAAAATAAAAAAATTAGCCAGGCATGGGTCCATGCGCCGATAGTCCCTGCTACTTGGGAGGCTGAGATGGGAGGATCACCTGAGCCCAGAGAGGTCGAGGCTGCACTGAGCCATGATCATGCCATCACACTCCAGCCTAGGGCTGGGCACAGTGGCTCATGCCTGTAATCCCGGTACTTCGGCAGGCCAAGGTGGGTGGATCACCTGAGGTCAGGAGCTCAAGACCAGCCTGGCCAACATGGCGAAACACTGTCTCTACTAAAAATACAAAAATTAGCCGGGTGTGGTGGCACACGCCTGTATTCCCAGCTACTTGGGAGGCTGAGGCATGAGAATCGCTTGAACCCGGGAGGTGGAGCTTGCAGCGAGCTGAGATTGTGCCACTGCACTCCAGCCTGGGTGACAGAGCAAGACTGCATCTCAAAAGAACAAACAAAAACAAAAACCACTGTAGACCAAGCAAACTCAACTCTTCCTCCTCCCATCCAGTGTTCCCTCTGTCTGTTTCCCCACATCACCTGTGTGATGGGGAGTGGGGGGCACACAGCGAGGCTGAGGACTCATGGAATGACACTTGGGAAGTCAGAAGGGGCACAGGTACACATTTCCAAGCAAGAGACTCACTGATCTACCCACTCCGGGTCCCCAACCACACTGGGAATCCCCTCCATGAACGAGAGGAGCCTCTATCACACACACACACACACACACACACACAGACACACACACACACAGACACACACACGACACACACACACACACACACACACACACACACACACACACACACACACACACACACACACACACACACACACACACACACGGAGACCACAGAGAGAACATAGGCACCGTGGGCAACTGTTTGAAAATTTCTGAGCTGCTTCTCAGATAAAGAGAGCACTCTCATCTTCCTTGTCCTTCTCCAAAATCAGCAGAAATCAAGTTTCTCACCTTCCAAGCTCAGCCAAGATATTTCAATTCCAGTGACGACAGAGCTGGTGTGGGGTGGATGGTTCCCATGGGAAGGTGTGGGTCACAGGCTAGGCTCTTAGAGCTGGGAAAGTCCCTAGGCCAAGTCAGAATCCCAGCTGTCCTCCCTGAGCACCTGCTGTGTGCAGGATGCCATGCCAAGCATTTTATGAATTAGTTCATCCCATTCTTGCGACACCTCAGCAGGGAAGGTATCAGTATCCCCATTTAATGGATGAAGGAATGGAGGCCCTGCAAAGTTAAGCCACAGGCCAACTTCCTCATGGATGGATCAAGCATCTGAAGCCAAGAGAGTGGACATGGCTTGTCCAGACTGGGGACCAGCGCAAGGCAAGTTTTATCCTGCTGGGCCAAGCCCGGCTGCGTCTCTCAGAGGGCACTGGGGAGTTTGCCCTGGACACAGGCTAGGGGCAAAGGCTCACATGGACATGTTGGGTCAGCTGCCAGCTCCTGGGCTCTAGGCCTCCCCAACATCTTCCCAATGCACCCAGCTGACTCCTGGAGTCCAGAAAGTCCAAACTGTAGAAGGTCACCCCAAGCGCCCTGGGACTTCACACTCTGTGCTTGCTGACATGTGGGGCTGGAATGGCTTCTTCCACTGGGCGTGTGGGCAAGGGAATGGACACATGTGCTCTGTCTCCTGGCCCAATGGTCCAGTCACAGGCGACAGCATCTGGGCCTGTGGCAAGTTCAGAGCTCCAGACCTGCCTTCCCCACTGATGCCCTGTGTGACCTGGGCATGGTCCCACTCCCTCCCTGAGTCCCAGTTGCTCTTCTCTTCTGTGGAATCCTAACCCTGTGATTCCTGAAGGGGAGGGACAGTAAAGACACATTTCTTTCTTTTCTTTTTCTTTTTCTTTTTAAGAGATAAGGTCTGGTGGCTGGGCGCGGTGGCTCATGCCTATAATCCCAGCAATTGGGGAGGCCGAAGCAGGTGGGTCACCTGAGGTCAGGAGTTTGAGACCAGCCTGACCAACATGGTGAAACTGTGTCTCTACTAAAAATACAAAAATTAGCCAGGTGTGGTGGCAGGCACCTGCAGTCCCAGCTACTTGAGAGGTTGAGACAGGAGAATCGCTAGAACCCGGGAGACGGAGGTTGCAGTGAGCCGAGATCATGCCACTGTACTCCAGCCTGGGTGACAAAGAGAGACTCTGTCTCAAAAGAAAAAAAAAAAGGAGAATCTGGCTATGTCGCACAGGCTGGAGTACAGTGGCTATTCATAGCACCATCCCACTGCTGATCAATATAAGAGTTTTGACCTACTCTGTTTCCCACCCGAGCCAGTTTACCCTTCCTTAGAAAACCTGGTGGTCCCCATTCCTGGGAGGTTACCATATTGATGCTGAAGTTAGTGTGGACCAGCATAGGGCATTATAGCCCAGAATCCCTGTGCTCAAGCCATCCATCCTCCTGCCTCAGCCTCCTGAGTAGCTGGGACTACAGGTGCATGCCACCACACCATTTCACCTCTTGTGCTAATTTTTTTTTTTTTTTTTGAGACGGAGTCTCGCTCTGTCGCCCAGGTGGGAGGGGAGTGCAGTGGTGCGATCTCAGCGCACTGCAACCTCTGACTCCCGTCGTGTTCAAGGGATTCTCCTGCCTCAGCCTCCTGAGTAGCTGGGATCACAGGCATGTGCCACCACGCCAAGCTACTTTTTGTATTTTCAGTAGAGATGGGGTTTCACCATGTTGGCCAGGCTGGTCTCCAACTCCTGACCTCAAGTGATCTGCCCGCCTCAGCCTCCCAAAGTGCTGGGATTACAGGCATGAGCCATGGCACCCGGGCTCGTGCTAATTCTGATAGATTGGCAGTGAATATTTGGATCACTGTGGGGAGAAGGGTTCCGCAGCTGTATGGTGATAGATTGGCAATGTCAGTGTCTGCCATGGGCTAGGAGGCAGCAGTGGTGGCTTCTGTGCTGTGTGTTTGCTATAAATGTGAACCCCCCAAATGTCCTGTCCACATGGACCCTGAAGGAGTTCCCCAAATGCTACCTGTAGGTGATATGTCCTAGTAACCCATTTCTATGAAGACTGAGCCCTTGGAAATGCTGTGGCTGTTGAGGGGTTTTACATTGGTTCCTGCTTCTCATAGCCACTTCCTGTCCCAGATACCTGGCCCCAGTGTCTGCTCTGGGGTTTATCCATGAGGTCACAACTGTTGTCTTGAGGCCTTTGATCCTGAGGACTCCTGTCACATAGCACAGCGGTCTCAGGCTGCCTCCTTTCCTGGCAGTGCCCCTGCTTCTAAATGCCCCCATTACCAAAACTCACACCCACTCTTGACCCAGTCAGGGGTGACATGCAAATTCAGACCTGGTTTATGTGGCTGCAATGTTGAATCACCTGACTTTCCAAACAGTGCATCTTAGAAGCAGACACTGGGCTGGGTGCGGTGGCTCACGCCTGTAATCCCAGCACTTTGGGAGGCTGAGGTGGGTGAATTGCTTGAGCTCAGGAATTCAAGACCAGCCTGAGCAACTTATCAAGACCCCATCTCTATTTTAAAAATAATTAATTAATTAATTAATTTAAATAAAAAAAAAAAAGGCAGACACTGAAGTCTCTGTAATGGCGAAGTTCCAGACATGTGCCAGGTGGACGGGGACACATCTGAGGATATAGGGACTGCCTGACATTCCTCAGATCATCCCGGGCTGGTGTGCGTCCTGACTGGCTTCACCTCACCTTTGTCACTGTTTGCTAAGCCCTGAGCAGGTCTCTGCTGTATTTCCTCCTGGAGAGTCTTGTTTGGCTGTGATAGGCGATTCCGCTCCACCCTGTTTCCCAAGCCTTCTGGGATGTAGGGCTCCCCACCCAGTGCTGAGGACCAAGGGAAAAGCCTGGTGCTCAAAGAGTCAGTCAGTGGTTCCAAAACTCCCAGACAATGATGGCAAGAGAAGACGAAAAGTATTCCTCAGGATCCCAGAATTTTCCTGAAAGCAGGAAAATTGGAGGTCCCATAATCCCACCTCTGCCCAGTGCACGTATCCTTTCCACAGCCCCTCACCAAATGGCTCGCCAGCTTCCACTTGAATGCCTCCAGAGACGGAGACCTCAGTTGGAAAGGATGGAGGTTATAGATATTGTGTGTTTCTTCTTTGTGTTATTATGTAAATTCAAGTTTTCCAAAGTGAAATCATTCATTCCACAACTGTTGATGGAGCACCGACTAGGTTCCAGGCACTGTCCAGCCATCGGAGATACAGCAGTGAGACAAACACAGAAATCCCTGCCCACCACACAGGCCTGATGTTCCCATGGGGGAAGAAAGGCAATAAACAAGTGAGAGTAGTGAGGATGTCCTGTGGTGAAAAGTGCTATGGAGAGAAATGACGTGAGGATGGGGGACGGGGAGTATCCTGCAGTCAGCAAAGGTGACAGTTGAGAAAAGTCCCAAAAGAGATGAGGGAGCTAGGACAAGCAGGTGTCACGGAAGAGAGGTCCAGGCAGAGGGATGGCCAGTGCAAAGGCCCTGTGGCAGGAGTGTGGTGGGAGGAAGGGGGAAACAGCAGGAAGGCCAGTGTGGCTGAGCTGGATGTGCCAGGTGGTGGACCGTGGGAATGTATAAGGAAGGCCGATGGAGCTTAACTAGAAATGTCTTCATAACACAAGAAACTGGATTTTGCCTGGGTGTGGCGGCTCATGCCTGTAATCCCAGCATTTTGGGAGGCTGAGGCAGGCAGATCACTAGGTCAGGAGTTCGAGACCAGCCTGGCCAACATGGTGAAACCCCGTCTCTACTAAAAATACAAAAATTAGCTGGGCTTGGTGGCACTTGCCTGTAGTCCTAGCTACTCGGGAGGCTGAGGCAGGAGAATCGCTTGAACCCATGAGGCAGAGCTGCAGTGGGCTGAGATCGCGCCACTGCACTCCAGCCTGGGTGACAGAGTGAGACTCCATCTCAAAAAAAAACAAAAAACAAATTATCCAGGCTTGGTGGCACGTGCCTGTAATCCCAGCTACTTGGGAGGCTGAGGCAGGAGGATCGCTTGAACCTGGGAGATGGAGGTTGCAGTCAGCTGAGATCGTGCCACTGAACTCCAGCCTGGGCAACAGAGTGAGACTCCAAAAGAAGAAACATAGAAATGTCTTTCATAATGTAAGAAACTAGATTTTTTTTTTTGTAATAGGGAAGGGTTGAATTCTAGTAGAAGCTGAAACCCAGATAAAATGATTGCGAATACCCAAATCCAATCATGGGGAGCCGCATGATGGGAGCACACAGCTGGAGCTCTAACAGTTCCTGGCACCTGGAGACAAACGGACAGGGGAACTATGTTTTCACAATCAATTGTATCGATCTAGGAAAACTGAAACCAAATTATTATGTGGGGCAAGAGGCTTATCGGAAAGTGCTGGGCTATCTGGGCCTGGTGGGAAGGAGGAAGGGTGCTTGTGTTCTCAGGCCTGGATCTGAGGAAGTGGATGCAGAGATGCAACGGTGCCATTGCTGGCCGCTGGCTTGGGTCTGTGTGTACCTTCTCTGGGGACCCTTACCAAGACAGGGGCTTTGGCAGGCCTGGAAGTACCTGGGCATTGGAGAAGGTTTGGGCATTTGTTGTGTAAATGCCTTAGTGTGAGTCAGTCCCCAGGAGCCTGGTTGGCCTCAGCTGCCCTGATCTTTGAGGGCCAAACTCCCATCCTGGAGCTGTTGTTAAGGAGGGTGGCAGCCAGGTCCCCACAGGACACCCCGGGTCATCGTTTTGTGGCTGGTACATTTAACACATCTGTTGCCCCAGCAGTATGGGAAGCTCAGACCTGTTCCACGACTTGGTAACTAAGCTTGGGCTGAGCCTCTGACTCCAGGCCTGCCTGGCCGCCCTATCTCACCCTTCTCATTAAACAAAGTTGGAGCTGCAGATTCCAGCTCCAACAGGGATTAACGACAGCCCAGGACAGGGAAAGAACAAACGGCAGTGACAGGAGAGGAAGTGGGAGATGAAGTAAGACAGGGCAGGATGGGAGGAGGGTGAAAGGCCAGAGGAAGATACTGGCCACAAGTCTGCACTTTCATCTTTTCTTTTTTTTTTTCTTTTCTTTTTTTTTTTTTGAGATGGAGTCTCACTCTCTTGCCCAGACTGGAGTGCAGTGGCGCAATCTCAGCTCACTGCAACCTCCGCCTCCTGGGTTCAAGTGATTCACCTGCCTCAGCCTCCTGAGTAGCTGGGATCACAGGTACATGCCATCACGCCAGGCTAATTTTTGTATTTTTAGTAGAGACGGGGTTTTGCCATGTTGGCCAGGCTGGGCTCCAACTCCTGACCTCAGGTGATCTGCCTGCCTCGGCCTCCCGTAGAGCTGGGATTACAGGTGTGAGCCACCGCGCCTGGCATGTGCTTTCATCTTTTTAAAAAATTTTTTTATAGAGGAGACATCATCATGCTTTGTTGCCCAGGCTGGTTTTGAAATCCTGACCTCAAGTGATCCTCCTGCTTCGGCCTCCCAAAGCACAGGGATTATAGGCAGAAGCCACCATGCCTGGCCCTGTGCTTTCATCTTGAACACTGCCCAGCTCCAGCCTAGGGTGGCCAGCCAGGGACACTGCAGGAACATACGGAACTCTTAGTCCTTCGCCAAGACCTGCCAGAGTGGCATTGTTACAGTCCTGGACATAGATCATTATCTTCCAAGTGGTATTTTTGGCGTGTGTGTATTTATTCACTTGATATTGGGTGAGAGGAATCAGAGTCATAAGGCCAGGTTTGGTGCAATTTCTCCCAGGACTGCAGGGAGAGGGGCCCTTAGGAGTCCAGGTCTCAACAGGGACTGTGACCACCACACTCCCTTTCCACTCTCTGCCCCAGGCTCCACATACCTTCCTTGCCGAGCCCAGCAGGCCTGGCCAATGTAGGCAATTATGGCCAGGAACTGATGGCAACAAGCTTAGTGAGGTCCATGCTCCCATCACAAACCCTTACTGATCCCTGGGGTCAGACAGACATGGGTTCAAATGCTGCCTCTACCACTTCCTATATATGTGACCTTGAGCAAGTTATTTAATCCCGCTAAGACTAAATGTTCTTATCTGTGAAATGGGTAGTGCTTACTTTACTATAGAGTTGCTGGGAGAATTAAATAAAACCTTGCACTTCAAACATTTAGCATGGTGCCAGCGCACAGCAAGTTGGCCATTACGATTATTTTCATTAGCATCATCGTCAGCTTGACCACCTTACAATTTATTGTTGACACAGGATTTCACTGCCCAAGTTTGCATTTGTGTTTATGATTGTGTTGGCATCGAGCAGTCCTGTTTAATTGCTGCTGGCTAACAAGAAAAGAACAGAGGCGGATTTAACGCGTAAATGATGCGTTGAAGCCAAGTGAAGGCCAAATGATGTAACAGCCCACTGTGCAAACAAAAGTATTGCAGTAATTCAAATAGAGAAAGGTTGGGGAGAATTGAGTCATTCCCCAGAGCATGGCAGCATCCGTATACATGTCAAGCTCAAAAGCAGATCTGCTCTGAGTGGTCAGTCCCACATCGCTAAAAGCAGCAATGTGGTTTCAGGCAAACAACATCATCCTTCTCATTAAACAGATATTGTTACTTTAAATTTTACTGGGTTTGCAGTTTTGTTTATATTTACTAGGTACATTTCTCCGATGTAGACGTACTGCTAAGTGAAAAAAAAAATTGTAATATGCTGCCTTTTGATTAAAAAGGGGAGTATAGGCCGGCCGTGGTGGCTCATGCCTGTAATCCCAGCACTTTGGGAGGCCAAGGTGGGCGGGATCACGAAGTCAGGAGATCGAGACCATCCTGGCTAACACCGTGAAACGCTGTCTCTACTGAAAATACAAAAAATTAGCCTGGTGTGGTGGCACGCACCTGTAGTTCCGGCTACTTGGGAGGCTGAGGCAGGAGAATCGCTTGAACCCGGGAGGTGGAGGTTGCAGTGAGCTGAGATCATGCCACTGCACTCCAGCCTGGGTGACACAGGGAGACTCTGTCTCAAAAAAAAAAAAAAAAGAATGAGGGAGTATAGGCTGGGCGCGGTGGCTCATGCCTGTAATCCCAGCACTTTGGGAGACTGAGGCGGGTGGATGACCTGAGGTCAGGAGTTCGAGACCAGTCTGGCCAACATGGTGAAACCCTGTCTCTACTAAAAATACAAAAATTAGCTGAGCTTGGTGGCGCATACTTCTAATCCCAGCTACTTAGGAGCCTGAGGCAGGAGAATCGCTTGAACCCGGGAGATGAAGGTTGCAGTGAGCCGAGATCGTGCCACTGCACTCCAGCCCGGGTGACAGAGTGAGACTCCATCTCAAAAATAAAATAAAATAAGGAGTATAAGAATACAGATAAATGTATATGTGTGTATATGTATGTGTCTATATATTTTTTTCTTTTGGCAAAAAGAAATAACAGAGGGATCAATCAGATCCAATAAAAATTGGTACTTGGGTGTGGAGAGGGACTACACAGAAGGAATGGAGGTAGAAGCAAGATTGTCTTAAGTGTATTTTTCCATGTAGTTTTGACCTTCAAGTCATATTGCCTATTCATCTTGGATTGATGTTTGCATAGGGGCTACAAGGAGAAATGTATACCTGACGTCACAAAAATAACTGATATCAGCATATTGGGGCGGGAGTAGGGGTGGGGCGCTGCAGGCATCTCTTTTCCATAAAGAATGTACGTGGCTCGAATTGGAGACTGACTGCCACAGCCAGATAGAGCCCTGTTGGTTCTCAGGAAAATAATCTTCCTAGAGCACTACTTAGAAATTATTCCTTCTCTCTAAAGCTGACAAGATCAGGGAGATCGGCCCTGCCAGGATCTCTTGAGGAGAGAACTTAGCAAGCCCAATGAGGTGGCTGTTGCAGGGAAGCAGCGTTCCCACCTGTCCCCCATGTGGCCAGGCCACCAAGGCCCCTTAGAGAGCACTGCCCACTAGTGTGCCTGAAATGGGCTCTAGATCCTCTCTTCCCCCAAGCAGGCACCAGGGCCCAGGGCGACCAATGCCAGCAAGGCCCTGCCAGCCTCAGTCAGCCTGGTCCATGTGCCCCAGGGGGTTGCTCATGCAGTCTGTGTGGTATCATGTGAACAAGTTGGGAAGTACTGGCCTCAGAGGACTGTTTGCTGACCTCTGACCTCAGGGCAAGAGGTCAAAGGAGCAGGAATCTTACAAAATGGGTACAAGGGCACCTCGTGGGCCACCCAGGAACCAGGCCACATCAAAGGGTGCACTGAAAGTACACAGTCATGCAAGGGGACTGGCAGCTCTCTCCCAAGAGAAAAATCACCTGCTAGTACCAAGCTGCCATCAGAGCAGAGGCTCAGCCATGAAACTAAGCCAACAGAGAAGGGTCAGAAAAGCCTTGCAGGCCAGCCAACTGGGAGAGCGTTCCTGCTTCAGGAGGAGGGAGGGTAGAACACATCCCCAGCAGCCCTTGTTGCTGGTTGGCACAGCTGTCACTGATGATGGGGTACTGCTCTTTCCCCATTTTACAGAGGAGGAAACTCAGGCCCTGGGAGGTTGAGTAATTTGCCTAGGGACATTCAAGAGCATTTCAGAGCTGAATCTGAATCGAGGGCTGGGCTGATCACCAACACTGCAGCCTCCCAACAAGTTTGTGGAGGGGAAGGGCAGTTCAGCACTTCAGTAGCATGAATATTATTTTCAAAAATCAGGGCAGGCGCAGAGGCTCAGGCCTGTAATCCCAGCACTTTGGGAGGCTGAGGAGGGAGGGGTCACTTGACACCAGGAGTTCTAGACCAGCCTAGACAACATGGTGAGACCTTGTCTTTACGAAATAATAAAAAATTTCAGGAGGCATGGTGGCACGTGCTTGTGGTCCCAGCTACTCGGGAAGCTGAGGTGGGAGGATTCCTTGAGCCCAGGAGTTCAAGGCTGTAGTATGATCTGATGGCACCTGTGAAGAGCTGCTGCACTCCAGCCTGGGCAACAGAACAATACTGTTTCAGACAAAAACAAAAGAAACCAGAAAAATCAGCATGTACTACTGTGAGAACATAGGTGAACAATTCTTGTCCAAGAAAAAGTCAAATGTGAATCACAGCTGAGCCACCCACATCACGATGGCTGAGTGAATCTGTGTCTGATTTAGCCACAGTTCAGCACTCTTGCAGAGGCAGAAAGCAGAGTGGTTGAAGTGTGTAGGCTTTCTATTCTTATGTCCCAGGTTCAAATCCTGGGTCTTTATTTTCCTTAGTTACTGTGAGTCCAGGCCTCAGTTTCCCAATCTCTGAAACGGGGATCATAACAGCACCTGCCTCAAGGGTTGTTGTGAGCAATATATGAAGCAATCATTACAAGGCATTGAGCACAGAGCCTGAGAGCATGAGCCCGTAAACTCGCTGTGAGTTTCAGCTGTTAACTCAAAGCAGCTTTTTGTTGCCAAGTCTCTGGCTAAAGATGCCCAAGGGCTATGGTTTAGAGAGAAGCACCTGAACCCACCTAAGCAGTTGGGTTGGGGGATCCCTGGCCTGGCTGCTCTGCCAGCTCTTGTCCTGCAGAGGCCCCCACTTTGCAGGTCAGATGTGTGGTTCACCTCCTGTCCAGCCTTCCCAGGCCTGCACAGGAGCCTACCACCTGCTCACTGGTTTGTAAGTCATTCAAGGGCTGGGCGCTTATAGAGTCACTCAAGGCGGTGACTCACACCTATAATCCCAGCACTCTGGGAGGCCAAGGCAGGTGGTTCACTTGAGGTCAGGAGTTTGAGACCAGCCTGGCCAACATAGCAAATGAAATCCTGTCTCTACTAAAAATACAAAAAATTAGCCAGGTGTGGTGGCGCATGCCTATAATCCCAGCTACTCCAGGAGGCTGAGGCAGAGGCTGCAGTGAGCTGAGACTGTGCCAATGCACTCCAGCCTGGGTGACAGAGTGAGATTGTCTCAAAAAAAAAAAAAAAAAGTCACTGGACTCCCCCAAGCCAGTCCCCTACATTTCACATCAGGAGGGTCACCTATGGTGCCTCCTGCGTCAGACTGTGGTGGGTTCCCACACGAACCCCCATATCTCTACTCCCCATGGTAGTCAGAGGAGCTTTTAAAAAGAGTAAATTTGCCAGGCACGGTGGCTCACGCCTGTAATCCCAGCACCTCTGGAGGCGGAGGCAGGAGGATTGCTTGAGGCCAGTCTGGGCAACAGAGTGAGAGCCCATCTTTTAAATTAAATTTAAAAATATAAAAATAAAATGGCCAGGTGCGGTGGCTCATGCCTGTAATCCCAGCACTTTGGGAGGCTCAGGCAGGTGGACCGACTGAGGTCAGGAGTTCGAGACCAGTCTGGCCAACATGGTGAAACCCTGTGTCTACTAAAAATACAAAAAAATTAGCCAGGTGTAGTGGTGTGCACCTGTAATCCCAGCTACTCGGGAGGCTGAGGCAGGGGAATTGCTTGAGCCAGGGAGGTGGAGGTTGCAGTGAGCCGAGATTGCGCCACTGCACTCCAGCCTGGATGACAGAGCAAGACTCCGTCTCTAAATAAATAAATAAATAATTTTTATTAAAGGGTAAATCAGTCAAATTTCCAAAAGAATTTTGAGAACCCAGAGCCCATTGCTGTGATAATTAAATTTAACATCTGGACCCAGCTTGGCAAGTGCTCTGTGATCCAGCCCGTTACCTACCTCTCATCTCTCGGCCATGCTTCAAGAAGTGTCTGCTCCCCAAGTGCATAAGCTCATGCCCCCAGGCCCATGTCCTTGCCTTTCCCTCTGCCCGGGACATCCTTCCTCCAAATCTTTACACTTTTGCCTCTTTTTTCAGCCTGAGCTCAAACATCACCTCCTCCCAGAGGTCTTTCCTGACCACCCCAGGGATAGCAGCCCTCCCCCTTCCCCAGACACTCCCACATTACCTTCTTTACCATTTTCTTCCAGAGCTCTTAGGATGATCTGAACTTCTCTCATAAACTGGCTTATTCACCTGTGAACTGCCTGCTTCCTTCGCTATAACTGAAGCACTGGAAGAGGTCCTGCACCCAGTAGGCACTCAATGAGTATCTGAGGAATGAATGAATGAAATGCCCAGTGCACAATCAACCTCCACAAAAGCAGTTTTTTTTTTCACATATAACTCATCGCTATCACAGCCCCTTTCCTTGCTCACTTGCCTCGCTGAGGGGCTCCTGAGAACCTCCGTAGAGGTCTCCATCAGCCAAAAAGCATCTGCACGGTCAGAGAGGGCCCTTCACTGCCGCTCGCAGTGCTCCCTGCTGCCAAGTGCAGCCCCTTGAGCATGAGCCTGTAACACACAGGTTGGCACATGGTGTCTGGCTTCCGTAAATGCTCTCTGCTCCCAGGTGTGCCGTGCCCCATTGAAGGACAGCACTCACACTCCTCCAGGTATTAACTGACTTTTTCCCCAGCAATGTTTGTTTTAGGGATTAAAGTTTGTGGAGGAGCCTATAATTTCCAGAATCATCTGTTCCTTTCCTGGCAGCCAGCACATTTGTTATTCTATTTTTCCCAAGCCCCTGATAATACCATTCCAGACATGTTGATTTGATGCCATCAGTCAATGGAAAGACTCTCTGGGGCCTGCCGTAGGCTGGAGGACAGGCTCTCTGGGCCACGCTCGGGGCGACTGAGCCAACTCTTCACGCCATTCCTTTCCTTCCCTGCCTAGGATGACCTTACAGCCCATGATCGCTCTTCTTCTTCTTCTTCTTCCTCTTCCTCTTCTTCTTCTTCCTCTTCCTCTTCTTCTTCCTCTTCCTCTTCTTCTTCTTCCTCTTCCTCTTCCCCTTCCCCTCCTCCTCCCCCTTTTCTTCTTCTTCTTCCTCTTCTTCTTCTTCCTCTTCTTCTTCTTCCTCTTCCTCTTCCCCTTCCCCTCCTCCTCCCCCTTTTCTTCTTCTTCTTCCTCTTCCTCTTCTTCCTCTTCCTCTTCCTCTTCCTCTTCCTCTTCTTCTTGTTTTTTCTTCCTGTTTTCTTTTTAAGTACTACAGTGACCCCTTATTTATTCAGCAAAGAAATGGACTACTCCACAGTAGTGAATTTTCAAAATAATGCCCTTCAAGCACTAAAACTTTAAACAACACATCTTCAAAACAGCTTTGCTGAGGTATAACTGACACACTATAAATGGCATGGATTTAAAGTGTACAACTTGATATGTTTTGACATATATGGACACACCCACGAAACCATCACCACAATCAAGATAATGAACATGTCCATCATTCCCAAAAGTTTTCTCCCACCCCTCCCTGCCCCCTTCCCCAAGCAACCACTGATGTGTTTTCCAAATACGTCTTTAATGCTACAAGGGCTCACACACCTCCCACCTTAGAAAACGGAGTATGATCAACATGATTGATCCTTTCCTTGATTCAGCATTATCACCAACACGACGGAAAGTGATCTCCTCAGATGTCATGAGGACACAGGATTGTTTGCCCTGATCACTAAATGGCCCATTGTTGTGCTGGCATATTGGGCGGTTTCAAGTTTGGGAGTTTTCTCCCTCACTGCCAGCTGTCTCAGAGCTTAGTTCCCAGCAGACAACTCTTGCTGCCTCGAACCCTGGCACACTAACCACCATCCCGTGACATTCCCACTCCTCACTCTGCGACACTGGTTCTCTGCTGGGAGATTTTTGTCTCCCAAGGGACATTTGGCAATACCTGGAGATCTTTTTGGTTGTCATCATGGGAGCAGGAGTGCTACTAGCAGCTAATGTTTAGTGACTAGGGATGTGACTGAACATCCTGCAATGCAGAGTGCAGTGTCCCCTACAGAGAATTATCCTACCCAAGATGTTAATGTTGCCGAGGTTGAGAAACCCTGTTCAGGATGACAAACCGATTGAAAACTCAACAAGGGGGCCGGGCGCGGTGGCTCATGCCTAATAATCCCAGCACTTAGGGAGGCCGAGGTGGGTGTATCACTTAAGGTCAGGAGTTCGAGACCAGCCTGGCCAACATGGCAAAATCCCATCTCTACTAAAAATACCAAAAAAAAAAAAAATACAAGTGGCATACACCTGTAATCCCAGCTACTTGGGAGGCTGAAGCATGAGAATCGCTTGAACCCAGGAGGCAGAGGTTGCAGTGAGCTGTGATCAGGCCATTGCATTCCAGCCTGGGCAACGGAGCGAGACTCTGTCTAGAAAAACAAACAAATAAACCCATAAAACAAACAAACAAAAAGAAACTATGAGGATTGGGTGATTCACATTTCTGAATCAAGAGAGAGAAAGAAGGGCAGCAGGCTTGTTGAAGCTGGAAGGCCAGGGAGGTCGCAGACTGTGGAAGATCCTCGTGTGTCCCAGGTACCTTCACGCAACCCTACTAGAGGGGTGGTCTCTGGCTTCCTATAGACAAGCTCTAAGGGACCCATCTATGGGGCACCAGAGCCCAGTGTTCAGCAGCTGCTCAATGAATGTCTGCCAGGCGAGACTGCACCCAAAGCATTTATTAGGTACATAATTGTGGCAGCACTGGCTGGCCATGGAAGGCAAGGCAGAACACAAGGAGCTGGAGCTGGCGGAAGGAAATCATTAAGTCAGCCAGTGGCTGGGATGCAGCAAAGCCAGGCAGAAGGTAAGTGCAGACCCACCCCAATAAATGAGGAAAATGAGAAGGGCTGGCCATGTTAGGATCCAGTTCTAGCGCGACCAGATATGTCACCACCACATCACTTTTAGCTCCTCCCCCCACCCACAGACACCCTGTTTGCCTGTCATATAAAGAAGGTTTTCCCAAAGTGGTTTAGCCAGAACTGGAAGGGCCTCGCCCTGTGAAGGGATAGGAGACTCGCTGTTGCAGCTGCAGCGAGCGGCGGGGAAGCAGCAGCGGCCAGGATGAATCCCAGGTGCTCTGGAGCTGGATGGTGAAGTATGGACATGCTTTATTCGATTTTGCATTGACTTAAAGGTCTAATTATTTTAGGAGTTCTTGCAGACATTCCTGAAAAATGCAGGTAGGCAAAAAGAAGAAAACAAAGATCGCAAATGTGATCCTTTCATTCAGAGAGAACACCAATGGAATTTTGTTGTGCACCCTTCTATGCACGTCTGAACGTTGTGTAGACATTCTGCTTACAACTAGGTGTGGGTGCTGCCGCCGAAGGCTTTATTTGCTGTGCCTGAGGTGGGCCAGAGATTTCAGAGAAGACTCCCAGAGCACCCCAAGGAGACAACAGGAGTGCTTGGAGTCAGGATGACTGGGTGGATTTAGGACTATGTGATTCTCAGGAGCCTCCCTGGATTAGCCCCAAATCAAGGATAAAGAGAGGCCTGGCTGGACTCTTCCTCCCAGAGCCCTGCTGGGAAAATGGAGCCCCTTTACAGCCCCCACTTACCCATCAGGCCCTGCTCCTCCCACTCATCTCCAGACTTCTGTCACATGCCCAAGTCCTGCTAACTGTTGTGTAAAACTGGTAAGGTGGGATCCAGAGGACCTTGGGCCCCTAGGGCCCCAAGTCAGGAGACCTGGGCTCCAGGGCCAGTTGAGAGTGATAAAGAGAACAATACCTGCCCATAGGACTTGTTGCAATGAGATAAAGGCAGAAGTCACCAGCTGTGGTCAAATGGGATTTTTTCCAGAGAGGTCTCATGGAGAGTGGCTTTCAAATTCTTTTTAGCAGCAGAATTGTTGTAAAATACAATCTCATGTGAAACCCTAAAATATGAGACACTCTGGGTGAAGCAGAGAGAGGTGCTCACCTGCCCAATCCTGTCCTCATTCCTCCCTCTCAGGGATGCACCTCTGAGAACCCACTTTAAAGAATTTTGCCTTATGCCAAAGGCAGGATTGAAGAGGCAAGCTGGCTGGGAGAAACTGGGAAGCTCCACTTCCCACCGCCTCTGCCTGGGTGGCAGTCATCTGAGCCTAGGCTAGCCCCTCCCCCTCCAAAGACCCACTGCAGGCTCTCCTGGGGCCAGCCTCCAGGATGGGTGGGGCACCTGAAGCAGCAAGTATTGCTATTTTTCTGGGCTGACCTTTCTTCTAGGCCTGAGGACAAGTGGGAAGGTAGGTGGGGCCAGCCCTGTCCCTGTTTCCCCTCAATGGAGTTCTCTTGCTCACAGCCTAAGGAAGAAGCGTGACTCACTTCCTGCCTCAGTCTGACTGCTGGAGTATTGTTCTGCCAACTGTGGCTGGCGCTACCCAGTGTGGCCCCTACAAGTCTTAGTTCCTTGGCGGAGGGGAAGTCCCCACTTTGGGACAAGGCCAACTGGACTTATCTTCCCGCTCAACTTTGAGGACCCAGCATTGTTCCTCCAGTTTCCAGTTCTCGCAGTGTTTGTAAAGGTGCCCGAATCGTACCTGATCCCATTTATTAAATATTATCTCCATTTTATAGAGGGGTAAATTGAGGAAGTCCCTGAGAAATTAACTTGTCTAAGGTGTCCCAGTAAAAAATAGTGCCCCAGGGATTTGAACCGGTTTGCTGATTGATTTTTCACCAGTTGCCTTAAGAATTATCATGATTTAACCTCTCTGGGCCTCAGTTTCCTCCTCTATAAAATGCAGACAGTGATACATCAAAGGTACTTAAAGGAAAATGTACTGTACCCACCTCATGGGGCATGTGGTGAGGATAAAATGGGTTGACACAGGAAAAGAGCTCTCAATGGTGCCTGGCTCATAGAAAACACTCAGTGGATTTTTTTTTTTTTCCATTACCCGGGAACCTGTGTTAAGGAGGCCACAGGCTGATCCTGTGCAGCCAGGTTATCTCACAGGGAGAGAGAAGAGATGGGCACAGGCTGCTTTGCGACCTTGGAATAACCCAGCCTGGGAAGCTCTTGGCCACATTTTCCTTCTTTTCTTTCTCAGCTCAAGCAGCGTCGGCCTCAGCCAAGTAGCACAAACGTTTTCTAGGGCCCAGGGAGGGAGAGGCTCCGGCTGGTATATTGCAAGTAGCTTGGATTCAGGCTCTGCCAAACACCCCAGTCTCTTGCAGGATCTGAGGTCTGCTGGTGGTGGGACTTTGCGCAGATTATTTAAACGTCGTGCGCCTCAGTTTCCTTATCTGTAAAATGGGATTAATAATCTCAGCCTGAAAGGATTATGTGGATTAAATCATACACATAAGGAGATAATGTAAAGTGACTGTCCTGGTGCCTGGCAAGCGGTTGGTGTTTAAAAAAAAAAAAAGCTAAAAATATTAAAAGGAGGTGGGCTACTTCTGCTCATATATCCACCTGTCTATACAAATGCGGACGAAGTCGTGACTCCTCTAACAGTAGGCCAAGAGGAGGCTGGCCCTGCCGCCGTGCAGTCCTCCCTTGACCTTGGAGTGGAGGACCCCAGGTCCGCCGTCCCTGGGCACTTAACCCGGTCAGACTCAAACTCGTCGCCCAGGAGTGGGGAAGCAGGGGACGGAGAGGGCCAGTCCCCCAAGAGTCCGGCCGAGGCAGGGCTCGGAGTGCCTCCCCCAAGCCTTTCCCTTTGGTTCCGAGTTCGGGTCTCCGCGACCGTCTTCCCGGGGAGCTCGCGGGGCGAAGAGCCGAGCCCGGGGGCGGGGGCACGGCAGTGGGGCCTGAGGGACGCGCCGGGCGGCCGCGAGGACTTTGGGATCGCCTGCCCCACTTCCTACCTGCCCCTACCAGGAGCCGGAGGCAGCGGGCGCCCCAGAAGGCCCCGCAGGGCCGCCGCGCGGGGCCGGACGGCACGGCGCTGGGAACGCGGGCCCGGACTCGGGCCCGGGCGGCATGGGCGGCGGGCGGGCGAGCCGGAGCCGGCGGTGGTGGCGGCGGCGGCGGCCGGGGAAGCGCGGAGGTGGCGCCGCGAGGGGGAGGGGCGCGGCGGCGGAGGAGGAGGAGCCCGGACCGCCGCCGCCGCCGCCGCCGCTGACAGCGGCCCGAGTAAACAAGCCGCGCCGCCGCGGCCCGGCCGCTGCCCCCGCCCGCGCCGGAGCTGGAGCCCAGGCCGAGCCCTGCCCTGGTCGCCGGCCGGGCCGAGGCCGCGCCGCCGCGCCTCCCCGCCTCCGCGCCGTGACGCTGCCGCCGGGCGCGGGGACCGCGCCGAGCCCAGGCCCCCGCCGCCGGGCTCTCCGCTCGGCCGAGGGGCGCCTGAGCCGCCGCGGCGGTCGCCTGGAAAAGTTTCCCCGCCCGGGCTCCCCAGGGTAAGCAGCGAGGGCGCGGGGCCCGGGGCCCGGGGAAGGCAAGCGCGCCTGGGAGCCGGGCCCGAGGGGAGCCGGCCGGGCCCGGCCGCTCTGCCCCAGGAGCGGGCTCCGCGGCCCGGGTGCCCGGGCCGGGGAGGGTCGGGGCACTGGCGCCGGTGCAGCCCCGAGCCGGGTCCCCCGGGGCCCGGCTGCCCGCCGGCTTTCCGGAACTGGCTCCGAGGGTGGAGCTGCCGGGAGCAGACAGGGCGCTCCGCAGCCCACCTGAGCGCGCGGGGCCCGTCTCGGCCCCCCGGCCCTGGCCGGTACTTTTCCGCGTGGGGCCAGGGCAAGCCCTCTGACCTCAGGAAGCGCCTGCGGGGCCCCTGCTGGGGGCGGGATGGGGAGAAAATTCCGCAGGCGCCGGGTGCTCCAGCCTCCCCGCCACCTCGGGGGCTGCCGCCGGCTCGCCCGCTCCGCGGCCGAGGAGGGCCTGCGTTCCGCCCGGGGAGGGGAGGAGCGGCCGGGGGCTAGGCGGGGGCTCCTTTGCCCGGGCCTCGCCCCCGCCCGCACACCTGTGCGGCGAGGACTCAGGTGCGGGATCCGCGGGCGCCGCAGGTAGGTCCCGGGGCTGCCTTCTGCCGCGGCCTGGCCGAGGCCCCTGTGCCCCCGCAGCGTGGCTGGACCGAGGGGCGGCCTGCTTGCCAGACAGGTCTGACGGCAGTCACTTGTCTGGTCAGAACCCGCTTTCCCATCATCCTCTATCCCCTGGCCCCTGGGGTGCAGACCCTCATCCACCGGAGAGTGTTGGGATTCCTATTCTGACTTGGGAAGTGCTAGGGGAACCCAGGTGATATCGCCTGGTGAGGGCGGGTGCTGAGCAGGTGCGGACACAGCATAGGAGAGTAGCCAAGCCTGGCCTGTTCTCAAGCGGGGTAGCCCTCGTTTTACTATTTCCTATATTGGGCTTCTACGGAGCATTTGATTTTTAAAAAGGATTCTGTGGCTTTTTAAAAAGTTTGAAAGCCGCTGGTCCAGCGGTTTTTACCACCAAGGAAACTGAGGCCCAGGGAGAGGAAGTGACTTGTTAAGATCATCCAGCAAATAGTGGGCAGGGACTGGGAGCGATAATTTCACGGGAGCCTCCCAGGGCTGGTAACAGGACCCCGCGTGGTGTCTCTGCTAGAGGGAGAGACTGATTGGGTGTCCGAGTGGCCCTCCCGTGGCCTGCTCTGTGGCTGTGTCAGAGCCAGACCCCCAGTGTCTGGGAAACAGCAGTCGGTCCTGGGGTAAGGCGCAGTTTGAGTGGCCCAGAGTGGCTCTCTGTGTCAGGAGGTTCTGGTGCTGGAGAAAAGGGCTTTGCCCAAAAACACAGCCAGGAAGAGCACCCACAGCTCTCTTTGGCCACAGCCTGGAACAGAGTCCCATGTGAAACAAGATCATGAGAAATACAGCAAGCCTCCAGGTTTGAGACAAACTGGGACTAGAGGGTGAGTCAGAGTCTGGGATGGGGGTGGGGAGAAACCCATTCATTCATTGTTTTCAGTTCTTACTCTTTTCGGGGATCCTCCCTTGTCCCACATGCTGTGGCAGAGCCGTCTGTGGGGGTCTCATTTTCTGGAAGCCATCCCCACCCCTCACCACGGCTGGGGTTGTTGGATAGAGGGAGGTTGGCCCTCTTTCTTTGGGGGGACTGTTCAGTTGCGCCTGAAGCCTGCTTTCTTTCCGAGTGCTGCAAGGTAATTAAATAGTTGGTTAATCACTTTTAACGCCAAGCAGCTGCGGCTCCATGTACAGTGTGCTGGAATCTGGGCTAGACCCAGATGAACCCAGCCTCGATCTGGGGGGGCTCCAGCAGGACTCACAGCACTGTGGTTGGTGGTGGTGGGGGTAGGGGGGTGGTTGCATGACATCTGGACCCAAGAGGCAGCTGTTGTGGCAGCAAGAGAGAGGAGAGAGATGAGGCCCCTTTCCTATATGGCTCTGCCCCCAGGGTCCCACATCCTCTGTTAAATGAGGGACTTGGGGCAGGGGGCGGTCCCTCCATCCCCTAGGGCTGGGGCGCCTAGCTGCCCAGCCATTGATCAGGCCAGCTTTCTGGAACCAACCACCCAAAGCACCATGGGGTTGTGGTTCCCAGGCCTGCCCTGGAGCCCTGTGGAGTCTGCCCACAGGGATGTGCAGGAGTTGTATTGTAGATGTCTCCTGCCATCAGCTGTCAGGTTATTTTGGTCCAAACTGAAAATACTCCAGGAATTGTGTGTGGAGTACCCCCAGCCTGCAGGGTGGGACTGCAGCAGTCAGGGAGGCCGGTTGTGTCTAAGGGCAGCTTCTGGAGAAGCGAGGAGTTCTCTGTGGTGAGCCTGCCTCTCTAGCTCCCCAGGGCCTACGTGAGCTGGGGTGCCTTCCTTTTGGTATCCGGCAAAGAGTGGCCTTGGCTATGGAAGTGGTAAGGGCATCCAGGGCTCTGCTGCTGCTCAGGGAGCTTGGCACTGATATGGGATACCCCCAGCAGCACTGCTGGGACCTCCCCTAGCTTCCCCCCTTCCTCCAGGGCCTTGGCTTCTGGCTAGTCAGGGGCCCTATGTGGGGACAGTTATGTGGCCCCGGGCAGAGAGGTCCCGCTGTCTGTTTGCTGAAGGAGGAAAAACAACACTCGGACTATTGATTCAGCCTCACCTTGGCGCTCCTGGCTGCCTGGGCTCGGATTACGCAAGGCTGGTGGGCGTGGAGCAAGCAAGGGGGCAGCTGGGGGCCTCCAGGCCCAGGCAGGGCAGGGCTTGGCGGCCCCAGCGTTCCCCAGGAAACTGTAAAAAGAGCCTGGGCCCCTGACTTTGCTGATAGCGGCCATCTCAGCCATAGAGGGAGATGAAGCCTCTGTGTTCTCCACCCCCGCACCCCTTCAGGACATGGCCCCTAAAAGCACCATCCCATTTAGGGTCACCCATTTTCTTCCTAGGAGCTGTGGGGCTTTGCAAATAACTCCCTATGGCTGAATCTGCTTTGCTGAACTAGGAAACCCTAGTGAGTTGTATAGATGCCATTCATTTAAAAACCTTGAAAAGCCAACATCTTATTCCTATGTAAAATATACCTAGGCGATTTGGAAAATACAGTGACACAAAGAAGAAAATAACAATTACTTGTAATTCTCACCATCTTGAGAGAACCACTGTTAACATTTTTTAGCGTGTGTCCTTCCAGATTTTGTTTTAGTTTGTATAAATATACATGTATAAATAGTTTTTAAAAAATAAAATGGGATTATGTGTACATACTGCTTTATAATGCATCTTTTTTACCTTGATCATGGTGAATATTTATTCATTTGTTGTTTCTGATTTTGAGTGACTCAGGGCTTGATAGTCTTCATCCTGCTTCTTCTGTTACACCTTTTTTTTTTTTTTTTTGAGAGGGAGTCTCGTTCTGTCGCACAGACTGGAGTGCAGTGGCGCGATCTTGGCTCACTGCAACCTCCACCTCCTGGGCTCAAGCAATTCTCGTGCCTCAGCCTCCCAAGTCACTGGCACTACAAGCACCCGCCACCACAACTGGCTAACGTTTGTATTTTTAGTAGAGACGAGGTTGCACCACATTGGCCAGGCTGGCCTCGAACTCCTGACCTCAGGTGATCCACCCACCTCAGCCTCCCAAAGTGCTGGATGACAGAAGTGAGCCACCATGCCCGGCCCTTCTGTTACACTTCTTATATGCCCGGCCCTTCTGTTACACTTCTTATATTCTTGCACGGAGAAAGGACTGTGGGGGGGGATTGTGAGGGCATCCATCTGTCCACCTATCTGGCTGGCCTCAGGAGCTAGATTTCTTGAGGGGAGGACTAATTTTTTTACCCTTCTCCCCCAGATCTCATTTCAGGCCCCAATTGAAACTTGGGGTGGGCAGGGCAGCTTTAGTGCATGGCAGGGGAGGAACTGACCCTCTCCCCCCTTTTCCCCTCT
Organism: Pongo abelii; assembly: GCF_028885655.2. Taxonomy (NCBI): domain Eukaryota; kingdom Metazoa; phylum Chordata; class Mammalia; order Primates; family Hominidae; genus Pongo; species Pongo abelii. The sequence goes on from NC_072001.2 coordinate 93,974,743, forward strand.
TGTTCCTCTCAGAGTCGGCACTCCTCACCCTCCCGAGCCCTGCCCGTCTCGGCCCCATGCCCCCACCAATCAGCCCCGGGCCACAGGCAGTGAGCAGGCACCTGGGAGCCGAGGCCCTGTGACCAGGCCACGGAGACGGGCGCTCCAGGGTCCCAGCCACCTGTCCCCCCCATGGAGCTGAGGCCCTGGTTGCTATGGGTGGTAGCAGCAACAGGAACCTTGGTCCTGCTAGCAGCTGATGCTCAGGGCCAGAAGGTCTTCACCAACACGTGGGCTGTGCGCATCCCTGGAGGCCCAGCGGTGGCCGACAGCGTGGCACGGAAGCATGGGTTCCTCAACCTGGGCCAGGTAGGTGTTCCCCCACAGGACACTGCGAGGGGGTGGGACCAGAGAAGACAGGGATTCTGGGAGCAGGAACTGTTGGCCTTGTTTGCTCAGGGGCATCTGGGTAGCCGGCATGTTCTGGGTGGCCATGAGCAAAGCACAGGTGGTTCAGGCAAGCAGCATATCCCAGTGAGAGTGAGTCCTCATGATCCCTGCATGTTGCTGGGTCCCGGACAGGGAGCAGATGCCCCACACCCCCGACCGTGGCGAGCCTCCCATGAAGCCGTTGTCCACCCCCGTCCCCCGCCTCCCCGGGGACTGACAGATGGAAAGCCCAGCTCAGTCTCCCTGCTCTATTGCAGATCTTCGGGGACTATTACCACTTCTGGCATCGAGGAGTGACGAAGCGGTCCCTGTCGCCTCACCGCCCGCGGCACAGCCGGCTGCAGAGGGAGCCTCAAGTGAGTGTGGCCCCAGCCCCCTCCTACTGCCACCCTCCCCCTCCTGCTGCCACCCTCCCCCTCCTGCTCTCAGGAGCCCCTCTTGCCTCCTGCTCCACCCACACTATCTCTCCCTCACTCCCCCGTAGGTGCAGTGGCTGGAACAGCAGGTGGCAAAGCGACGGACTAAACGGGACGTGTACCAGGAGCCCACAGACCCCAAGTTTCCTCAGCAGTGGTACCTGGTACGCGGCCTTCTTGGCTGCTGGGACCTCCTCCCCAGATGCACCATCCACCCACTATGAGCTCTTGGATGGAGGAGGCTGACTTCGAGGCCTCCTCTGATTCTTTTCCTTTCCTCCTGCTGGGCAGTGTCTCCCTGGCCCATGCAAGCCTGGGGGTGGCCCTCCCAGAGTCCTCTACGTTCCCATGGAGTCCAGCCAGCCAGTGGCGGCCTTTCAGGAGCGCAGGGATGGTACAGGAGGAGGTTTTAGGGGGGCAAGGGGATTCTTCAAGATGCTCCTAGCCTCACAAAACCAATCATGTCTCATAAGAGATGGGGTGGGTGTCTCCACAGTCTGGTGTCACTCAGCGGGACCTGAATGTGAAGGAGGCCTGGGCGCAGGGCTACACAGGGCACGGCATTGTGGTCTCCATTCTGGACGATGGCATCGAGAAGAACCACCCGGACTTGGCAGGCAATTATGTGAGGAAGCAGGGGAGGGAGGCCATGATCCCTGGTGAGGTGTGTCTAGGGGCTGTCTTGTTCTATCAGTGAGGTCAGCCTTCTCCTGATGGTGGCCAAATCCTTCTTAGGATCCTGGGGCCAGTTTTGATGTCAATGACCAGGACCCTGACCCACAGCCTCGGTACACACAGATGAATGACAACAGGTAAGAAGTGGCAGGCCCCGGCCTCTGCCTCCCTTCTCCTTTCTTCCACTAAGGAACAGGGCTGAGCCTGGGTGAGATGTGCCCTGCCTAAAAGGCTGAGGCTTTTTCCACAGTCCTGGCCCACCTGGGGCTCTGAGGGAGGGCTTGGTCAGAGTGGAGATGGCCACAGGCCCAGTGGAGTGTGGGAGACAAGGGCTGGGCACTCAGGGGTTGATGGGTGTCGGATGTGCGGATCCCTCGTGCTCCTCAGGCCACATCTGCCGGGCCCTGTCCACCCCATTTGTCCTACTCATGCTACGTGCTTGGCCCTGGCAGGCATGGCACACGGTGTGCGGGGGAAGTGGCTGCGGTGGCCAACAACGGTGTCTGTGGTGTAGGTGTGGCCTACAACGCCCGCATTGGAGGTGAGTGTGGGCCTGGGCCACCCTGTCTTCAGGAGGGCCCTTCAGTGGGATTTTTCCCTGCCTGCTTCCTATCTGGCCAATACCTGCCACTTTCCCACTGTGGATCCTTTGATCACGTGGCTGTTCCATGGAGGGTTCTCAAAGGGTCAAAGACTGAAAGAGCTGGACCCCTGTGGAGTGAGGGTTTCCTAGCAGGAGTCTCCTGAAATCCTCACGACCCATGACCCATTGTGAGTCCTCACGTGGCAGATCCTTGATCACCAGGCTCTTTTGGGAACCAGAGACTCTTTCTAGTCCAGAATGTGTGGTTGGGGGCAGGAGGTATTCTCTTTTTCCTTCTCTGGGCCTTGTCTTTGAAAGGCAGAGGCAAACAGGTAGTTGGGGGTTCAGGGTTTCCCAGCATTAGCCTCCACCCTCCCCTGCTCATCCCCTGGGGTGCAGGGCTGGGTGTACTCCTTGGGGTGGGGGCCCTGACAGCTGGACCCATGCAGCATCCCTCTTCGTGCCCCCCCTTCATGGCCAGGGGTGCGCATGCTGGATGGCGAGGTGACAGATGCAGTGGAGGCACGCTCGCTGGGCCTGAACCCCAACCACATCCACATCTACAGTGCCAGCTGGGGCCCCGAGGATGACGGCAAGACAGTGGATGGTCCAGCCCGCCTCGCCGAGGAGGCCTTCTTCCGTGGGGTTAGCCAGGTGAGGTGGGGATCTGTCCAGCCCCTGGGGGCAGGCTGGGTGCTGTCTTCCGTAGCTATCTTGTGTTTTTTGGTTTGTTTTATTTATTCTCATGTTTAACTTTACACAAAGCATGTTTATTGAAACATTAAGAGACAGAAGAAGAGTGAAGTGCATATACCACTTGCATTTGGCTAATTAAAAAACAATTTTTTTTTTAGAAATGAGGTCTTGCTATGTTACCCAGGCTGGTCTCAAACTCCTGGCCTCAAGCGATCCTCCTGCCTTGGCCTCTTGGTCTGATTTTTTGTGTGCCTAGATAGACATATTTGGATACATACTTGATCCACCAGGGATCTCACAGGGGACAGGAGGTTCCCAGAGAATGAGGCTCCAGCCTTCCCAGTTCTCCAGCAGTGTCCTCCTGCCAGCCCTCTCTCAAGTCCCAATCTTGAATGACCCCAGCCCACTCTGTCCACAGGGCCGAGGGGGGCTGGGCTCCATCTTTGTCTGGGCCTCGGGGAACGGGGGCCGGGAACATGACAGCTGCAACTGCGACGGCTACACCAACAGTATCTACACGCTGTCCATCAGCAGCGCCACGCAGTTTGGCAACGTGCCGTGGTACAGCGAGGCCTGCTCGTCCACACTGGCCACGACCTACAGCAGTGGCAACCAGAATGAGAAGCAGATCGTGAGTCTTACCTGGGGGTGGGGGCTGGGGAGATGGGGCTGCTGGCTGGCTCTGTCCAGCACCCTCTTTTGGAGGCTGGCTGCCTCCACCCCTCTGTGGCTGGGTGATAGTGGCTCAGGCATCATGGAACATGAACTCTGGGGCTCTCTAGGTTCTTGGAGGCCATGGAGCCATCTCTGAAGCCTTTGAAAAGCCTAGACTCTCCGTAAAAACATACATTGTTCTTATTCATCTCCAACCTCTAGTTGAACCCCCCTTATTCCTTTGGAAAATGAGGCCCAGGAGGGGCTCATCATTAGCCTGTCCACAGCAAGTTAGCAAGGCAGCAGCTGGGACCCAGGGTTCTTGGCCCTGGCTCCCCATACCATCTGTGGTGCCCAGGGCCTGTATGCAGAGGGAGGGTAGGCAGGTGGCTCCTCTAGCCCCCTCCACCCATCACAGGCCCCAATATGATTCTCTTCCCGGCAGGTGACGACTGACTTGCGGCAGAAGTGCACGGAGTCTCACACGGGCACCTCAGCCTCTGCCCCCTTAGCAGCCGGCATCATTGCTCTCACCCTGGAGGCCAAGTAAGGGGGTGGAAGCCAGGGGCAACCCTGTCCCTACCAGCACTCTCTGTAGGGCAGCCCTTAGGGCAGCTGGAGAGCTGCTCCCAAAAAAGACTGATCCCCAGCCTCTCCCTTCCTTCTTTGCAGTAAGAACCTCACATGGCGGGACATGCAACACCTGGTGGTACAGACCTCGAAGCCAGCCCACCTCAACGCCAACGACTGGGCCACCAATGGTGTGGGCCGGAAAGGTGAGGGCAGGCTGGCCTGGCAGGCTGGATGTGGGGTCAGCTGTGAGGCACAGAGTGCCTTCCACCTAACTCCACCTTCCCTGTCCCCACAGTGAGCCACTCATATGGCTACGGGCTTTTGGACGCAGGCGCCATGGTGGCCCTGGCCCAGAATTGGACCACAGTGGCCCCCCAGCGGAAGTGCATCATCGACATCCTCACCGAGCCCAAGTGAGGGCTGGACCCAGGCTGGGAGGGGGCCAGTGGAACCTGAGAGTCGCAGGGGGTGCCCGCTGGTCCCTTTGGGCCAGGCTGACCATCATGGTGCTTTCCTGCACAGAGACATCGGGAAACGGCTCGAGGTGCGGAAGACCGTGACTGCGTGCCTGGGCGAGCCCAACCACATCACTCGGCTGGAGCACGCTCAGGCGCGGCTCACCCTGTCCTATAATCGCCGTGGCGACCTGGCCATCCACCTGGTCAGCCCCCTGGGCACCCGCTCCACCCTGCTGGCAGCCAGGTGCTTGCTCTGTCCCTGCCCGCCCTGCCCAGCGCCTCCTCCTCTCACAGCCCGCGTGCTTGCCTTTGCTTGCTCACACGCCCCAGGAGGCACTGAGTGCTACTCAGTGGGGCACTCTTGGCATTTTGGGAGGGACAGTTTTGTCCTGTGGGACTGTCCCATGTTGCAGGAATCCCTGGCTTGCACCCATTTAATGTCAGTAGTGTGCCCCACCTTGTGCGGTGCCTGTGTACCTTTCTAGAATCCCCCGGTTGAGCACCTCTGGCTCACTGAGAAACAGCCAAGCCAGCAGGCACTTCTGGTCCCATGGGGTTGGTCTGCGTGGGGGAAGGGTGTGTGGCCCGTGTGCTGTGGGTTAGATGTCCCTGGCTTGGGGTCCCCCAGAGGCCTCAGGGCTGTGTGCACTCCCCTCCCCAGGCCACATGACTACTCCGCAGATGGGTTTAATGACTGGGCCTTCATGACAACTCATTCCTGGGATGAGGATCCCTCTGGCGAGTGGGTCCTAGAGATTGAAAACACCAGCGAAGCCAACAACTATGGTACTGGGGGCACTTGAGGGGTAGGGGTATGAGGTGGAGGGCTGGCAGGATCTAGGGCACTGGGTGTGGTGTCAGCACTGTCCAGCTCTTGCCTCCTCCCCGCTCTGGAACAGGGACGCTGACCAAGTTCACCCTCGTACTCTATGGCACCGCCCCTGAGGGGCTGCCCGTACCTCCAGAAAGCAGTGGCTGCAAGACCCTCACGTCCAGTCAGGCCTGTGTGGGTCAGTAGTGGGTGCTGTTGGGCTTTGGGGGCCTGAGTCTGGGGGTAAGGCGGGTGCCTGTCCTGAAGCCCAGCTCTAAGAGAAAAACGTCTCAAGAGACCTAGGGCCCCTGGGGCTCTTGAGATGACCACAGTCCTGGGGCTGGAAGATCCTGGGGATGTGGTGACTTGGCTTGGGGCTGCTATGGTCCTGGGGCTACAGTCTGTTTAGCTGACACACACTTGCCCTTTCTCCCACGCCGGCAGTGTGCGAGGAAGGCTTCTCCCTGCACCAGAAGAGCTGTGTCCAGCACTGCCCTCCAGGCTTCGCCCCCCAAGTCCTCGATACGCACTATAGCACCGAGAATGATGTGGAGACCATCCGGGCCAGCGTCTGCGCCCCTTGCCACGCCTCATGTGCCACATGCCAGGGGCCGGCCCCGACAGACTGCCTCAGCTGCCCCAGCCACGCCTCCTTGGACCCTGTGGAGCAGACTTGCTCCCGGCAAAGCCAGAGCAGCCGAGAGTCCCCGCCACAGCAGCAGCCACCCCGGCTGCCCCCGGAGGTGGAGGCGGGGCCGCGGCTGCGGGCAGGGCTGCTGCCCTCACACCTGCCTGAGGTGGTGGCCGGCCTCAGCTGCGCCTTCATCGTGCTGGTCTTCGTCACTGTCTTCCTAGTCCTGCAGCTGCGCTCTGGCTTTAGCTTCCGGGGGGTGAAGGTGTACACCATGGACCGTGGCCTCATCTCCTACAAGGGGCTGCCCCCTGAAGCCTGGCAGGAGGAGTGCCCGTCCGACTCAGAAGAGGACGAGGGCCGGGGCGAGAGGACCGCGTTTATCAAAGACCAGAGCGCCCTCTGATGAGCCCACTGCCCACCCCCTCAAGCCAATCCCCTCCTTGGGCACTTTTTAATTCACCAAAGTATTTTTTTATCTTGGGACTGGGTTTGGACCCCAGCTGGGAGGCAAGAGGGGTGGAGACTGCTTCCCATCCTACCCTCGGGCCCACCTGGCCACCTGAGGTGGGCCCAGGACCAGCTGGGGCGTGGGGAGGGCCGTACCCCACCCTCAGCACCCCCTCCATGTGGAGAAAGGAGTGAAACCTTTAGGGCAGCTTGCCCCGGCCCCGGCCCCGGCCCCGGCCCCGGCCCCGGCCCCAGCCAGAGTTCCTGCGGAGTGAAGAGGGGCAGCCCTTGCTTGTTGGGATTCCTGACCCAGGCCGCAGCTCTTGCCCTTCCCTGTCCCTCTAAAGCAATAATGGTCCCATCCAGGCAGTCGGGGGCTGGCCTAGGAGGTATCTGAGGGAGGAGGCCACCTCTCCAAGGGCTTCTGCACCCTCCACCCTGTCCCCCAGCTCTGGTGAGTCTTGGCGGCAGCAGCCATCATAGGAAGGGACCAAGGCAAGGCAGGTGCCTCCAGGTGTGCAAGTGGCATGTGGCCTGTGGCCTGTGTCCCATGTCCCATGACCCACCCCTGTGCTCCGTGCCTCCACCACCACTGGCCACCAGGCTGGCACAGCCAAGGCTGAAACTCTGGCTGAACCCTGTGCTGGTGTCCTGACCACCCTCCCCTCTCTTGCACCCGCCTCTCCCGTCAGGGCCCAAGTCCCTGTTTTCTGAGCCCGGGCTGCCTGGGCTGTTGGCACTCACAGACCTGGAGCCCCTGGGTGGGTGGTGGGGAGGGGCGGTGGCCCAGCCGGCCTCTCTGGCCTCCCACCCGATGCTGCTTTCCCCTGTGGGGATCTCAGGGGCTGTTTGAGGATATATTTTCACTTTGTGATTATTTCACTTTAGATGCTGATGATTTGTTTTTGTATTTTTAATGGGGGTAGCAGCTGGACTACCCACCTTCTCACACCCACCGTCCGCCCTGCTCCTCCCTGGCTGCCCTGGCCCTGAGGTGTGGGGGCTGCAGCATGTTGCTGAGGAGTGAGGAATAGTTGAGCCCCAAGTCCTGAAGAGGCGGGCCAGCCAGGTGGGCTCAAGGAAAGGGGGTCCCAGTGGGAGGGGCAGGCTGACATCTGTGTTTCAAGTGGGGCTCGCCATGCCGGGGGCTCATAGGTCACTGGCTCTCCAAGTGCCAGGGGTGGGCAGGTGGTGGCACTGAGCCCCCTCCAACACTGTGCCCTGGTGGAGAAAGCACTGACCTGTCATGCCCCCCCTCAAACCTCCTCTTCTGACGTGCCTTTTGCACCCCTCCCATTAGGACAATCAGTCCCCTCCCATCTGGGAGCCCCCTTTTCTTTCTCTCCCCTAGCCATTCCTGGTACCCAGCCATCTGCCCAGGGGTGCCCCCTCCTCTCCCATCCCCCTACCCTGGTGGCCAGCCCGGCTGGTTTTGTAAGATACTGGGTTGGTGCACAGTGATTTTTTTCTTGTAATTTAAACAGGCCCAGAATTGTTGGTTCTATTTAATGGACACGAGATAATGTTAGAGGTTTTAAAGTGATTAAACGTGCAGACTATGCAAACCAGGCCCAGTCTCCAGTGTGGTGCCATTGCTCCTGCATCGCAGCTGAGGATAGGGGGCCAGTTAGGCCTACACAGTGGCCTGCCTGCCTGGATGTGGGCCCATCAGAAGGCCAAAGTCCTCCAAGGGGCGGGAGGATGTGCCAGCCCCTAGTGGAGCCCCCTGGGGTGGGGCTGGTGACCCCTGGTCCTCAGGAGCTGAGCACTTCACTCCCAAAGTCCTGGTTTCCAGCAGTGTGAAGAAGTGGGCCTATTGTGTCTTCCTGGGCTGAAGTGACCTGGCCGCCACAGGCTATGGGGCTGAGGCCTAAGGTGGGGGCCTGACTGAATCAAGATGACTTGCTGTGGGGAGCCTGAGTCCCAAATGGAAAACTCCACCCCTCTCCGCTCCCCAACCCTTGCCCCTTGATTGCCCCAGGTCTCCCTTGGGACAGGAAGCCCCTGCCTGGGGGTAGGAGGATGGGGACAAAACCACCAGGATCTTTCCCCGAGAAGCAGCCTCTGTTCGGGATATTTACTTGGAAATTTTATTCAAATGGAAGCTGGCGCCTGAGCCTCTCCTTAGGGAATTCCGTGAGGTGGGGAGGGCTGGGACCAGGGTTCCCTCTTCGTCTTCTGCGGTGGCCCTGGCCTGGTGCTGGGACTGCGCGCCTCCCCTCAGTACCCGCGGACACCCTGGGCTTCCCTGGGCCCAGCATCTGCCTGGGGCCTCGCCCTGGGCTCCCCCTCCTGACCCCCACCTTGCGCCCCTTCCCGGTGTTCCCGGGGCGCTGCCGGGCCCTGGGGGCTGCAGGGCGCAGGCGGCTCTCGGCCGGGCCATTCTTTCCCGGCCCCCTCCTCCCTTCCGTTTCCGTGGCCGTGCGGCCGGCTAGAGGCTGCGGCCCAGCGCGGAGCAGGGGGGCTGGCAGGCGTCGGGGCCGTCGGGCCGTTCCCGCCCGCCCCTTCCCCTCCACAGGCCCGCCCCGGGGCCTGGGCCAACTGAAACCGCGGGAGGAGGAAGCGCGGAATCAGGAACTGGCCGGGGTCGGCACCGGGCCTGAGTCGGTCCGAGGCCGTCCCAGGAGCAGCTGCCCGCGCGGGTAACTCTAGCCCTGGGGCCTGGAGGAGCGGCGGGAGCGGGGGGCGCGGCAGGCAGGGGCAGAGCAGGCGTTCCGAGGGCCAGAGACCCACCCAGGTGGGGGTAGGGGCCGCGGAAGGGCGGGGATGGCCGCAGGGGCAAGGCTCAGGCTGTGGCCGCCTGAGGCTTCAGCTGGGGCAGGCTTGGCCTGTCGAGGACCTGGGCAAGGGTGTCCCTGTAAGGGGTGGTGGGTGGAAGGGCCTGGGGAGGGAGGCTCCAGGTTGGCTCCTGTTCTCGAACGGGGGGAGGAGACCCTGACGCTAAGGAAGCAATGAGGGCCAGTCCCCAGGCCAGGCTGCTGCTGGGTACCCATGGCCGCGTGTGAGCGAGGCAGGACCCCACCTCCTCCCTGTCTGCAGTCCATCCTGACCTTACAGTCCCCAGCCTCCTCGTCCCATGCCTCCATCTCCAGCTGCTGCCTTGCCTCCAGGGATGGCCCCCTTTCTGTCCCCAGGACAGCACTATGGGCTTCTCTTCTGAGCTGTGCAGCCCCCAGGGCCACGGGGTCCTGCAGCAGATGCAGGAGGCCGAGCTTCGTCTACTGGAGGGCATGAGAAAGTGGATGGCCCAGCGGGTCAAGAGTGACAGGGAGTATGCAGGACTGCTTCACCACATGTCCCTACAGGACAGTGGGGGCCAGAGCCGTGCCATCAGCCCTGACAGCCCCATCAGCCAGGTGGGTCTCTATGGGACTGTGGTGGGTGCTGGCTGTATCTGCCTTCTCCTTCCTCTCCTGGGGGCCCTCTGGGGCAGTGGCTGGAGATCTGGCAGGCCAAGGCTTGGGAGGCATTGTGCCCCCCTCCCTGCCTCCCCTATCTGTGCTGTATAGTCCTGGGCCGAGATCACCAGCCAAACTGAGGGCCTGAGCCGGTTGCTGCGGCAGCATGCAGAGGATCTGAACTCAGGGCCCCTGAGCAAGTTGAGCCTGCTCATCCGGGAACGGCAGCAGCTTCGCAAGACCTACAGCGAGCAGTGGCAGCAGCTGCAGCAGGAGCTCACCAAGGTGAGCGGGCAGCACTGGGGCTTTGGTCGTTTCTGTCTAAATTTTGAGCCTCGAAGGGGTTGTTTTGCACAAGAGGCCCTGGATTCACTGGGGAAGTGGAAGTCCCTAACCGCAGGCCTGGCTTGCCCTAACCTTGATGCAGCTTCCTCTCTTCCTCCCCTATGTTGAGCTGGCTTGCAGCAAGGCCTCTCTGTGCTTTTTCTGTGCCTGGGCAAAGTGCTGGGAATGTAAGGATGAGTGACCGGTCGTGTGCCTGGGAGAAGCTCAGAATCGGTACTCGCCTCCACACCGTGCCATCTGGCTCTGGGTTCTGAGAGTCAGGGAGAGGAGTGAGGGTCAGTCTGTTTGCCTTCGACCTAGGCAGCCTCCTCTCAGGGCCCCAGAGACTGGGCAGCAGCATGGCCCCCCGAAGGTCAAGGACTCGGGCCGTGAAGTCAGCCTGCCTAGGTTTGAATCCCACCCAGCTCCTCAGTCTAGAGGCTGTGTGATTTGGAGCTGACTATTTATCTGGGAGCCTAGTGCCCCCCATTCAGTGTGCTGGTCACCCTCCCTGCACCACACCCCTTCCTCAAGTGCAGAGTCCAGCCTTGCCGTAGACCCACAGCGGCCCCTGGTGGCCACCCTGGCCCCATTCCTCTCCCCAAAAGATCATCTAATTCAAGGGTGGGCCCATTTTTATAAAGTTTTGCTGGAACACAGCTATGTCCCTTTGTTTTCATATTGTCTGTGACTACAATGACAGAGTTGAGTAATTGTGACAGAGACTGTATGGCCTACAAGCCTAAAATATTTATTTACTATCTGGCTCTTTAAGAAAAAGACTGATCTAGTCGAGGAATTTAGCTCAGTTACAGATGGGGAAACAGGTTGGGCACTTGCCCAACATATCCCAGCACATAAACAGGAGAACTGGGACGAGAACACTGATCTCGGGCTGTCATCTATTCCTACTGCCAAGAACGTAATTTGCGGGACCCAGTGCAAAGTGAAATTGTGGGGGTCTTTGTTAGAAGATTGTTAAGAATTTCAAGGTGGCAATAACGGAGCATGAAACCAAGCACAGGGCCCTTTTACACGTGGAGGACTGCACAGGCCGTGCACACCTGCAACTGGCCCTGCCTGCCACCAGGCTACCACTCTCAGTCCAAGGAGGGACCGTTGTAGCCTGTAGTCTACCTCTTTGCCTCCCCAAGGGGCCTGTCTTTAACAGGCCCTCTGATCTTTGACTCTCACGTCAGCAGCCGGCTTTCCCAGAAGTCTCTAGGTGCTCCTTGCCTGACGACAGGACCTTTCCAGGGCTTCACCCCAGGCAAGAATCTTCCACAACTGGGGACCTGCTGCCCCACACTGGCCTCTCCTCTCTCCCTAGACCCACAGCCAGGACATTGAGAAGCTGAAGAGCCAGTACCGAGCTCTGGCACGGGACAGTGCCCAAGCCAAGCGCAAGTACCAGGAGGCCAGCAAAGGTTCGTGGCTTCCCTTGCTGGCAGGGAGGGAATCTGAAGCCAGTGCTGACCTGTCCTTGGGTACCCAGAGAGTGGGGGCTGCCTGGACCTCCATGCTGTCGTCTATACACCCCTTGCCCCTCATCTGGCAGACAAGGACCGTGACAAGGCCAAGGACAAGTATGTGCGCAGCCTGTGGAAGCTCTTTGCTCACCACAACCGCTATGTGCTGGGCGTGCGGGCTGCACAGCTACACCACCAGCACCACCACCAGCTCCTGCTGCCCGGCCTGCTGCGGTCACTGCAGGACCTGCACGAGGAGATGGCTTGCATCCTGTAAGCCCGCAGCCCCGTCCCCTGGCCCCACCCTTGAGCAGCCCTAAGCCCAGCCATCAGGCCCAGAGGCAGGACCCAGAAAATCCATTGCTGGGAAAGTGCTGGCCATGTAACCACATGAGAACGGGACCTGGGCCAAGGACTGGAAACAGGCAACTTACCTCTGAATTACACTATTCCAGGGTCCTATTATTCCAGGGTTTTATTATATTCATTGAGTACTGTTCTGGGCTCTGAATTATAGCAGAGAACAATGGTAGACAAAAACATCTGTCCTCAGGGATCTTCCGTGTTAGTGGAGTGAGGATGTGAGGAGCACTAAGAGCCATGGAGAAAAACAAAGCAAGAGAAGTAGATGGGGACCTGGGAGCATGGAGGCAAGGGAGGAGGTGACAGTTGTCCATAGAGTGGTCTGGGAAAGCCTCTTGAGAGGTGACATTCAAAGAGGCCCCTGAGAGGGGTACGGGAATGAATCATGGGGCTATTTGGAGATAGACCATTCCAGAAAGGAGGACAGCAATTACACAGGCCCTGATGTAGGAGAGTACCAGGGACTAATAGCCAGGAACCAGTGGTGCCTTTGAGAGTGAGGGAGGGGGAGAGTCATACACGAGGCTGGAGGAGTCAGGCGTCAAGGGCTACTGGGTGATAGAGGGTCCAGCAGGGCCATGGTGAGGACTTTGGCTCTAGGTGAACAAGAATGGCATGATCTGACCTCTGTTTTTTTGTTTCATTTTGTTTTAATTTTTTTTGAGTCAGAGTCTTGCTCTGCCGCCCAGGCTGGAGTGCAGTGGCATGATCTCGGCTTACTGCAACCTCCACCTCCCAGGTTCAAGTAATTCCCTGCCTCAGCCTCCCGAGTAGCTGGAACTACAGGCATGCGCCACCACACCCAGCTAATTTTTGTATTTTTAGTAGAGATGGGGTTTCACCATGTTGCCCAGGCTAGTCTCTAACTCCTGGGCTCAAAGCGATCTGCCTGCCTCTGCCTCCCAAAGTGCTGGGATTACAGGCGTGAGCCACCACGCCCAGCCCTGACCTCTGTTTTAATAAGACCACTCTGGCTGCTATGCTGTGAATAGACTTCAGGGGGCAAGGACAGAAGCTGGGAGGCCAGAGAGCAGGCTCTTGCAGTAATCCAGATCCAAGCTTTTGGCCACTAGGACGGGGAGGTAGCAATGGAGGTGAGGAGCGGTCAGGTCCTGGGCTGTTTTGAAGGTGGAGCTGGTGGGATTTCCCTATGGATTGGAAGTGGAGCGTGAAATAGAGGAGTCAGGGGTGACTCTGGGGATTTGGCCTGGAGAAGCTGGAAGATGGATTGGCTGTTAACTTATATAGGGAAGGCAGTGGGAGGAAGAGGTTCAGGAGACAAGGGTGGCAGTTCATTTATTTATTTATTTATTTATTTATTTAGAGACGAAGTCTCACTCTTTTGCCAGGCTGGAGTGCAGTGGCGTGATCTTGGCTCACTGCAGCCTCCACCTCCCAGGCTCAAGTGATTCTCCTGCCTCAGCCTCCCGAGTAGCTGGGACTACAGGCGCGTGCCACCATGTCCAGCTAGTTTTTGTATTTTTAGTAGAGATGGGGTTTCGCCATGTTGGACAGGCTGGTCTCGATCTTTTGACCTCGTGATCTACCCGCCTCGGCCTCCCAAAGTGCTGGGATTACAGGCATGAACCACCGCGCCTGGCCTCAATTTTCAACTAGAGAGGTTGGGGTGTCTTAGAGCTAGCCAGTGGGACATTTTGAGTAGGTGAGTGAGTACATGAGGTTAGGGCCCAGGGGAGTTGCCTGGGCTGGGAGATATGGACGGGAGTGGGCAGTATGTTGATAGCTTATATGGTAGTGGATGTGCAGAGCTGGCTGCCCAGGGCAGGGATGAGCATAGCTCATGTTTACTGAGCACTCCTTGTACAGCAGACACTCTGCACACAGGATCTCAACTGGATCCTTTTTTTTGAGACGGTGTCTCACTCTGTCGCCCAGGCTGGAGTGTGGTGGTGCGATCTTGGCTCACTGCAACCCCCACCTTCCGGGTTCAAGCAATTCTCCTGCCTCAGCCTCCCAAGTAGCCAAGTAGCTGGGACTACAGGCATGTGTCACCATGCCTGGCTAATTTTTGTATTTGCTTTTTCAGTAGAGACGGGGTTTTACCACGTTAGCCAGGCTGGTCTCGAATTGACCTCAGGCAATCCACCTACCTCGACCTCCCAGTGTTGGTATTACAGGCGTGAGCCACTGTGCCTGGCCCACTGGATCTTTATTACAACTGCCAGTGTCCCTCTTATACATATCAGGAAATAGAAGATTAGGGAGAGATTAAATAATTTGCCTAGAGTGGCGTGGCTCGAAGTGAGGCAGGGGTCAACCCCAGCCCTGACTCCAAACCCAGGGTCCTAGGCCTGAACTGCCCAGCCTTGCCCAGCCTGAGGCTCCCCTGACTGGGGATCCCATCTCGGGGGCAGGAAGGAGATCCTGCAGGAATACCTGGAGATTAGCAGCCTGGTGCAGGATGAGGTGGTGGCCATTCACCGGGAGATGGCTGCAGCTGCTGCCCGCATCCAGCCTGAGGCTGAGTACCAAGGCTTCCTGCGACAGTATGGGTAAGCCCCGTCCTTGCTCCTGCTGGGCCCAGGGCTGCTGGCCTGTCCACTGACGGGGCGCTGTCCCCCACAGGTCCGCACCTGACGTCCCACCCTGCGTCACATTCGATGAGTCACTGCTTGAGGAGGGTGAACCGCTGGAGCCTGGGGAGCTCCAGCTGAACGAGCTGACTGTGGAGAGCGTGCAGCACACGTGGGTGGTGGCTTTGCACCTGGGCCGCGGCGGGGGTCCCAGCAGACCACGGGTGTTTATGTAGGCAGGGCTAGGTCGTGGAGACTGTCCACACAGAGCTGTCACCAGGTGGCCGGGCTTGCTTGGCTCTACAGGGATGCACTGGACGTGGGTTGAGGGGGCAGGAGGGCTCAGTTCTAGTGCTGCCCTTCTCTTGGGTGCAGGCTGACCTCAGTGACAGATGAGCTGGCTGTGGCCACCGAGATGGTGTTCAGGCGGCAGGAGATGGTTACGCAGCTGCAACAGGAGCTCCGGAAAGAAGAGGAGAACACCCACCCCCGGGGGCGGTGAGTGGGCCCCTGCCTGCAGCAGCCTCCTGGGCCTCCCTCCCTCCTACCTACCCTACCTGCTGCTGGCTACCCGCCGCAGACCGCAGACCGAGCTCTCTTTCTCACCCACCCTCCCACCCGCCCCTGCCTGCAGGGTGCAGCTGCTGGGCAAGAGGCAGGTGCTGCAAGAAGCACTGCAGGGGCTGCAGGTAGCGCTCTGCGGCCAGGCCAAGCTGCAGGCCCAGCAGGAGTTGCTGCAGACCAAGCTGGAGCAGCTGGGCCCCGGTGAGCCCCCGCCTGTGCTGCTCCTGCAGGATGACCGCCACTCCACGTCGTCCTCGGTGAGCTGCCCCATCCGCGGCCGCTGCCCGCCACCGGCCTGCCCACCTGGGGCTGCGCTCCTCATTTTCGCCCTCCCCCTCCCTAAGCCTGGCCACCCGCTGACGTCTGTCCCTGGCCTCAGGAGCAGGAGCGAGAGGGGGGAAGGACGCCCACGCTGGAGATCCTTAAGAGCCACATCTCAGGAATCTTCCGCCCCAAGTTCTCGGTGAGTGGCGCCCAGCCTGGGCCCCCCTACTGTTGTGTTTCGAGTTTAATCACTGGGATGTCCTAGAGAGGCGGCTCTGCCCAGGCTGCTTGTATTGGGAAGTTCTGCTCTTCCCTGGGATTCCAGGCTGCAGATGTCCCCAGACCCTGCCACCCCGTGACCCCTCCCTTTCCATCGCCCCAGTGTGCTAAAGGGACCAGCGACCTTGACTATTCCATGGCTCTCCCTGCTTCAGCAGTGGTTGGGGGCCTGTGGCCTGGAGGAGGAGGCACCAGCTTGGTTTGGGGTCTTCCTGCCTGGGCTTCCCTTCCCAGCTCTGCCCAGCGTGAGCCTGGGCCAGTCCGGTGCCCACTCCAGGGGCCTGTGGACGGCTCTGCATGCCACTCCATGGTTGTAAGAGCTGAGGGCATATAGAGGGGAGAGAGAGACCCCTGGATGCCCCCACGGCCTCTTCAACAAGGTGGCTGAGTGACTCCTCCTCGATCCTCCCTTGCCCAGCTCCCTCCACCACTGCAGCTCGTTCCGGAGGTGCAGAAGCCCCTGCATGAACAGCTGTGGTACCACGGGGCCATCCCGAGGGCGGAGGTGGCTGAGCTGCTGGTGCACTCTGGGGACTTCCTGGTGCGGGAGAGCCAGGGCAAGCAGGAGTACGTGCTGTCGGTGCTGTGGGATGGTCTGCCCCGGCACTTCATCATCCAGTCCTTGGACGTGAGTGGGGCTGGGACCCGAGCCTTCCAGGCCTCACTCTTCCCCTCCCTTCCCTTCCCCAAGGGGAATGGCCTTTCAGGGTAGGGGGTAGCTGCCAGGTCTTGGATGCCTCCCTAGCAGGGCTGGCTGGAAGCGGCCACAGAGACCACCCAGTCCCTGCAACAAAATAGAGGCTTAAGTGTTGAGTCCTCCCCTGGTGGGGCAGCAGGATGTCATGTGCCATCAGATGGCACCTTTTCTGGAGGTCTCTCTGCCCCTGGTCCTGGGCAGGCCCTTTCTCCCCTGCTGCTCTCCCTTTGCCCCTCCCAGGGCTCAGGCCCCCTCAGAATGGAGGCTGCTGACCCCGGGTCCCCTGCCCTGCAGAACCTGTACCGCCTGGAAGGGGAAGGCTTTCCCAGCATTCCTTTGCTCATCGACCACCTACTGAGCACCCAGCAGCCCCTCACCAAGAAGAGTGGTGTCGTCCTGCACAGGGCTGTGCCCAAGGTGAGCCTGCACCCAGCCCGGCCCGTGCCACCTGTGGCAGGGCTTGGGGAGTGTGGGTCAGGCCCACCCAGCGTCTGAGCAGAAAGGGCTTTCCAGGCCCTCTGTCTACATACAAGATGCAGAGTGAGTGACCCTCAGGGCCAGCCTCGCTCTAGGTTTGGAATGTCAGGGCCACTCCGACGCCATGGGCTGTACACACCAGGTTAGTGCTTACCTGGTCAGGGCACCTGCCTGAACCCCATAGTCATCTCAGTGTGCTCCCTACGTGGTCCCACCCCTGGTCACATATGGAGGTGCCAAGAAATGGAGGACACAGCCCTTCTAAGGGCCCAGCACCCCTTTTCTTCAGACTTCTGATCCCCTGACTCCTCTCTTCCCCAGGACAAGTGGGTGCTGAACCATGAGGACCTGGTGTTGGGTGAGCAGATTGGACGGGTGAGTGAGCCTCTGCTGGCCTCCTTGTTGCTGGCGGCTTCTCCCGAGTCGCGCCTAGGCCCCCTGCCCTACCACCCAGAGACCTCCCTGCCCCATCTGATTCCCCACTTGTACCCCGACTCCCTGCCCAGCCCCCACCACACACCGTCCTCCAGGAAACGGGACAGTACCTACCCTGAAAACTCCCAGCAGACAGCTCTGCCGGCACCCTGACCTCATCACCCCCACCCAGGCCGCCCCCGTCGAGCTCTTGTGTGCACGCAGGGAGACACCCTGTTACTGTAAGCCATAAGATACCTGTTTAGGGAAGAAGTCACTTTCCTAAAAATCAGAATGCTTTTCAAACCCAAGGGAGAGTGACTTTTGGATTTCCATGTCACTTCTCTCAGGGAGGGTGGCACATCAGAGGCAACTTTCCCTGCCTGACCCGTGTGCTCTCTAGGTTCCCCAGCGAGGGGCAAACTCCCAGAGAGCCTGGGTGAGGGGTCCAAGCACGGGGGCTGAGAAAAGAATGGGTAGGAAGCAGAGAAGAGAACTACGGGACTGGGAAGGCCGTGGTAGGAGCCCAAGACCGTTTCAGGGGAACTTTGGCGAAGTGTTCAGCGGACGCCTGCGAGCCGACAACACCCTGGTGGCGGTGAAGTCTTGTCGGGAGACGCTCCCACCTGACCTCAAGGCCAAGTTTCTACAGGAAGCGAGGTGGGTGATAAACTAATTATCACCACGGGTCCCGCATGCACAGAGGTTACACTGCATGGCACAGTGTAAAGTGCTTGACCTCCGTGATGGCATTGAATCCTCGAGGCCCCCCCATTGCGGGTAGTACCCCCTTATAGTGCCGAAGGGCAGAGGGTGCCCCAGGTCACACATCCGGGTCTGCTGGCCTCGGGGGCCAAGCTTTTCTTGCATCATCCCTGGGGGGCCCTGGGGAGGCGGGCCCGGCCACGTGGAGCCTGAGCAGCAGTGCCCTCCAGGATCCTGAAGCAGTACAGCCACCCCAACATCGTGCGTCTCATTGGCGTCTGCACCCAGAAGCAGCCCATCTACATCGTCATGGAGCTTGTGCAGGGTGAGCACGGGGCGCTGAGCTCCAGGTAGGGCGCGCAGCCTGGCCAGGTGGCACCCTTACCTCAGGAGGCTCAGCAGGGGTCCTCCCCACCTGCAGGGGGCGACTTCCTGACCTTCCTCCGCACGGAGGGGGCCCGCCTGCGGGTGAAGACTCTGCTGCAGATGGTGGGGGATGCAGCTGCTGGCATGGAGTACCTGGAGAGCAAGTGCTGCATCCACCGGTGAGTGGGTGGTGGCCACGGGCCCTGCCAACACCCCCGACCAGAGTCAAGAGGTACCTATACCCCTAGGGCCCCCCGCTGGACCATCAGGCATCAGCTCCAGAGGGGGACTATGGCCTCTCTGGTAGACAGGGGTGCCCAGGGCTGGGAGCAGCTTTTGTCCGTGGCTTTTCTAGAGTGTTCAGCCAGGGCTGGGCAGGCGACTGTTGGCCAAATGAGCCCCTGCCCTGTCTCACCCAGGGACCTGGCTGCTCGGAACTGCCTGGTGACAGAGAAGAATGTCCTGAAGATCAGTGACTTTGGGATGTCCCGAGAGGAAGCTGATGGGGTCTATGCAGCCTCAGGGGGCCTCAGACAAGTCCCCGTGAAGTGGACCGCACCTGAGGCCCTTAACTACGGTACCTAGTCCCTGTCCACCCTGGACTCCATGGCCAGAAGCCAGGCCTGGGTCCTGCCGCCTGCCTCGCCCTGGCCCCAGGGAGGGTCCACTCACGCTGCCTCACCTCCTGGTCTCTTCTGCAGGCCGCTACTCCTCCGAAAGCGACGTGTGGAGCTTTGGCATCTTGCTCTGGGAGACCTTCAGCCTGGGGGCCTCCCCCTATCCCAACCTCAGCAATCAGCAGACACGGGAGTTCGTGGAGAAGGGTAAGCACCCTGTAATGACAGCAGCCTCAGGCTGCACCCTCTTCCAGATGCTCCAGCCGGACTCTTCTAACTCCCTTAATGCCAACCTTCTCACCAGGCAGAATAAGAATAACCTGGCCAGTGGCTCACACCTGTAATCCCAGCACTTTGGGAGGCCGAGGCAGGTGGATCACCTGTGGTCAGGAGTTTGAGACCAGCCAGACCAACATGGTGAAACCCCGTCTCTACTAAAAATACAAAAATTAGCCAGGCATGGTGGCACGTGCCTGTAATCCCAGCTACTTGGGAGGCTGAGGTGGGAGAATTGCTTGAACCCAGGAGGCGGAGGCTGCAGTGAGCCGAGATTGTGCCACTGCACTCCAGCCTGGGCGACAAGAGTGAAACTCCATCTCAAAAAAAACAAAAAACAAAACAAAAAATACAAAAATTAGCTGGGTGTGGTGACATGCGCCTGTAGTCCCTGCTACTCGGGAGGTTGAGGCGGGAGGATCACTGGAGCCTGGGAGGCGGAGGTTGCAGTGAGCTGAGATCATGCCACTGCACTCCAACCTGGGTGACAGAGAGAGACCTTGACTCAAAAAAGAAAAAAACCTGGGTGCAGTGGCTCACGCCTGTAATTTCAACATTTTGGGAGGCTGAGGAAGGTGGATCACTTGAGTCTAGGAGTTTGAGACTAGTCTGGCCAACATGGCAAAACCCTGTCTCTACTAAAAATACAAAAAATTAGCCAGGCGTGGTGGTGCAAGCCTGTAATCCCAGCTACTTGGGAGGCTGAGGCACAAGAATCGCTTGAACCTGGAAGGTGGAGGTTGCAGTGAGCTGAGATCGCACCACTGCATTCCAGCATGGGTGACAGAGCAAGATTCCATCTCAAAAAAAAAAAAAGAAAAAAAAAATTGAATATCCCTGTAGCTACTACTGAGTGAGCACCTGTTCTGTGCTAGGTCACACGTTATTTCATTTGCTCATCACTACATGTGTGGTAGGGATTAACATGTCCCTTTCTCAGATGGAAAAACAGGCTGGCAGAGGGGACACAACTAGCACGTGGTAGGATTGGGATCAGAAGCCAGGCCTCTTTGTCCTTTGGGCCCTTGGTGGAGAACAGTGCATCCTTCAGAACAGTGCATCTTAAGCAGCTCCTATGGCTCATGGTATCCCCCAGAGTCTGCCGAGGACCCTCAAACTCCCTCCTCATGCCTGATGTGCTGTGCCTCTCCTCACAGGGGGCCGTCTGCCCTGCCCAGAGCTGTGTCCTGATGCCGTGTTCAGGCTCATGGAGCAGTGCTGGGTCTATGAGCCTGGGCAGCGGCCCAGCTTCAGCACCATCTACCAGGAGCTGCAGAGCATCCGAAAGCGGCATCGGTGAGGCTGGGACCCCCTTCTCAAGCTGGTGGCCTCTGCAGGCCTAGGTGCAGCTCCTCAGTGGCTCCAGCTCATATGCTGACAGCTCTTCACAGTCCTGGACTCCTGCCACCAGCATCCACACTGCCAGCAGGATGCAGCGCCGTGTCTTCTCTGTGTCCCTGCTGCTGCCAGGGCTTCCTCTTCCGGGCAAAAACAATAAAACCACTTGTGCCCACTGAACACTCCTGGCATGTGCGCTCCTCTGGAAGGCAGGTCTCAGAAGGCACGAGTGCCGGTATGGTGGCCGTGGGGAAGGAGGAGGACAGGCAGTATGCATGGGGCAGAGCTGACATGATTTAGTAGCAGCTGGATGTGAGACATGGGGAAGGAGGGGAGAGACTAGGATGATATACAGGCTATGGCCAGATGGCGGTGTCATCTCCTGAAATGGGATTATAGGAAGAGGATCAGAGCTTCGAGGAGGATGTTGAGTTTAGAGATGTTGCATTTTATTGGAGATAAAAGTGTGGGTGAAGCCAGGTGTGGTGGTAGACACCTGTAGTCCCAGGTACTTGGGAGGCCAAGGCATGTGGATTGCTTGAGCCTAGTTTGAGACCAGCCTGGGCAACATGGCAAAACTCCATCTCTACCAAAAAAAAAAAAAAAAAAGAAAATTAGCCAGGCATGGTGGCACACACCTATAGTCCCAGCTGCTGAGAAGGCTGAGGTAGGAGGATCAATTGAGCCTCAGAGGTCGAGGCTGCAGTGAGCTGTGATCACACCACTGCATTCCAGCCTGGGCAACAAAACGAGGCCCTGTCTCAAAAATAAGTAAATAAAAATAATAAATAATTAATTAAAAATGTAGATGAATAGGTCTGGAAGCCCAGATGGAGGTGAAGGCTGGCAATAGATGTGTGAATCACTGGCTTATGAATATTAGCGAGTAGCTGACACTATGGATGCGTATAACACTCACATAAAATTCAGGAGAAGACGAGAAGAGAGTTCCACTCAAAGAAGACTGATGTGGCTGACGAGGAAGAAAATGCTTTTGAGGGAGTTGTTTCTCAAGATGAATTTATTGAGGAATAAGATGGCAGACTGGGGAGCCTTCACCTCCTCCCCTAAGTGCTAGTGAAACCTAAAAAGTCATCTGAAATATTAACATCACCAAAAGCGAAGTTTGAGAAGATAAGGAAGTATGAACATAACTAAAAAACAAAGTGGGAAACATTTGTAATACAGAAGAACAGGGCAATGAGAACCTTGAAGTAAAATGGCCATCCCTCAAGAAAGTTCAGGAAATAGTTGACATTGGCCGGGCGCAGTGGCTCACACCTATAATCCCAGCACTTTGGAAGGCTGAGGCAGGTGGATCACCTGAGGTCAGGAGCTCGAGACCAGTCTGGCCAACATAGTAAAACTCCGTCTCTGCTAAAAATACAAAAAGTTAGCCCGGCGTGATGGTGTGCACCTGTAATCCCAGCTACTCTGGAGGCTGAGGCAGGAGAATTACTTGAACCGAGGAGATGGAGGTTGCAGTGAGCCGAGACCGCGCCATTGCACTCCAGCCTGGGCAACAAGAGCAAAGAACAAAACTCTGTCTCAAAAAAAAAAAAAATCTATTTTGAAAGAGATGAGAGAGAGCCCTATAACTTGTTTAAACAAGAGGAAGTTGTGTAATTAAATGAAAATACTAGGAAGTGAAATAATACCTCCAATGGAAATGGTAGAAAGCAGAACTGAAAAACTTCTGCTAGGTGGGATATGGTAGGTCTCTGCACGCCACCACTCCCATTGCAACCGCTAGGGAAAAAACAGCTGAGATGAAAATGTCTTTTTTTTTTCTCTCTTTCTTTTTTTTTTGAGATGGAGTCTCGCTCTGCTGCACAGGCTGGAGTGCAGTGGCGTGATCTCAGTTCACTGCAACCTCTGCCTCTCGGGTTCAAGCGATTCTCCTGCCTCAGCCTCCTGAGTAGCTGGGATTACAGGCGCGCACCACTACGCGTGGCTAATTTTTGTATTTTTAGTAGAGACGGCGTTTCAACATGTTGATCAGGCTGGTTTCAAACTCCTGACCTCAAGTGACCCGCCCACCTCGGCCTCCCAAAGTGTTGGGATTACAGGCATGAGCTACCACGCCTGGCTGAAAATGTCTTATTTTTAAAAAGAATGAAGAGTGGTCACAGAACTAAAGACTGAATGGACTAAAATTTCAAGGAGGAAAGAGCCCTTCCGAGTTGAACTAGTGATAGGCAGCTATTTTCTTCCCTGAAACATTTGCCCATTTGGGATGTGAGGATCAGACTTGGCCCAAGCAGAGAGACTCTACTGGGGAAGAGAGAAAGGAATAGTTTTTGGTGGTTGCAAGGACTTGCTATGGATTAGGACTAGAGGAGCACAAAATGCAGAGCGTTTTCCCCATGGGACATTTGCTGAGTTCTGAGGCAGTGCAGGAGACTGAGAAGGCAAGTCCCACAGTCTTGCAGTGTTTAGAGAGGAGGCCTGGAGTGAACAAATAGCTGGTTTCCCCAACATAAGGTATTTGCCAGGTTTTGCACCTGTGTAGGTTGGGAAGCTAAAGAGCTCCCTTTAAATCTCTGAAGAGCAGAACTTTAAGATCTGAGAGAGACAGAGACTGACCAGGCTTTCAATCCAAAATCCAAGAGGGCCATTCCTAAGGAACAAGGACAACCAGGAGGGGATTGAGTTTTACTGCAATTGCAACACTGCCCCAACCCAGTTCAGTACTTAATTGCATCGAAGTGACTAGCTCCTGTAGGGAATAACAAGATTTGAAGCCCCTATCCTTCTTTTATACCCAATATGTGACATATAATTAAAAATCATAAATCATGCAAAAAATGGAGAAATATGGGGCTAATACATAAAAGAAAAAATAAACAATAAAAGCAGACCCACATATGATCCAGATATTGGAACTGGCAAAGATTTTTAAATAACTTGGTTAATATGTCAAATAGAGAAGAAGATGGACAAAAAAGAAACAAATGTAGAGAATGTCAACAGAGTTGGAATCTATTAAAAGAGAATGAAAGGAGCCTATTGAACTGAAAAATATCCCTGAAATTACAAACTCATTGGATGGATTTCATAAACATTGACAGAAGTAAAGGATAAAATCACAATCGAATTTAGAAATTAAGTCATATCAGAAAACAGAATTGTGAACTTAATAGGTTAAAAGGAGGTACCTAAACTGAAGTACAGAGAGGAAAAAAGAGAATGGAAGCTAAGAAACATGGGACTATATGAATAATTCAAGTTACAGAAGAAGTGGAGAGAGAAGTTAGGTCCAGAACAAGCGGAAAATGACCCAAACGTATATACAGCAATAAAAACAAACAAAAAAAACACCACTAATATATGCACCGACATTGATGAATGTCAAAGGCGTGGCTGGGCACAGTGGCTTATGCCTGTAACCCCAGCACTTTGGGAGGCCAAGGTGGGCAAATCACTTGATGCCAAGAGTTCGAGACCAGCCTGGCCAACACAGTGAAACCCCGTCTCTACTAAAAATACAAAAATTAGATGGGTGTAGTGGCACATGCCTGTAGTCCCAGCTACTCAGGGGGCCAAGGCATGAGAATCACTTGAACTCAGGAGGCGGAGGTTGCAGTAAGCTGAGATCACACCACTGCACTCCAGCTTGGGTGACAGCAAGACTGTCTCAAAAAAAAAAAAAAAAAAAAAAGTCATAGTAAAGAAGCCAGACATGAAAGAGTACATACTTATGATTCTATTTTATGAAGTTCAAGAACAGGCAAAACGAAGTTACAGAGAAGTCAAATTAGTGCTTATGTCTGGAGGGTCCTGATGGAAAGGTGTGTGAAGATGGAGGAGAAAAGGTTCACCATGGTGCCCTTACAACCATGTACGTCTCTACATGGGCCACATAGGCAAGGCTGGACCACAGTCTGACAGCCACTATGGTGTGCTTAGGGACTGCTTGGCCACTTGACACAGGGGAACATTTTGGGTAGATGGGAATGTCCTGCGTTTTGATCTGGGTGGTGATTATGCTTGTGTATGTATTTCAAAACTGATCAAGCTGTACACTTAAGATTTGTGCCACATAGTGTAAACTGTACCTCAATTTTTAAAAAAGAACCACCAGACAACAAACAAGAATTCTTGAAAATTGAGATTATCAGGCTGGGCGCGGTGGCTCACACCCGTAATCCCAGCACTTTGGGAGGCTGAGGTGGGCAGATCACCTGAGGTCGGGAGTCCGAGACGAGCCCAGCCAACATGGAGAAACCCTATCCCTACTAAAAATACAAAATTAGCCAGGCATGGTGGCAGATGCCTGTAATCCCAGCTACTCAGGAGGCTGAGGCAGGAGAATCGCTCGAACCCAGAGGCAGAGGTTGCGGTGAGCGGAGATCGTGCCATTGCACTCCAGCCTGGGCAACAAGAGCAAAACTCTCTCTCAAAAGAAAAGAAAAAAGAAAATTAAGATTATCACCAAAATGAGGCTGAGCGCGGTGGCTCATGCCTGTAATCCCAACACTTTGGGAGGCCGAGGTGGGCAGATCACCTGAGGTCAGGAGTTCAAGACCAGCCTGGCCAACATGGTGAAACCCCATCTCTACAAAAAATAACAAAAATTAGCTGGGCATGGTGGTGCGTGCTTCTAATCCCAGCTACTCGGGAGGCTGAAGCATGAGAATCACTTGAACCTGGGAGGCAGAGGTTGCAGTGAGCTGAGATCACGCCACTGCTCTTCAGCCTGAGCGACAGAGTGAGACTTTGTCTCAAAAAAAAAAAAAAAAAAAAATTCACCAAAATGGAAAATTCAATAGAAGGGCTGGAAAATAAATCTCCCAGAACACAAGGCAAAATATGAAAAGACAAAGAGGATGATGAGCCCAGTCTAGGTCTAACACCCTAATAACAGGCATTCCAGTGAGTAAACAAACCTGGAAAGCTGTTCCTGATGGTGATAAAAGAAGTGGCAGTGGAGTGCAGTGGCTCATCCCTGTAATCACAGTACTTTGGGAAGCTGAGGCAGGAGGATCAAGGCCAGCAGTTCAAGGCTGCAGTGAACCGTGATCACACCACTGCACTCCAGCCTGGGTGACAGACAAGAGCTTGTGGAAAAAAAAAAAAAAAAAGCTGGGCACTGTGGCTCATATCTATAATCCTGGAACTTTGGAAGGCCAAAGTGGGAGGATCGCTTGAGCCCAGGAGTTGGAGACCAGCCTGGGCAACACAGTGAGACCCCCCACAACCACAAATCAAAAAATTAGGGCCGGGCACAGTGACTCACGCCTGTAATCCCAGCACTTTGGGAGGCCGAGGCGGGTGGATTACCTGAGGTCAGGAGTTGGAGAACAGCCTGGGCAACACAGTGAGACCGGCCTCCTACAAAAAATAAAAAAATTAGGGCCGGGCACAGTGACTCATGCTTGTAATCCCAGCACTTTGGGAGGCCGAGGAGGGTGGATTACCTGAGGTCAGGAGTTTGAGACCAGCCTGGCCAACATGGTAAAACCCCGTCTCTACTAAAAACACAAAATTAGCCAGGTATGGTGGCACATGCCTATAGTCCCAGCTATTTGGGAGGCTGAGGCAGGAGAATCGCTTGAACCTGGGAGGCGGAGGTTGCAGTGAGCCAAGATCGCGCCATTGCACTCTAGCCTGGGCAACAAGAACGAAACTCCGTCTCAAAAAATAAAAATCAAAAAATTTAAAAATCAAAAAATTAGCTGGGTATAGTGGCATATGCCTGTAACACTCAGCTACTCGAGAGGCTGAAGTGGGAGGATGGCTTGAGTCCGGGAGGTCAAGGGTGCAGTGAGCTGAGATGGTGCCACTGCACTCCAGCCTGGGAAACAGTGAGATATTGTCTCAAAAAAAGAAATGGTCATTAAATAAGAGATAGCACTGATCATTCTCAGCAAGCTAACACAGGAACAGAAAACCAAACACCGCATGTTCTAATAAGTGAGCGTTAACAATGAAAACACATGGACACAAAGAGGGGAACATCACACACCGGGGCCTGTCGGGGGATGGGGGGCAAGGTGAGGGAGAGCACCTAATGTATGTGGGGCTTAAAACCTAGATGATGGGTTGATGGGTGCAGCAAACCACCATGGCACATGTATACCTACGTAACAAACCTGCGATGTTCTGCACATGTATCCCAGAACTTAAAGGAAAATTTTTAAAAATGAGATGGCATTATATATCTCATTAATCAACTAAAACATTGTTTAAGCAATATCCAACAGTTTGTTATTGATGGTGTAAACTGGTACAGTCTTTTAGGGGAGCGATAGTGTCATCAGTCATCTCTGTCCTTATCTTTTGCCCGGATAACTTCACTGTTGCAAATTCATCATAAAATAACGTCTTAATCTGTTTGGGCTGTTAGGACAAAATACCATAAAGTACGTAGTTTATCAACAACAGAAATTTATTTTCTCACAGTTCTGGAGGCAGGGAAGTCCATGATAAGGCACAAGCGGATTCAGTGTCGGGTGAGGGCCTGCCTGTGGTGCACAGAGAGTGCTTTCTAGCTGGGTTCTCACGTGGTTGAAGGGGCCGACTCTCGGGGTCATTTGATACCGGCACTAATCCCATTCATGAGAGCTCTCCCTTCAAACTCTGTTCACCCCCAGAGGCCCATCTCCTAATACCATCATCACCTTGAGGGATTAGGATTTCAACATGAATTTGGGGGGTCACATTCAGATCATAAGTTATACATAACTTGAACAAAAATGTGGAATTCATGGAGATGTTCATTGCAGTATGGATTACACTGAAAAACTGTAAACAACCTAGATGCCCAGTAAAACGGAAACAACCAAGAAAAGTCTGTGTCTTGTTCACTCGCTGGCAGGAAACATAGAGCAGACACGGAAAGGAAAGGGACTCGAGGAATGCGCTGTACCAACAGGAGGCAGCACCCCTTTGCCCAAGAGGCGCAACGACAGAAACCTAAGGCTACCTGAGCCGCAGCCGGGTGAGGCCGCGGAGAACGCACCCCCCCTACGCGGCTGCCGAGACGGAGGCGGGCGTTTCGACCACTGCCGGATCATGCGCTTACTCAAGTAGGATTCCGAAAAAATTCAGTCGCGCGTCCCTCCTGAGGTTCCGCAGCTAGCCAGGCCCGGCCCGGGTTGGTGCGGCTGCGCACTGCAGCCCAGCGGAGCGGGCCCGGGAGGCGCCGGGCGGGGACCGCGGCGGCCAGATCTCCTGTCAGCTCCGCCGGGCACACGCAGGCTGGGGCGGGCGGCGCGGCTATCCCCGCCCCGCACGCTGCTGGGCCCGGCGGCCTCAGAGGCTGGCAGACCCGCGCGGGGCGGGCGCAGCGGAGCGCGCGGGCGGCCCGGGGCCCAGCGGAAGCGCGGCTGCGGCGCGCGGAGCAGGGGGCTACGGGTGAACGGGCGCACGCCTTCGCCTGCGTCGCTGCCTGCGCGTGGGCCGCCGCCCCCGGGCGTGTGAGAGCCGGCAGCTCGGCCGACTGGGCCCGGAGCGGCGCGGAGGCCGGGCGCTGACGGTAACGGGCCGGGTGCGCGCGCGGGAGGGCTCCGGCTGCCCCGACAGAGGCCGGTCTCGGGCTCGGGCGGCGGGAGCGCGAGCGGCCCTGCGGCGTCAGAGGGGCCAGGAAGGGGCTGGAGGCTGCCTGAGGCCCGGACCTGGCGCCTGTCTCTGCGGTCCCCCGGGCCGACGAAGTCGGAGCGGGTGGGGAGGGAGCCGGGCGGGCGGCCAGAGACGCGGCGGCAGGTGCCTGCTGTCTGTGATCCAACTCTCTCCCCAGCTCCACCCACAGTGGCCTGGACCCAGTCTCTAAGGGCTGAAAATATTGCCCGGCGGCTCCCGAGCAGAATCAGATCGCGCTAAGTAGGGCACAACGCAGAGGCGACAACGCTCCTCGGCCCAAGGGCCCGCGGAGCAGACTCAGGAGCGCGGTCCCGCCCACGCTTGGCTCCGCAGTTAGCGTCCTCCCTCCTCCTGAGCAGGCAAGCGGGGCCCGAGGGCGGTGGCGGCGGGGGGCACGGGTCCTCTGAAGCTGCCTCGCATCTGAGCACCGGGCCCCGTCTCTCCCTTCCCAGGGGGCCTTCGGCATCACTGCAGGCTTCCTAGGGGTCCCCTAAGTGCTCTGCAAACCGCGGCTGGAAGTTTCTCACCGCAGGAAACAGTAGAGAAACAGGGAGAACACACAGGGCTTGCTTTATGCTAGAAACACAAGCATCTTTCTTCTTTATTAGAAAGAAACTCATTCTGTGTTTCTGAGAAAGGATTTGTGCCAGGCACTGTTTCTGGTGAGTGCCAGTTTGACCCGAAAGGGCACTGAGAAAGGCTTTCCTATCAGTCTCTTTGGGTTCTGGCTAAACTTTTAAATCAGACAAAATAGAGACTAGCTTATTCACCTGAAACTAGAAGCACATGGCCGAGGAGCCTGAACAGGCACCTCCTATCTATGCAGGGAAGCTGTGTAATCAGGAGCTTGTGTGGTGCACTCCAGTCAGAGCTGGGACTCTTATCCTGGGCCCGTTTTTCATAGCACCAGCCAAAGGAGAGCGTCCTCTCCACCCTAGGGGCAGAGCTGCTACCAGGACCAGGTGGGCCAGCCCCAGATGTGCTGCTTGTGTTACTTGGAGCCAGGCAAATGGATGTTCCTTTGCAACAGCCCTCAGGAACTCACTGGGGCATTTGGTGGAAAGACTGCCACGGGCATTTTGCATGCTGGAGCTACAGATGGTGTCCTTTCTGCCAGGTGTGTGTGGAGGCCAGTATGAAGCTGAAAAAGCAGGTGACAGTGTGTGGGGCTGCCATCTTCTGTGTGGCAGTCTTCTCGCTCTACCTCATGCTGGACCGAGTGCAACACGATCCCACCCGACACCAGAATGGTGGGAACTTCCCCCGGGTGAGTCGTGCCTGGTTGCTAATTTCTTTGTATACAAGTCATCTGGGCTCAGGGTATGCACCTCCCACCCCCTCGCCCCCCCCCCCCCCCGCTGGAAGGTAATGTCAGTACAGGACGGGAGCCTTCCTTCCCAGTAGTCAGGTTTTGTAGAAACCCTCAGCTAAAAACAATGATGGCGAAAAGAAGGAAGAAAGAAAAAAATGTCAATGGCAATGAGTATTGTCACTGTTCTCCTGAATTTTTTTCTTTTCTTTCTTTCTCTCCTTTTTTTTTTTTTTTTTTTTGAGACAGAGTCTTGCTCTGTCACCCAGCCTTGAGTGCAGTGGCACAATCTTGGCTCACTGCAACCTCCGCCTCCCAGGTTCAAGCAATTCTTCTGCCTCAGCCTCCCGAGTAGCTGGGACTACAGGAGCCTGCCACCATGCCCGACTAATTTTTGTATTTTTAGTAGAGACGAGTTTTCGCCATGTTGGCCAGGCTGGTCTTGAACTCCTGACCTTAGGTGATCCACCCACCTTGGCCTCCTAAAGTTCTGGGATTACAGGTGTAGGCCACCGCGCCCAGCCCCTCCTGAATTTTTGGCAGACATTGCTAATTGATTGCAGCATTCTTTGACATTAAGCCCTGCTGAAATCCTTCTCAGCACAGGCAACACCGATTGTTGAGAATAGGTAGGTGGAAGGAAATCTTTGCCATCCCTGAGCTAGAGAGTGATGGTTCTCCCAACCCAAGTGGAGTGTAGTCCTCAGTGGTGATGTGCACAGCTCCCTTTATCTGAACGGTGTCATCTATCCCTGTAGGCTCATGGTCTGGCTTTGACTGATGAGGGAAGAATTGTAGTCAGGCCTCAGCTGGTAGACCCCAAGCAGAGACCCTCCCTGTGGCATAAGGAGCTGTGTGTGATTGCTTTCTGGTTTTTTTGGCAGAGCCAAATTTCTGTGCTGCAGAACCGCATTGAGCAGCTGGAGCAGCTTTTGGAGGAGAACCATGAGATTATCAGCCATATCAAGGACTCCGTGCTGGAGCTGACAGCCAACGCAGAGGGCCCACCCGCCATGCTGCCCTACTACACGGTCAATGGCTCCTGGGTGGTACCACCGGAGCCCCGGCCCAGCTTCTTCTCCATCTCCCCCCAGGACTGCCAGTTTGCTTTGGGGGGCCGGGGTCAGAAGCCAGAGCTGCAGGTAAGAGTCAGAGCTGGCAGGGACGTACAGCGGCCACAACTGGGGTACTGAGCTGCAGTTCACCTGGCAGATGCTCACTGTGTCGGAGGAGCTGCCGTTTGACAATGTGGATGGTGGTGTGTGGAGGCAAGGCTTCGACATCTCCTACGACCCGCACGACTGGGATGCTGAAGACCTGCAGGTGTTTGTGGTGCCCCACTCTCACAATGACCCAGGTGAGGGCCCTGCAGACTCCTAGGAGCTGGAGTGTGGAGCGGGATTTCTGATGGCCAATACAAGGGAGGGACGTCGAAGAAGAAGATGGTGGCATCCTCAGGGGACCCTACATTGGCTCCCTAGGCTGGATCAAGACCTTTGACAAGTACTACACGGAGCAGACCCAACACATCCTCAATAGCATGGTGTCTAAGCTGCAGGAGGATCCCCGGCGGCGCTTCCTCTGGGCAGAGGTCTCCTTCTTCGCCAAGTGGTGGGACAACATCAATGCCCAAAAGAGAGCGGCAGTCCGAAGGCCAGTACCAGGCGGGGAGGCGTGGGAGGGCATCGTCTGAGCCCCAGGCTGGGTGGACAGGTCTTACCTTAAGCTGTGGGTGCCAAGGTGGCAGGGAGAGGCCCAGAGAGCTGTGGAAGAGATGAGTGATGGTGGAGGGAGGGAAGGCAAAAAGAGATGGAGGTTCTGAGATAAGCGGGGCCGGGACAGCCTGGAGGTTGGCTGCAAGGAAAGGAGGGCAAGTGTGTGTTCTCTTGGTCCTGGGCTTGAGAGAACTGGTTCAGTGAGGCCAGTGCACACAGGCCCTGACATTTTCTGGTTGGCAGGACCGAGCAAAGTGTCCTGCTCCATCCTGAGTGTGAGTCCTTAACTATAGGCTGGTAGGAAACGGGCAGCTGGAGATTGCGACAGGAGGCTGGGTGATGCCGGATGAGGCCAATTCCCACTACTTTGCATTGATTGACCAGCTCATCGAAGGACACCAGTGGCTGGAGAGAAATCTTGGTAAGTCCGGGCCCAGGCCTGGGGGTCTGCCCCCCGGGCTGGGCCCACAGTGCTATGGCAGGGGCTGTAAGGCACAGGGATCGGCAGGAGGTGGTTCCTTTCTAGGCAGATCCCACCATGTGGGCCTGGTGTGATGTCATCTGTCCACTCACTACCAGGACAAGAGCTGGGGTCCCAGCACCTGGGAGGCCGGGAGACCAGCCCCTGAGGTGTGTTCAGGGCCTCTCTGGCTTCCATGCCCTGCCCAGGTGCAACCCCCCGCTCTGGCTGGGCAGTGGACCCCTTTGGATACAGCTCCACCATGCCTTACCTGCTGCGCCGTGCCAACCTCACCAGCATGCTGATTCAGAGAGTGCACTATGCCATCAAGAAGCACTTTGCTGCCACCCACAGCCTAGAGTTCATGTGGAGGCAGACATGGGGTAAGGCCAGGTAGGGTAGAGGGGGTCACTGCAGCATAGTCTTCACTGGGGAATAGCAGGGATATCAGAACTAAGACTCCCACTGTTCTTCAGAGCAGACCTGCAGGTACTGGTGTGGACTGCCAGAAATGGTCGCACCCTCTGGTTAGGGGAGGGTCACGTTGACCTCTGGCCTCTACAGGGCCTGTTGTCCCAAGGGCTTCAGCGTGCCCTGGGTGCCCGTCCCCTGAAGGAGCCCCTCATGGCTTTCTCCCTGGCCTACACACTCTCTCCAGCCCTAGGTCCAGTTACAGCCTCACAGTCTATCAGGGCTGCCTTTAGCCTGAGCAGATCCATGCCCTCCTGACGTCCCGAGGCTGCCTGCTGGTGGTGACCACGTGGTGTGTCTTCTGCAGACTCGGACTCCAGCACAGACATCTTCTGTCACATGATGCCCTTCTACAGCTATGACGTCCCCCATACCTGTGGCCCAGATCCCAAGATCTGCTGCCAGTTTGATTTCAAACGCCTGCCTGGTGGGCGCATCAACTGCCCTTGGAAGGTGCCACCCCGGGCCATCACAGAGGCCAATGTGGCAGAGAGGTATCTGTTTCCAGCCCTTTCACTTCACAGAGGATTCAGGAGGCCTAGCTCTGGTCTGGGCCGTGCCACGTGGAGGGTGGGCTCAGGTGGTGAGTTGAGGCTCGCAGCATCTGCAGCAGCAGCTCCTTACTAAGTCTCTTGAAAAACTGGAATGGCTCTAGCAACCACCTTTCACAGAATGCTTTTATTTTCTCACATGAGTACTTTTTGATGCCCTAACAAACTGCCAGGGCCAGCTGACAACTTAGAGGTGAAGGATTCCCAGGTTAGATGTATGTTACAAACTTCAGGCTCATGTGCCTTCACTTAGTGCCAGTGTTCTGACTTGGTCTTAAGTCAACCACGAGAATCCTGTTCAGATCCACATTCAGTCCCACCAGATAGCCTCCAGCCTCTGAGAAAACAGACCTGTCCCTTTTGAGAGAATTTAGGGACCCCTAAAGATATCAATCACTCTTGCTGAAATCAAGCCCTGGGGGAAAGTGTTAGGTAAGAGTTGATCCAAACAACAATTTAGTCAGAACCTTAAGAATACAACAACTTGGATCAGTTTTTATGTTGCAATGCTCTGATTTCTCCCTGACGTCCAAGAGTTGAAATGTGACCAAAAGGGAAATAAAGTGGTCTTTTGTTTCCAGAAGTTTAAATGCCGATTCCAGGCAAGAATCTAGGGCTATGAAGGCATGATGTTTCTGAAAGCAGCAGTTGTGATCAGTGAGGCTGGCCTAGGTTTACAAGAACAGGCCCTGAAAGGTAACCGTTTTGTCCTTTGAAAGGCTTACTAGACTGATAAGTTAGGGGAAAGTGGTATTTGAGGAGTCCTCTCATGAGAACAAAGTAGAAAAGTACAAGCTGGGCCAGCGCCGCTAAGTAGATTAGTTGACTGTTTGGACTGTGATATTTATAACATGCCAATTAAAGTAGGAAAGGGCTTCTGCTGATGTGCTACAGGGCTGTTTTTCTTCTACTGATTTTGCCAGTAATTTGGATGAAAAGAAAATAAATGTTTATATATAGTTCACATTATGTACCAGGCACTATTCTAAGTGTTTTAACAAATATTCATTCATTCATTTTATTTTATTAATTTTAATTTTTTTTTTTTTTTTTTTTTTTTGAGATGGAGTCTCTGTCACCCAGGCTGGAGTGCGGTGGTGCAATTTCGGCTCACTACAACCTCCGCCTCCTGGGTTCAAGTGATTATCCTGCCTCAGCCTCCTGAGTAGCTGGGATTACAGATGTGCACCACCACACCCGGCTAATTTTTGTATTTTTAGTAGACAGGGTTTCACCATATTGGCCAGGCTGGTCTTGAATTCCTGACCTCAGGTGATCTGCCTGCCCTGGTCTCCCAAAGTGCTGGGATTACAGGCATGAGCCACCGCGCTCGGCCCATTCAATCCATTTTAATTCTCATAACATTATATGGGTACCTACTGATGTTATCCTTATTTTGCTAGAAATGGAGGCTCAGAGAGGTTACTTGCCCACGGTCTCTGAGCTAGTACTTGTGGAGCTGGTGTGATGTGGCTCCAGGGTCCAGACCCTTAACTTTGGTGCTGCATCGCTAACTGTTAGGCAAAATGAGGCGGGAGTGTCAGAACCAGGATCCCAAATATCTCAACAGCCTAGCATAAAAAACAACATGCCAGCTGTCAGAACTGCCCAGAGAACACCGGATTCCCCTAGGGCTGGGATTCATGTGCAGGAGGTGTCTGTTTGCGCTGAACCACTCCTCGATGGATGGGATGTCTTCTAGGGGCTTCCTGGCAGAATGGCTGTGTGTGGTGCTCTTTTACCGATAAGACTTCATGTTGGGCCCATGTTTTCTTCCTGCCCCAGGGCAGCCCTGCTCCTGGACCAATACCGGAAGAAGTCCCGGCTGTTCCGAAGCAACGTCCTCCTGGTGCCTCTTGGAGATGACTTCCGATATGACAAGCCCCAGGAGTGGGATGCCCAGTTCTTCAACTACCAGCGGCTCTTTGACTTCTTCAACAGCAGGCCTGACCTCCATGTGCAGGTGTGAGGGGCACTTGGCTGGGGAGGGGGCCTCACAGTGCTGCAGCCCATCCCTTCCCATGAGACTGTGCCCTGGGTTCCCAACTCGGGCAAGGTGCCCCCCCCCTCTTTTTTTTTTGAGATGGAGTCTCACTCTGTTGCCCAGGCTAGAGTTCAGTGGCGTGATCTCGGCTCACTGCCAGCTTCGCCTCCCGGGTTCACGCCATTCTCCTGCCTCAGCCTCCCGAGTAGTGGTGCCCGCCACCACACCTGGCTAATTTTTTGTAGTTTTAGTAGAGATGGGGTTTCACTGTGTTAGCCAGGGTGGTCTCGATCTCATGACCTCGTGATCCACCCACCTCGGCCTCCCAAAGTGCTGGGATTACAGGCGTGAGCCACTGCGCCTGGCCGAAGGTGCCCCTTTTATGTCAGAATTAATTCCCAGGCTCCCCTACTTCTGTTAAGTCTAGAATGGCAGGATGTACAGTTCCTGCTTCTGAGGCCAGAGCCCCTGCCTCACCCCCAACTGCAGCACTGTGGCCACAATTTCCAGGAGGCTCTAGAACTGATGGGAGTGGGTTTTTGGGGTTCCCACAGGCCCAGTTTGGCACTCTTTCTGACTATTTTGATGCCCTGTACAAGAGGACAGGGGTGGAGCCAGGGGCCCGGCCTCCAGGGTTTCCTGTGCTGAGCGGGGATTTCTTCTCCTATGCGGACCGGGAGGATCATTACTGGACAGGCTATTACACTTCCCGGCCCTTCTACAAGAGCTTAGACCGAGTCCTGGAAGCCCACCTGCGGTGAGACCCTGTCCCCGCTTCCAGGCTGGAGGGGGAGAGTCAGCCTTTGGGGTTTAAGGAGGGGCTGGATCGGCTCAGAAGGGAATAGATAGGCCCAGAGGCTAGGGCAGGTAGAGAAGGGGTGGGAAGGAAGGAGGCTGGACTGGCAGAGTGTGGGTGGGCCCTGGCTAGTGGTGCAGGCTGGCAGCTAACTTCTCTCTCTGGGCAGGGGGGCAGAGGTTCTGTACAGCCTGGCTGCAGCTCACGCTCGCCGCTCTGGCCTGGCTGGCCGGTACCCACTGTCTGACTTCACCCTCCTGACGGAAGCTCGGCGCACACTGGGGCTCTTCCAGCATCACGATGCCATCACTGGCACAGCCAAGGAGGCTGTGGTGGTGGACTATGGGGTCAGGTGGGAGCCTTCTCTTTTCCCTTGTCAGCTCCCCTGCTCACTGTCCCAAAGAAAGGACATTGGGTGGTCAGGGGGTAGGCCGGCCTAGGGCTTGTCCTGCTGACAAGGCAGACAGCTTCCCTATGGTGATCTTCTCTCCTTCCCTCTCCTGCGCCACCCACAGGCTTCTGCGCTCCCTTGTCAACCTGAAGCAGGTCATCATTCATGCAGCCCACTATCTGGTGCTGGGGGACAAGGAGACCTACCACTTTGACCCTGAGGCGCCCTTCCTCCAAGTGGTGAGCCCCTCCTGGGTCTGCATGGGGACCCTCTGGTGTGTGCAGGTCCCATCCCAAGAGCTGCTGGATGGAGGTGCCACTTCTTTTTCCTTCCCCGTCCGGATGAGTTCTGTGCCCAGCGCAGCGCTGGTCCACACCCGGGACAGGTGGGGTGGGAGGAGGCTGAGCCCATGATGGTTCTTCCCTTCCGGCCCACTGAATTCCAGGATGACACTCGCTTAAGTCACGACGCCCTCCCAGAGCGCACGGTGATCCAGCTGGATTCCTCGCCCAGGTAACCTGGACTACGCCATGTGCAGAGAGGCAGAGCCATTCCTGGCTCTCAGGCCCCTCTGCCCCGGCATGTGCTGAACCCGTGCAGGGCGCTTGCCCTGGCCTGAAGCAGCAGCCTCCTGGGTCAGCCCACCTTCTACGCACAGGTTTGTGGTCCTATTCAACCCGCTGGAACAGGAGCGATTCAGCATGGTGTCCCTGCTGGTCAACTCTCCCCGCGTGCGCGTCCTTTCGGAGGAGGGTCAGCCCCTGGCCGTGCAGATCGGCGCACACTGGAGCTCTGCCACCGAGGCGGTCCCTGACGTCTACCAGGTGAGGTGCGGGCTCGTCAGGTGGGCCTGGCCCTCTGCCCATCGTGGGCCCCTCCCCACCCGGCGACGCCAGCCTCCCATCCTCCTGCTTGTGGCCCTGCTGCTCTCCAGGCTGAGGACAGGTGTCCTGGGGAGGGGGTTGTCCAGAAGACAGGCACTCTTGGGATTTGAGTGTGTCCTTGAAAAGAAGGGGAAGGTTGGTATGGTAATAGTAATGGTAAAAAATAGCAGTTATAATGCCCCATCATTCAGTCATTCAATGTTTATCGAAAGCTTAATGTGTGGTTGCCACTTCATACTTTTTCAAATATCACTTGAGAATCATAAAGTCTGATGAGGAAGAAAGGACAAATCATATCACCTCCACTTTGGAGGAGGGGCAGAGGCCCAGCGGGTGCAGGGACTTGCTCAAGCCCTCTGTTACTAAGCCAATGCCCCAGCACCCCTGTGGCGAAAGCCGTGCCCCCACTTCCTCACCCCTCCTGTGCCCACAGGTGTCTGTGCCTGTCCGCCTGCCAGCCCTGGGCCTGGGCGTGCTGCAGCTGCAGCTGGGCCTTGATGGGCACCGCACGCTGCCCTCCTCTGTGCGCATCTACCTGCATGGCCGGCAGCTGTCCGTCAGCAGGCACGAAGCGTTCCCTCTCCGTGTCATTGACTCTGGCACCAGTGACTTCGCCCTCAGCAACCGCTACATGCAGGTCTGGTTCTCAGGCCTTACTGGGCTCCTCAAGGTAAAAGGCCAGGGTGGTGGGGAAGGGCCAGGGGCCAGAGTAGGGCGTGTGTGGTGGTGGCACTGTGCAGAGTGGCCTCCCGGCCCTGTGCGCATTCTGCCACCTGACCCACAGTGGACCCAGGCCCATCTCAGCTCCAGCCTGACAGCATGGGGAAGCAGGGCACAGCTCCTTGGGGAAGCTATACCGTGTCCTCCCAGGAGGCAGGCCTGACATGCTGGTGTGGGGCCAGGGGTCAGGGCTGTGTTTTTTGGCAGAGCATCCGAAGGGTGGATGAGGAGCAGGAGCAGCAGGTGGACATGCAGGTCCTTGTCTATGGCACCCGTACGTCCAAAGACAAGAGTGGAGCCTACCTCTTCCTGCCCGATGGCGAGGCCAAGGTACCCTAAAGATGCCTTGAACAACCTGGCAGGCCCCGGGAGGTCTCACTAGCAGGGAGGGCAGGAGGGGGCACAGGCCTTCCCCAGGTTTATTGCTGCCTGCCAGGGGCCTTGTCTTTCCTGTTCAGCCCAGGGGTATCTGGGAATAGGTGCTCTCTTGCCCAGCCCTGGGCTGGCACCTTCCTGCTTTGCCCTCTGTGCTGCAGTTTCAACAGCAATCTGCTCTTTCCCTAGCCCTACGTCCCCAAGGAGCCCCCCGTGCTGCGTGTCACTGAAGGCCCTTTCTTCTCAGAGGTGGTTGTGTACTATGAGCACATTCACCAGGCGGTCCGGCTTTACAATCTGCCAGGTGAGCCCTGCATATGAGGAAGGGTCCGGAAGGAGGTGTGGGCTCCACAGCTGTGGTGTATTCTTCCTTCTGCTGCTTCTCTGTTCATACGTCTGTTCCGTATCATTTGAGACAGGGATGCTCCATTCTCTTGGAGAAAAAGTCATCCAGAAATGCCCTGGGAATTTCTTGGGAGGTTGGACAGAGCCTCTCCCCAGCTTGGCTCTGATCCCCCAGCCCAGCCTCTTAGCTGTGGTTCAGCCTCACACCTCTCCATGCCCCCACTTTGTTCCTGTGCCCAGGGGTGGAGGGGCTGTCTCTGGACATATCATCCCTGGTGGACATCCGGGACTACGTCAACAAGGAGCTGGCCCTGCGCATCCATACAGACATCGACAGCCAGGGTATCTTCTTCACAGACCTCAATGGCTTTCAGGTGACTCCTGGGCCTGGGTCTCGGAGACCCCACAGAGTAGAACTTGGTCTCTGCTTTTGCCCCTGTCACAGGCCCTGGGGGATGATCTGCCTTGATGGAGAAAGATGAATGAGAGGCGAGAGTGATCGGGGACTTCTTCGGTCTGGGGACCGCTTGGGCCCACATGGTGCCTGGGTGCCCTTGATCTGCTGGCCTTGCCTCCACAGGTGCAGCCCCGACGGTATCTGAAGAAGCTCCCCCTCCAGGCCAACTTCTACCCCATGCCAGTCATGGCCTATATCCAGGACGCACAGAAGCGCCTCACGCTGCACACTGCCCAGGCCCTGGGTGTCTCTAGCCTCAAAGATGGTGAGTAGGGCCCAGGAGTTCTGCAGAGGGTATCAGACAAAAAGAAGCCCATCCCCACCCTCAAGGGCTCCCCACTCTGTTGGCCTCCCTTGCCTCTTTCTGGACTGCATCACCTCCATGCTTGGAGAGGGGGCAAGCCATTCAGAGCTCTTGGCACAGGAGGCAGGCACCTGCTGTCCCCTTCCCCTGGTGGAGGCAGCAGTGTAAGCAACTGGGTGGAGTGTCCTGCTGGATCCCCTGAAGAACCGTCAGGGTTACAACTCTTGAGGCCAAAGAAAGAAAAAAAAATGTCAAAAAGCAAAGCTAGGCAGAGTGGTTCACTCCCGTAATCCCAGCACTGTTGGGAGGCCAAGGCAGAAGGCCAGGAGTTTGAGACCAGCCTGGGCAACAAAGTGAGACCCAGGCTCTACGAAAAGATTTAAAAATTAGCTGGATTTAGTGGCACGTGCCTATAGTCCCAGCTACTCAGGAGACTGAGATGGGAGGATTGCTTGAGCCCAGGAGTTGGAGGCTGCAGTAAGCCAAGATTGTGCCACTGCACTACAGCCTGGTGACAGAGCAAGACCCAGTCTGAAAAAAAAGGCAAGAAGCATCAGGGTATTGAACAGTGATTCTCAGCTGAGGTGTGCAACCCTCTTCTGGGCGGGGATGAGAGTAGGGACAGCTTGTAAAGTGCACTCAGTGTTATGAAATATTAAGGAAATGAGAAAATTACATATTGTTGTCCTACTAGTGATCATTAAAAGAGAGACTGACATTCTTTTTTTTGTTTTTTGTTTTGAGACAGAGTTTCACTCTTTTGCCCAGGCTGGAGTGCAGTGGTGCAATCTCCGCTCACTGCAACCTCCACCTTCCGGTTTGAAGCGATTCTCTTGCCTCAGCCTCCTGAGTAGCTGGGATTACAGGCGCCTGCCACCATGCCCAGCTAATTTTTGTATTTTTATTAGAGATGGGGTTTCATCATGTTGGCCAGGCTGGTCTGGAACTCCTGACCTTGTGATCTGCCTGCCTCGGTCTCCCAAAGTGCTGGGATTATAGGTGTGAGCCACCACGCCCAGCCAAGACTGACGTTCTTAAGAATCAAAACGGGCATGGGGAGCACTGGCCTGGAGTCAGACCCGGGCAGCTGGTCACGCTGGCAGCTCTGTGTGGCCCCCATATCCTCAGGGCAAAATGAACAGTTTGCACTTGGTGGCATCTGAGGCCCTTGAGATCTGTCTCTGGGAAGAGCCCTTGTGAAGAAGGGCTGAGCCGAGAGCACCCAGTCAAGGCTAGGTGTGGCCCGATGGCTGGCAAGTGCGGGGGCCTGACTCCCTGCTGGGAGGAGTGTGCCTTTCTCTGCCAGGAGCAGCCCCTGGGCCATCTGTGTCATGACTCCTCACTGCAGCCCAATATCCCTGACTGGATTTCCTCCTCTACCCCTCTGGGATTTGGTGTTTGAAAAAATGACTGTCTTCTATACAAGGGATCCATTTTAGGGTTTTCAGACATCTTTCTGTGATTGTTCTGGGTTAAAAGACTGAGCAACTACACAAGTCAGTAAGGACTGGAGAGGTGAAAGGGAGAATAGGGCCATTTGTCCCGGTGGAATGTGGGGGCAGCTGGTGTGGTTTCCCTCGAGATCTTGTACAAGAACAGCTGCACCCACCTCCAACACCTGCACACACTGGGGCCTCTGTCCCCAACACATCAGCCATGCAGCGAGCCCCTGCTCCAAGCATACTCTAGAAAATAAAGCAAAGGTGTTCACCTGCTGTATCTTTTTCCCAGGGCAACCCCAGATGACACTTAATATGAGCCTCTGCCTGACTTGCCATCTGCTGTCCTTTCCAGAGCCCTACTTTTAACACACAGGCAGTCAGAGCTTGAGTCTGACCTGCTGGGGCTGTCTGGCTGTCCAGTGTAGAATAAGGGCAAGAGAGCCTGTGTTTTAGTCACAACAAAACCTGCCCAACCTGAGCAAACCTGCCCCAGATTATGGAGGTATGCAGCAACACTACCGATGGCTGTTGATCTAAGTTTTTCATTTCTGGTTTATTTTGTTGTATGTAACCCGTCCTGATTCGGTTTCCTGCCCGGGCCCCTAGGCCCGGTCCCTACTCCTGAGTCCCAGAGCATGGGGGGTAAACTGCCAGGGCCAGCCTGCCCCTTTCTGGGCCTCATGCTTCCTCATCTGCAAAATAAGGGCACAGGACCAGCCCCTCATCAGGTTCCCTCCCAGCTGTGGGAACCCGTGACCTCTCCTGAGTGACTCAGCTTCTGTCTCTCGAGCTGGGCTTTTCCGTCAGGGCCTGTGGCTGGGATTCTCCTTTGAAAGGTCAGTGTCTGCTTGGGGGTGGGGGCAGGCCAGCACTCACTGTTTGCTTCCCCAGGCCAGCTGGAGGTGATCTTGGACCGGCGGCTGATGCAGGATGACAACCGGGGCCTAGGCCAAGGGCTCAAGGACAACAAGAGAACCTGCAACCGTTTCCGCCTCCTGCTAGAGCGGCGAACCGTGGGCAGCGAGGTAACATCTGGGGCTGACGCCCAGGGAGCCAGGTCTGGCTAGTCCCTAGGGGTGGCCGGGGGGTCCAGCCTGGGGCTCGAGGAGCGCAGCTGGAGGAGGGCAAGGGAGGGAGAGTACGGCTGAATTCCTGGGGCGGGGGGAGGCAGTCTGGCGTTTTGTGTCCCATCTCACGCAGCCTGGCACCTTCCTCTCCCAGCAGCGCTCTGTCACCTGTGTCCCTCATGTTCGTCTCCCACTTTCCTCTGTGCTGCCCTCCGCTGCCCTGTCCCAGCATTCTCTAAGCCTGTGCTCCAACCCCGCTCATCTCATGGCTTTCTTTGCCCCACCAGCCTGACTTTTTCTCCAAACTGGCAGCCATGTTTAGGGGCTTGATCTTTCACAGCAGCAGGAGCGGTAACCGAG
The DNA here is from genome assembly GCF_028885655.2 of Pongo abelii. Taxonomy (NCBI): domain Eukaryota; kingdom Metazoa; phylum Chordata; class Mammalia; order Primates; family Hominidae; genus Pongo; species Pongo abelii. The sequence continues at coordinate 94,016,419 of NC_072001.2, forward strand.
AGGTAAGGGTCGGCTCTGGGAGCGGGGAACTAGTACGAGCAAGGTGTAGCTGTGCCGGAGCCCAGGTGACAGAGCCCGCCGCTCAGTCACTCGTGCATCAGATAGATATTGAACACCTGCTTTACTGTGAGGACCCAGAGGGACATAAGTGCAGACAGTGCTGACTCTCCCCGGAGTTTACTCGTGAGTAGGGCGGCACGTAAAAATGCGTGTAAAAATGCGTACGCAGGGGAAAAGGGCTTTGTCTCACTGATCCTGAGGAGCAAGGTAATAATGTGGGCTAGGGACATCGAGGTCAAGGAGGTGTCACCCAGGCGTGGCTTTGGTGAATGGGGGTGTCATTCGAAGATATGAACCAGGACACAGGGTAGGAGGCAGGAAAGACAATGGGCTGGGGAACAGCAGTGAGTTCCTTAGTTACGCTGGAGCTACGCTATCCAGTACAGTGGCCAGTAGCCCTATATGGCTATTTAAATTACAACTAAATCAAGTAAAAAATTTGCTTTCTTATTCCTACTGACCACAGTTCAAGTACTCAGTGGCCACAAGTGGCTAAGTGGCTAAGTGGCTGCCGTATTAGACCATCTGGTGTCGGATATTTCCATCCTTGCAGAATGCCCTCTTGGCTGGTGCTGGGCTAGAGCGCTGGGGGGAGATCAGGGCAGACGGCAGAGCACCTTGGGTGCCTGCTAAGGGATCTGGACCTTATCCTGGCTAGGAAAGGACCAGGCTAAGGCAAGAGCTGAGCAAGGAGGGACACCATCAGAACTCTGCTCTCAGCATGTCACGCTGACAGTACGGAGCAGCTTGGATCTGTGGGAAGGGAGATTGGAGGAGGGTGACAGTGGGAGGCTGTTCAGGCAGGACATGCTGGCTGCTTGAACTAGGCCAGAGGCTGGAGAAGTTGCCGGTGGCTATGAGGACACTGCCCAGGTGAGACAGAAGAGGGTTTAGCATTACCTGGGAATGCAGAGGGAAGTGAGAGATGCTGGGCGCTTGGAAGAAGGGGGATGCCGGGGACAGAAGTCCAGAATATTCAGCCCAGGCCTGTGAGTCTGACGTCCAGGTGAGCTGCTAAGGAGTAGCCCTGCTGGCAGAGCCCCGGCAGCGCTGGGCCTGAGAGCCAGGCCGGCACTGTGGATGTGGTGTCACTCGTGAAGCCACAGGATTACCCAGAGCGCTCTGGATTGGAGGCCCGTGCTCCATGGTGAGGCCTGCGTCTGCCTGTCTGCCATCCTTCCTGCACTGTGGATCCATGTGTGAGGGGAGACATGGCTGATGGGAGTGGGTTGCTCATGATAGTGTTACGTGAGCAAAGAACTAAAAAGTAGAGAAGAAACGGCTTAGTGAAATAGCCCTCTGAGTTAGGGGAGATGGTAAATGTCTACACTTGAAGGGTTAGCGGAACCTCTCCGGGAGCCAGGCATGCCCTTGAGTCCAGGCACGCCAGGAAAGCTCCTTCCAAAACTGACCTGGGTGTGCTTTTATCCTGCCTCGTCCTCTCCCCTCAGCCTGGCTTTGGTCCCTCACCAGTATCTCGGGTCAATCTTGCAGGTCCAAGATAGTCACTCTACCAGCTACCCATCCCTCCTCAGCCACCTGACCTCCATGTACCTGAACACCCCGGCGCTCGCTCTGCCTGTAGCCAGGACGCAGCTCCCAGGCCCTGGTCTGCGCTCATTTCATCCTCTGGCTTCCTCACTGCCCTGTGACTTCCACCTGCTCAACCTACGTACGCTCCAGGCTGAGGTGAGTGTCCCTCAGCGTGACATGCTGAGAGCAGAGTTCTGACGGTGTCCCTCCCTGCTCAGCTCCTTCCTTAGCCTCCAGGATGAGGTCCAGACCCCTTAGCAGGTATTCGGCTCCAAACCTCCAGGACCAGGTTCTGGCCTTTCCTTACCCACACGCCTCCCTGTGCCAGCACTGCCTCTGGGTAGAGGCGCTGCTGCATCTCCGATCTCTGAAAGCCCTGCGCCCACTTCCCTGGGCACTGTCTGTCATCCAGGAGGACACCCTACCCTCGGCGGAGACCGCACTCATCTTACACCGCAAGGGTTTTGACTGCGGCCTGGAGGCCAAGAACTTGGGCTTCAACTGCACCACAAGCCAAGGCAAGGTGAGTAGGGTGGGGAAACAGAGCACCTAGGAATGGCAGGCGTGAGCTTGATAAGACTGGGCTGAGATTTGGTGACAGGCTGGGAGAAGAAAGTGTCACTCCAGGGCTTTCTGGAGAGAAGGGGGGGAGCTGTAGACATGTTTTCAGAGCTCCGGAGGCCTGGCAGGGGGAGTTCCAGACAAGGTAGATCACTTGAGAACTTTTGTTCCCTGAGGAGGGACCTCTATCAAGCAAAGTGGAAAACACCAGAAATAGAAACCAGAACCCATACTGTTGTTACTTTGTAAGCTCATATCAGCTGACACTGATAAATGTCCCCGGGTGCCAGGTCCTCTGCTGGGCTCCAGTGTTTCAGAAGTGAACCAAGACACGGTCACTGTTTTCACAGAACTCACAGCTCAGTGGAACGGTTCTTACCCGGAGATCTGTAGGCAGGCTTTAGGGTTGAGCAAATCTCAGCAAGCCCGTGAGACTGGATGCACTCATGTGTAAGAAGGCATGGTGTTGCTGAGAGGGGCCAGCTGGAACTGGAGTGCAGTGGCGTGATCTCGGCTCACTGCAACCCCCACCTCCCGGTTCAAGCGATCCTCCTGCCTCAGCCTCCCGAGTAGCTGGGATTACAGGCGCCTGCCCCCACACCCAGCTAATTTTTATATTGTTAGTAGAGATGGGGTTTCGCCATGTTGGCCAGGCTGGTCTCGAACTCCTGACCTCAGGCGATCCACCCACCTTGGCCTCCCAGAGTGCTGGGATTACAGGTGTGAGCCACTGCACCTGGCTGAGATTCTTAAAGAGGTAACAAATTGTAGATGAACAGCCGCATTCGTTAGTGTCTCGGCACCTAGCACAACCCTGCCCCTTCTCTTCTCTCCACAGGTAGCCCTGGGGAGCCTGTTCCATGGCCTGGATGTGGTATTCCTTCAGCCAACCTCCTTGACATTACTGTACCCTCTGGCCTCCCCGTCCAACAGCACTGATGTCTATTTGGAGCCCATGGAGATTGCTACCTTTCGCCTCCGCTTGGGTTAGGGCTTCTTGTGGCCTGAAGAGGAAGTTCATTCACAGAGACTGCCTCTTAACATGAAGATCATTGGACAAGCCACACGGGTATCCCATCCCGATCTGCCTCCCAGAACTGTGACACATTGGGCTCTGCCTTCATTTTCTGTTTATTGCTGCTGCTGTGTTTTGGGCGCAACCCACAAACCCAGTGATGGGTAAATAGGGCAGACGCCAGTGAGATCAGGGAGAGAAGGCCCTTGGTCAGAGTGGGCAGTGCCAGGCTCTGCTTTGGGTTGTGAGTGGACACCCAACTGGGCACAGGCTCAGGCACCCATCCTTTTTCCAAACGAGGATACAGAAGAAGTGGAAGCAGACAGAAGAGGTAAGGGAGGCTAAGTGGGTAACAGCCCAGCATCAGGGTCACTGTGGCAACAGCCGGCTCTAGGGGAATCCTGTGGTTACGTAGAGACTCCATGTCCTGGTGTGATGAGCAGGATCAGACTGACTCTGGGAGGACGGGGATGGGGACCCAGAGTTAGCAGTGGGGATGGAGCAGTAGAAGGAATCACTATTTCTCCTACGAGTCCGAAGGCCTCGCTGCTTTCTGTGATAGCTTTGCTGTAAGCGCCGCCTGGCCTGCATGCATTGGCTAAGAGGCTGCAGAATGGCAGGAAGGACTCGCTAGAGATGGTCATGGCCAGAGGTCATAGGTCACTTCAGGTAGCAAGACACCTGGCAAACTGGGCACTTGGCCTATGTACTGATTGGTGGGATGGTGGCAGGGGCGTGGGGTCCTCCGCCCTGCCGGAATTCTCTTTGGCTTTTGTGCTCTGTATGCTGCTGTCCCCAAGAGCTCTTTCTTATTATGGCAGGGAGTGGGGATTGGTCCTACTTTCTTTCTCTGGAAAGGAAAGCCTCCAAGACCCCATGTGCTTGGGCAGCTTGAGAAGGCGTTCAGCACCACGCCTAGCAGGCAGACCTTGAAGCCTCACCTTTAGTCTATCCTGCAGAGGTATTCCGTTCCTGGCACAGGGGACTAGGAGCATGTAGAGTATATGAGGAGGCAGTATGGCTGTGCAGGAGCCTTCATTTCAGCTTCAATTAATAGGGAAAAATTTATGATAGCTCTATAGATGCTGAAAAGGTATTTGGTAAGATTTAAAATCCATCCCTTATTAAAACTCTTAGTAAATTAAGTCTGGAAAGAAACACCCTAATCTAGATAAAGGTCTGTTTCAGAAACCAACAGTTACGGCATTCTAAAGAGTCAGACGCCACAGGCATTCCCATTAAAGTCAGAAACTAGCCAAGGGCATGCTGTTATTCAGCAGTGTCCCGGCACTGCTAACCCCTGCAACAAGCCAGATGAGGAAAATAAGGAAGAATTACAATTGTCATTATTTGTAGACAATAAAACTGCCTACCTGTAAAACCTAAGAATCAACTGAAGACCTGTTAAGAGTATTCTGTAAGTCAAGCCAATGATACACATCATGTTTCTGTCCACATACTGGTTTTCCCCAAATCAGCTGATAAATTCAGTGTAATTCCAATGAGATTGATACTTTGGAGTTGACAGTTCTAAAGTGCATTTGGGAGAGTGAATGTGTGAGAACACTAAGAGCACTCTGAACGATGATAATGAGTTGCGGGGTGGACTGCTGAGGGGAAAGGCACACGTCCTGCCAGATTCCCAGAGGATTCTCACACCACCATTACCTCACTCAGTGTGACCTGGAGGGGCTCAGACAGACGGGGGAGTCCAGAAACAGACCCAGGGCTACAGGAATTTAGTATATGGTAAGAGGGATGTTTTAAGTGGGGAAAAAGGTGGATTATTTAATAAACAGTACTTTTAGACAACTAGCTATCAAAGCTAGATCTCGGCCGGGCGCGATGGCTCGCGCTGTAATCTCAGCATTTTGGGAGGCCAAGGCAGGTGGATCACTTGAGGTCAGGAGTTCGAGACCAGCCTGGCCAAGATGGCGAAACCCTGTGTCTGGTAAAAATAGAAAAACTAGCCAGGCATGGTGGCGTGCCCCTGTAATCCCAGCTACTTGAGAGGCTGAGGCAGGAAAATCACATGAACCTGGGAGGCGGAGGTTGCAGTGAGCTTAGATCATGCCACTGCACTCCAGCCTGGGCAACAGAGCAAGACTCCATCTAAAAAAAAAAAAAAAAACACTAAGTTAGATCTCTACCTCACAGTGTCCATACAAATTAGTTCCAGAGGGAAGATATACTACAAAATTACTCAAAAATTTTTATACCTCTGGTGTGGGATGGTCTTTTCTAAACTTTAACATGAGACTTAAAAGATACAATAAGGGCAAAGATAAGGAGATTTTGCAACCAAAAAATATCGAAAGTCTCTGTGTGATGGAAAACATCAAGGTTAAAACACAAATGACAGATATGGAAGAAAATATTTGCAGCACATAAAAAAATCAACGAGTACAATTACTTTAGAAGAAAAGCTTGCTTCAGGGTCCTTAGAGAAAGTCACTGGGGGCCTGCCAAGCAGCCACATTAAGACAAGAGTGAGAGGGCTGAGTTCTTCCAGGTCGTCAGAGTTGTTGCTGCCTGTATTAGGCCACACAGTGGAACCCCATTTATGTCATAGCAGAAGAAACAGGATTATCAATGTGAACTGCTTAGCATGGTGCCTGGTATATACGAGAGCTCCACAAATGTGAGCTATAATCCTATTAGTAAAGGATGCTGAGCAGTTCCACTGTGGCAGGTGTCATTTGCTAGTAGAATTTGTAATCAAACAATAGGAGGGGAATCTGTGAACGCCTAGAAAATTAGCAGAATAAAGGATATTATCTTTGGAGGCCTTAGATGTGCAATGAAATTATTTGTCTGACAGAAACGAATGCTTAATTCTATTTACTAGCCTTTAAAATGACTAAGGCAGTCCGGGCGTGGTGGCTCATGACTGTAATCCCAACACCTTGGGAAGCCAAGGTGGGTGGATCACCTGAGCTCAGGAGTTGGAGACCAGCCTGGACAACATGGCGAAACCCCATCTCTACCAAAAAAAGACAAAAATTAGCCGGGCGTGGTGGTGTGTGCCTGTAATCCCAGCTACTCGGTAGGCTGAGGCAGGAGAATCGCTTGAACCTGGGAGGCAGAGGTTGCTGTGAGCCAAGATTGCGCCATTGTACTCCAGCTTGGGTGACAGAGCGAGACTCTGTCTCAAAAAAAAACAAAACAAAAAAACAAAAAAAACCACAAAATGACTTAAGGCAGCATGGCTCAAGGTGTGATTCAGAATCACCAGAACTGCTGTTGAAAGTACAGGTTTCTGTTCTGACTAGAGCTTCTCCTTCAGCCTGGAGGCTGCAGTGCAGATATGTAGGGCAGAGCCACAGCTGCCCTGAGACTGCTGTGTAATAGGAGATAGGAGCAAGAAACAAAAGCTGACTTCAGTGCACAGGGGGATAAAGGCAGATTCCTGGGTACAACCTTTGAACTGGTCTCTGGGAGTAGAGGCCAAAGAATTTGCATTTTTAACAAGCTCCCAGGTGATTCTTGTGCATGCATAATTTGGAAATGGCCCAACTTTTAAAGCAAGCAGCAACCCTGTACCACAGAGCTGTGGCACTGAGGCCTCACAGTTTGTTTGTTTTTTTTTTTTGAGAGAGTCTTGCCTTGTTGCCCAGGATGGAGTGCAGTGGCACAATCTCGGCTCACTGCAACCTCCACCTCCTGGGTTCAAGCAATTCTCATGCCTCAGCCTCCCAAGTAGCTGGGACTATAGGCGTGTACCACCATGCCTGGCTAATTTTTGTATTTTTAGTAGAGACGAGTTTTCACCATGTTGGCCAGACTGGTCTTGAACTCCTGACCCCAAGTGATCCGCCTGTCTCGGCCTCCCAAAGTGCTGGGATTACAGGCGTGAGCCACTGCGCCCGGCCAGCCTCACAGTTCTGAGGGTTACCATGAAAATGAACCAGGACATGACAGAAGCCATTTCAACCACGGGAGATGGATCGGATTCTATTCCTACATTTACATGGAACCATCCAGCTTTCATGAAGAAGGAAGGGCTGTATGGCCAGTCGGAACCACAGAAAGGTTCCAGTTGAACCATTTAAGAGCTGGTCCTCCCATGCAGGGTGAACCAGCCCAGACGGTGTCCTCATATGGCTTGCCTCAGGGTAGGTAAAACATAAAACCTTGAACACTTGTGCAGAGAAAGCAGCATCTTTAATTTGACCTGAACCTGACTTGCTTACCTTGCTCTGTCACTGGGGCATCTGTGCACTCATGGAGGGGGATAATCAGTCTAGGATGGTGGGAATGAGGCTTACCATTCACAATAGAGATCTCTGAACAAAATCTTTGTTCTTCCCTAACAAAAAAGTGTGTCAAGGACAAACACTTCAAGGGGTCATTCTCATTCTCATAGTGAGAAGAGAGAAGACAGAGACCAGATCCTTTGCAACAACCCTCAATTTTACTTAGGGTCAGTGAGAAATCAATTCAGATGGTAACAGTACCCAGGACCAACTGGGTCTGCAGTCTCCCTTCATTTTGGCTCCTGACTTTGGACCTCCCTAGTTGAGAATAAACCTGAACTAAAAATCCATGTAGTTAGGTAGTCTGGGCACAGGAAACCAACGTGGGGTTGGAGATGCGGACTCTCTGGCATTCTGAATGTGACAGAGTTGAAGATTGGAGACACAGCATTGAGTGTGGAGACCTGGAGAAGGCCCCTCAGTGGAGGAGGAAGGACTGGGGTTTCCCGGTCAGCATGCCTCCTGCGAGTTTGAATATTTGTGTCCCTCTCAAATTCATATTGGGACTTAACCTCCAATGCAGCATATTAAGAGGTGGGGACTTTAGAAGGTGATTAGGTCATGAGAGCTTCTCCCTTGTGAATAGGATTAAGGCCCTAATGAAAGAGGCTTCACACAGCCTGCCTTTTTTACCGTGTGAGGATGCAGTAACCACCTTGGAAGCAAAAAGCAGCCGTCTCTAGACACTGAACCTGCCAGCACCTTCATCTTGGATTTCCTGCTTCTAGAACTGTGAGAAAATGAATTTCTGTTCTTTATAAATTACCCAGTCTCAGGTATTTTTGTCATAACAGCACAGACTAACATACCTAGAGACTTGCATTCCAACTAGAGGCGCAAGCACACCTATAATTCTGCCCTCTCAACTCCTAATGCCAGAGATTGCTAAATAAATATTACAAATGTAAAAACAGGCCGGGCACGGCCCAGCACTTTGGGAGGCCGAGGCAGGCAGATCACCTGAGGTCAGGAGTTCCAGACCAGCCAGACCAACATGGCGAAACCCGTTTCTATTAAAAAATACAAAAATTAGCCAGGCGTGGTGGTGGGCGCCTGTAATCCCAGCTACTTGGGAGGCTGAGGCACGAGAATCACTTGAACCCGGGAGGCAGAGGTTGCAGTGAGCTGAGATCTTGCCATTGCACTCCAGCCTGGGCAACAGAGCAAGACTTCATCTCAAAAAAAAAGAGAAAAAGCAAAAACTGTCAAACTCTAAAGGAAATCTTCTTTGACAAAGAATGGAGAGAATAATACAGCCATTAGCAGAGGCTGAGGCTATACAGTTTGAGAGAAGTAGAGACTAGTAGAGAAGTAGAGACTGGTAGGTGCTGGGACTTCAAAGTCCACATGGGACAGGTAACCAAGTGTAACCTAGGAACGTCAAGGGACCAGAACCAGACTCTGAGAGGTACACAGGCAGGAAAAATGTAAGCTGCAAACAAAAACAGGATGACGTGCAAGCAATCTAAAAAAATACTTTAAAAAATATATATGTGCAATCACCAAAGAGCTAAAGATACTCAGTCTTGCAATGAGAAAGTGACTGAAAAGAAGCAAATAAGGTTTTACAAATTATACATGCTGGAAATGTAAAAATACAATTATTGAAATATACTCTATGTATGGTATAAACCCTAGACTGGAGGCAGATGACATAAAAATTTAGCAGGTCTGGAAAACAACTGAGGAATCACCCAGAATGCACCACAGTGATAAAAGAAATATAAAAAAGAAGCTAAGACAGATGGAGGATAGACTGAGAAGCTTTGGCATAATGTTTCATAGCAGTTTTAGAAAAAAAGACTAGTGAGAATACAGGGATGAGAAAACAAAGACGGTGAATTTTTCAGAACTGAAGAAAGATGTGAGATCTCAGAATCCAAGAGCTCATTAAGTTCCAAGAAATGTACATTAAAAAAAAAAAAGGCCAGGCCGGGCGCAGTGGCTCACGCCTGTAATCCCAGCACTTTGGGAGGCCGAGGAGGGTGGAACATGAGGTCAGGAGATCGACATCATCCTGGCTAACATGGTGAGACCCCCGTCTCTACTAAAAATACACAAAAATTAGCTGGGGCGTGGTGGCAGGCGCCTGTAGTCCTAGCTACTCAGGAGGCTGAGGCAGGAGAATGGTGAGAACCCAGGAGGCAGATGTTGCAGTGAGCCGAGATCGCACCACTGCACTCCAGCCTGGGTGACAGAGCAAGACTCTGTCTCATAAAAGATAAATAGCCGGGCGCGGTGGCTCATGCCTGTAATCCCAGCACTTTGGGAGGCCGAGGTGGGTGGATCATGGGGTCAGGAGATCGAGACCATCCTGGCTAACATGGTGGTGAAACCTTGCCTCTACTAAAAGTACAAAAAATTAGCTGAGCGTGGTGGCGGGTGCCTGTAGTCTCAGCTACTTGGGAGGCTGAGGCAGGAGAATGGTGTGAACCCAGGAGGCGGAGGTTGTAGTGAGCTGAGATCGCGCCACTGCACTCCAGCCTAGGCGACAGAGCGAGACTCCTCAAAAAAAAAAAAAATACCAAACAAAAAAAAAAAACAAATAAATATATAAAAAAAACAGGCCAGGTACAGTGGCTCATGTCTATAATCCCAGCACTTTGGGAGGCCAATGCAGGCAGATCACTTGAGGTCAGGAGTTTGAGACTAGCCTGGCCAACATGGTGAAACCCTGTCTCTACTAAAAATACAAAAAAAAAAATAGAAAAATCAAAACGTAGTGGGGCATGCTGGTGTGTGCCCATAGCTTGTAATCCTAGCTCCTTGGAAGGCTGAGGCAGGAGAATCGCTTGAACCCGGGAGATAGAGGTTGCAAAGAGCCAAGATCGTGCCACCGCACTTCATCCTGAGCGACAGAGCGCGACTCCGTCTCAAAAAAATTAAAACAATTAAAAAAACTTCATGTAGATATATTGCAAATTATGTAAGATAAAACCTAAAGGCTGGGCGCGGTGGCTCACGCCTGTAATTCCAGCGCTTTGGGAGGCCAAGGTGGGTGGATCACTTGAGGTCAGGAGTTTGAGATCAGCCTGGCCCACGTGGCAAAACCCTGTCTGTACTAAAAATACAAAAATTAGCTGGGCTGGTGGCATGCGCCTGTAGTCAAAGCTACTCGGGTGGCTGAGGCAGAAGAATAGCTTAAACCAGGGAGGTGGAGGTTGCAGTGAGCTGAGATCATGCCACTGCACTCCAGCCTTGGCAATAGAGTGAGTGGGATTCACTCTCAAAGGCAAATATAAGAACTTATTGAGAAACTGCAGGAATGAATATAACCTGTTGTACAACCATGGTTTAACTGTAGATTTTTAGCCTAGTTTTTTTTTTTTTTTTTGAGATGGAGTCTAGCTCTGTCGCCCAAGCTGCAGTGCAGTGGCGTGATAGCGGCTCACTGCAACCTCCGCCTCCCAGGTTCAAGTGATTCTCCTGCCTCAGCCTGCCAAGTAGCTGGGACTAAAGGCACTCGCCACCATGCCCGGCTAATTTTTTGTAGTTTTAGTAGAGACAGGGTTTCACTGTGTTAGCCAGGATGGTCTTGATCTCCTGACCTCGTGATCCACCTGCCTTGGCCTCCCAAAGTGTTGAGACTACAGGCATGAGCCACCACACCCGGACTTTCTTTTTTCTTTTTTTTTTTGAGATGGAGTCTAGCTCTGTCACCCAGGCTGGAGCGCAGTGGCATGACCTCGGCTTACTGCAGCCTCCACCTCCTGGGTTCAAGTGATACTCCTGCCTCAGCCTCCCGAGTAGCTGGGACTACAGGTGCCCGTCACCATGCCCAGCTAATTTTTTCGTATTTTTAGTAGAGACGGAGTTTAACCGTGTTAGCCAGGATGGTCTCGCTCTCCTGACGTCATGATCCACCCGCCTGGGCCTCCCAAATTGCTGGGATTACAGGCGTGAGCCTCCGTGCCCAGCCTGCCTAGTGTGTTTCTTTGGAACTTATCAAAATGTCTCTGGAGGCCGGGCGCGATGGCTTCATGCCTGTAATCCCAGCACTTTGGGAGGCCAAGGCAGGCGGATAACTTGAGGTTAGGAGTTTGAGACCAGCCTGGCCAGCATGGTGAAACCCTGTCTCTACTAAAAATACAAAAATTAGCCAGGTGTGGTGGCACATACCTGTAATCCCAGCTACTAGGGAGGCTGTGGCATGAGAATCACTTGAACCCAGGAGGCGGAGGTTGCAGTGAGCCGAGATTGCGCCACTGTACTCCAGCCTGGGTGACAGAGCGAGACTCCATCTCAAAAAAAAAAAAAGTCTCTGGAACATTTCATTTCCTGTTTTGTTACTGACCTATGACTCTGTAAAAGTCTACTTTTGCAATTTGGATTAATAATTTTATGAATGCAAATTGGAGGTGCTGTTCAAAAAAAAAGAATAGAAAAGTCTTACAAAGGAAAGACAATCACAGTGATAGCAGACATCTAGTTAGCTACAACAGACACCTGGAGTCCATTCAAACCTAGAGAAAACTCAACCTTGAATTTGCTATCAGCTACACCATTCAAGAGCAAGGGAAATGAAGACATTTTCAGACACGCAAAGACTCAAGAGTTTGCAATGTACAAAACTTTAGTGGAAGAAAATAGGTGTACTTAAGCAAAAAGAGAATTTGTCTAGGGGCATAAACTAATGAGAGGGAGGGTATACCTAAATAAATACTGGCTATAAATGTAATACTATTTTATAGTTTAAAAAGAGGCAGGAACTAAAATTCTAGATAGCAATATTGTAAAGAGTTATTCAAGGCTGGGCACGGTGGCACATGCCTGTAATCCCAGCACTTTGGGAGGCCGAGGCAGGAGAATCATGAGGTCAGGAGTTCGAGACCAGCCTGGCCAACATGGTGAAACCCTGTCTTTACTAAAAATACAAAAAATTAGCTGGGCGTGGTGGTGCACACCTGTAGTCCCAGCTACTAGGGAGGCTAAGGCAGAATGGCTTGAACCCGGGAGGTGGAGGTTGCAGTGAGCCAAGATCGTGCCACTGCACTATAGCCCGGGCGATAGTGCGAGACTCTGTCTTTAAAAAAAAAAAAAGAGTTATCCAAGGGTTCTTCTTGTTCAGAAGAAATATAAGCACACCACCTTGTGATTCAGATGCACAAAGAAATGTATGGGAATGTTGACTGCAGCGCTATTTGGTGTGAAAAGTGAACAACAACTAATTATCAAAAGAGAACACATACATAAAATACTATCTGTTAATAAAATACTATTAAGTAAACTAAAAGAATGATGTAAGTATATACATGTATCAACATAAATCTCAAAAATATTAGTGAGGGAAAAGAAAGTTGCAGAGTGAGATGTACTTTCAACATATTTAAAAAATTCACCTGGGTGCAGTGGCTCACACCTGTAATCCCAGCACTTTGGGAGGCAGAGGCGGGCGGATCACCTGAGGTCTGGAGTTTGAGACCAGCCTGGCCAGCATGGCGAAACCCCATCCCTACTAAAAATACAAAAATTAACCAGGCGTGGTGGTGTGTACCTGTAATCCCAGCTACTAGAGAAGCTGAGGCAGGAGAATCACTTGAATCCGGGAAGGGGAGGTTGCAGTGAGCTGAGATCGTGCCACTGCACTCCAGCCCGGGAGATAGTGCGATACTCTGTCTCAAAAACAAACAGAAAATTCAGCCGGGCGCAGTGGCTCACCCCTGTAATCCCAGCATTTTGGGAGGCTGAGGTTGGCGGATCACCTGAGGTCAGGAGTTCGAGACTAGTGTGGCCAACTTAGTGGAACACCATCTCTACTAAAAAATAAAAAATAAAAAAATCCAAGAATAGGTACTAAGAGGACAGACCTTGCATCAAATGGTGCTAGGAAAACTGGACATCCACAAGCAAAACCATACATCATATATTTTGTATATGGTGTATATACAAAAAAATTACACCATATACAAAAATTAACCCAAAATATTCTTGCCACAAAAACAACAAAAAATTGGGTAACTATGTGAAATGATGGATGTGTTAATTTGCTTCACTATAGTAACTTTTTACTACCTGTATGTAGTCTCATAACATCATGTATACCTTATACCAAATTAAATTGATTTAAAAAGAAATTTAACCCAAAATAGATCAAAGACTTTACTTGTAAGAGCTAAAACAATAACTTTGGGAGGCCAAGGCGGGTGGATCACCTGAGGTCAGGAGTTAAAGACCAGCCTGGCCAGCATGGAGAAACCCCGTCACTACTAAAAATACAACAATTAGCCACGCGTGGTGGCGCATGCCTGTAATCCCAGCTACTCGGGAGACTGAGGCAGGAGAATAGCTTGAACCCGGGAAGCGGAGGTTGTGGTGAGCTGAGATGGCACCATTGCACTCCAGCCTGGGCAACAAGAGTGAAACTCCGTCTCAAAAAAAAAAAAAAAAAAAAAAGCTAAAACGAAAGCTCCTAGAAGAAAACAGGAAAAGCTTCATGGCATTAGATTTGGCAACGATTTCTTAGATATGACACTAAAATCACAGGCAACAAAATATATAAAGTGGACTACAACGAAGTCATCTTTTGTTAAAAAAAATTCTCGTAATCCTACTCCCACAAAACTAATTTAAAAAAATTAAGTTCAAAGTTCTCCAAAATGTACCATACCCTGGGGGGATTACAGTGAACTTTGTTCATTTGTTTTCTTTTAATTCGGCTTTTTTGGTTGCGGTTCACCTCCTTTTTCGCAGAGCCGGCCGCTGGGGCCTTCACTTGGGCAAACGACTATCGTAGTCGAACAGCTTTGACCTAAAAATTTCCTCGTACCCAAGATGATCGCTTTTCCAGACAACTTAATAAACTTTGGCTTTAATGGATGACTGGATGCAGAATAAAATACATAAAAATAAACCTCAGCTGCTCAGCAACGACTGAAAAACCACCACCGGGCAATCCCTCCCCGTGGCCACCGAGCAAAGTTCCACCGCCTCCCCTACACTCCGCCTACCGCCCGGCTCCCGGGGTCGGACAGCCCCGGGCCACTTCCGGGCCTTCCCGGAAGTCCCTGTCACTTAACAACCGAAGTAACCCGCAATGCGGAAGGGCGAGGGGATTGCGAGTCACTGCGTTTCCGGCGCGGCTTGAGGTACTGGGGAACCGGAATCCCCCACCGGCCCAATCATGTTGCTGCTGGGATCTCTCCCGTGCCCAGCAATGGTTGTCAGTAAGCGGGCGGCACTCCCTTCCAATACGTCTTTTCTTTTTTCATTTTTGAGACGGAGTCTCGCTCTGTCACCCAAGCTGGAGTGCAGTGGCGCGATCTCGGCTCAGTACAACCTCCGCCTCCCGGGTTCAAGAGATTCTCCTGCCTCAGCCTCCTGAGTAGCTGGGATTACAGGCGCGAGCCACTGCGCCCGGCTAATTTTTTTGTATTTTTAGTAGAGACGGGGCCTCGCCATGCTGGCCAGGTTGGTCTTGAACTCCTGACCTCAAGTGATGCGCCCGCCTCGGCCTCCCAAAGTGCGGGGATAACAGGCGAGAGACACCGCGCCTGGCCCCCCTTCCAACTTTCTTAACGGAAAAGGCTGCTACCATTTCTTGAGCACCTATGTTTCAGGCTCCATCAGGCACGTCACAGTCTAACCTGATAATTACACAACCCATCTCACTGACAAGGATGCCAGGTTCGGAGGGGTTGAGGCCCACAACCTGAGGGAGGTGACTCCGGGACACACAATTAGTCCTGCTTTGCTGAAGGACAGATATGCAGCCTACCAGTCGGAGGCTGGAGAAGGAGCAGTAGCAGCTTAAACCTTAACCCAGAGTTATTTTTATTTTCCATAACGTCTTAGGAACTAGTACTTACATAATCTCAAGTCCCTGAGGGGCCAGAGATCCCACCACGCAAAATAGCATACAGACCCAAGACTTGGGGAGAGGCAGTGAGTGCATCAGAAATGGATGGGTACATCTGATTCCCACACGCGGGGCTCAGCATAGTTAGCAGGAGACCTTCAGATTGAGAAAAAATGCAAGTCTTTGTTTGGCCTCTAATATCTGGGAAGGATGGAGGGAGCTCAGGAGGCACAGAAAAGATGGCGTATGAATCCTGTCCGGCCTGAACCAGGCTGGAGTTGTGCCTCTGGATAGCTTCAAGCACTGATCAGAGTGTCAGCCCCCGCTCCTTGAACAGATGCTTTAGAGCCTCTTCCAGTTGCCGGTTTGTTCCCTGAAGCCCCTTCACCACGTGCGCTGCCCACTCGAAGTATTCCTGGACTCGATGTTCTGACCATCCTGCATAAGAGTCGACAGAAACTTGCTAGCGTGATGTCAAGGAAAGCACTGCCTTTTCCCCACTTCCTGGCAAGCTTGGTTCAAGGCCATGAGTTCCTGATGGAATGAGCTGTCCTGAAAACTTCCCCTTGGCCCAGCTATTGTATTTTTACTGTATGAAAGAAGATCAGAGTGGTCCAGTAGGATTAATTTGGGAATTAAGAACGCCCAGGGTTTTTCAGGGGAACTGACCAACCTGTGTCTTCAGAAGGCGGCATCCCCCTCCCTTTTCCCTTAGAGCCCATACAAAAGCGTACCCTCTGGGGTGCAGCGATTCAGGTCCCTCAGATTGTACAGCTTGTCTGCCAGCTTCACCAGTTTGGCCCCGGGGCTACTGTGGGGCGCTTGCTCCACCTGCAGCCTCTTTCTCTCCAGCTTGGGCAGAGTCTTGTCATCTGTTACCTCCTCCACCAGGCGCCGCACTTGTGCCCCAAAGTGTAGCTCCACCTCATCCAGGGTGGTGTCTGTGTCCTCCACCGTGTCATGGAGCAGGGCCGCCTGGGGACAAGTTCCCACTCAGCCCTGAGATGTCAGCCAAGGGTTGCCCATTGCTGAATGGGGCTCCTGATCCCCATCCCAGGCTCCTGGCAGAGAAGGGGGAAAGTTACCTGTAACACCACAATGTCAGTGATTCCCGCCTCGTGGGTCAGGATCCGTGCCACACCTGACGGGGAGGGGCAAAGCAGGAAGTCAGGTCGGAGGTAGTCCCAAGGCGGTGTGTTGTGGGTTTTGGAGAGCCAGATGTGGCCCCTTGTGGACTCTCACTAGCTGGGTGACCTTGGTCAAGTCCCTTACCCTCTGGGAGTCAACCGACAAAGGCAACGATCATGCCTACCGTTCCAATTGTTATGAGGCTTAAACGGTATATCGCACTAAGCTTGGGACAAAATAGGTGCTCAATGAGGTGCACGCCCCCCACGTTTCCTTCCCAGTCCCCACCACCCAGGTGCCGCAGCCGGCGCTCCGCGGCCGATGCGCCCACCGATGGGGTGGTTGATATAGGGGGTCCCTTCGGGGTCCTTCCGCCGCTGCTGCCGGTGCTTCCGAGCCGCGAAGTCGGCAGCCTCCAGCAGCTGCGCCGCCTCGGAGCCCATCGTGCGGACGGGGCCGACGACTGCGGCCGCAGGGGCCGGGACGAAACGTTTACAGCACCCCCTGGCGCCGGGGAGGCCCGGGGATCGTGGAGGCTAATTCAGCGGGCCGAGGTGGGCCTGCCCCAGATGAATTCCTCTGGAGCTGACCTGCCCGGCGCAGAGAGCAAGTGATGTGCACAGCTGCCTTCAGCATCGCAGCCCCCAGCTCAGTGTGCTCTGTTGGGGGTGCAAGAAGAACATAAGCCTGGCTCTCTGGGAGCCCACAGTCTGTGGAAAAGAGGAAGACAGACAAGAAATAAGGCAGTGGCCTCACAGTGCTCTGAATCCAGGGTGGCCAAGGCTTAGGGGACTATGGGAGCGGGAAGAAAGGACAATCCACATACCCTCAGAGTCAGAGACAGCTTCTCCCAGAAGCTCCCCACATGAACAATCTTCAACCTGTAAAAGCTCTGAAAATTCTCCAAGTGTTCTAAAAATAGTTCTCCCTGTAGGGATGGGCCAGGTTCAGTGGGCAGGCGAGTCTACCTTTGGACCCTCCAGGAGACCCTAGGGCCTGACCTGAAAAATCAGAGCCTTCACTGGGAGCCCTGCCTAATTGCTTCAGACTTAGGCTCCCAGGTAGCTGTGACGTTTCTGCAGGAACTGTCTTTGTCCTCAGTGTTGCAGATGAAATTTGCCTTATCTTCTTATGCTATGAGAGCTCCTATTTCAGTCTCTAGGCATCTTCTGTGGGCCCCTGGGGTGATGAGTGTTGTCATTGCTGTCCTGGGAGCATGATGTTGTCAGGCCTGGGTAGGCACTGGGAGAATACTTAATTCTGCTGGCTGGTGGCCTTCTGGAGAAATTCCCTGCCTTAGGGCAGCTGAGGGGTAAGAGAGACCTGGTGATCCCTATAGAACTTCTCTGTGAGAGGGGGTTCCCTATTAGCTAAGTATACTCTAATCAGACAGGTAGCTTTTGTGTTCTGGCTGGTAGCTGGGGCAGATAAGGCTCAGGGGAAAGGCTAATGAAAGGAGTCACCCTTGGTTTTCAGCTAGTCTTGGTGGTTGCCATGTAGCAGAGGTTAGGGAGGGAAGCCCCATGTGCTGGAACTGAGGTCTCTGGGACCTGAAATAGGAGGGTCAGAATTCCCAGAGCTTCCATGGCAGCCTGGAAGTTGGAGAATGGGTAGAAACATATTTGGCTCTAAATGCTTGTTTGTTCTTCATACTAATGGCTCAGCTGCTCTCATCCCTCATTCTGTCCTCTAGTCCTTTGAGCCTTCTCTCCTTCAGCAGTTTGGCAATGCAGGCCCCACGTTTTCCAACAGGAGATAGAAACCAAGTCCCTGTCATGTCTCTTTAAAAGCCTGTGATAGAGAAGTTTCAGGCTCGTATTAATGGTGCCTGAGGGCCTTGGGGCTTTGACTTTTATTTCCTTATTGTCTGCAGTCATGGCCTAGAAAGAGAGATGTTGGGGTTCCCAGGACCAGGACAGAGGTGGTGGTGAACTCTCATGGGCATCCAGAGAAGGTCAGGCCCCTTGCTGACAGGCCTATCCGTGGGGCTACTGCTGCTCTTCAGCTGGGTGATCCTTGTCCAGCCAACCTCTCTCTCAGGTACAGCACTTACCCCTGTGGCCCACCTGCTTCCGGTGCTATGGGCTATTCCTGGGAACTGGAACTGATAGGGATGGGTGGAAGGGCGTCTTTTCTTCTGGTAGGGGCTGATCTCTTTTACTCTCCAGTAGGGATGGAGTGAGCTGTGGAAAGACCCCTCCTGCTTGTCTCTAGCCCCCCGACCTCTCTCTTCAGCTCTGGTCCACCACCCTCACTTGTGCCAGACCACCCGGGATGTCCATGGCCATCACTACCCTGGTTTCTTTTGCCCTCGTCTCTCTGATTCTCCAGAGGAAGCCTACTGCTGCCACCTGCAGGCTGCAGGGGGCTCCTGCTGCACCAGGGCTGAATTTGAGGCCCTGTACCAAGTCAATCTGTCCGCTCTTCCGCCCCCGCCCATCCTCAGGTGAGATCTCCAACCCCGGAGCCACTGGAACATCGACAGGGTGTTCCAGTATCTCGGGCTCTGTTCCTAAATTATGGGGTGGGAGGCTTGTAACTTACAGACTAGTGAAGGGACAGACCGCAACAGAAAATCATGTAGATCATGATTACAATTACAAAGGAGAAGTTCAGGGGGCTGTGCAAGCTGGTAATGGGGAGCCATCCTGAATCTGCCCATGGGTGGCTCTAGGATGAGCTCCTAAATTCGTATGCAAATGTGTGTATGGAAGACTACACTTATTTGGGGAGTTCTGAGCTTTCTCCGGACTCCCAGGGGTTCTGTACCCCCCGACAGAGCGCAGCAGCGAGAGCGCGGCCGGGGCCGGGATCCAGATACTTTTTCTCTCCCGCAGGGGCCCAGGCCCGCTCCTAGTGCTGGGCCTCTACAACCTACTGGTTGTGACCCTGATGACCGTAGACCTCGTGCACTTCTGCTGCGGTCGGGGCCGGAGTCCGGGCTGGAGCCACCGCAGGCCTCCCTCTGGGTCCTCCGCCGCGAGCTCCCTGCAGGTCTCTGCGGGGACAGCTTAGGCGCGCCCGGAGCTTGCCTGCACCTGCGATCCACAGCCAAGCGCCCCGCCCCTGCCCGGGCGCGCTCACTCCTTAGCCCTGCCCCTCTCTAACCCCACCTCCGACGCAAGAATTGGGCGGGGCAGCTCCCGGCCGCGTCCAGAGCCCAGACTCGCCCCGCCCCAGAGACTGCGCCTGCGCGGGCACGGGACAATCTCTCTGCGATGACTGTGAGTGGTTCAGGGACCCCCGAGCCCCCGCCG
The DNA here is from genome assembly GCF_028885655.2 of Pongo abelii. NCBI lineage: Eukaryota > Metazoa > Chordata > Mammalia > Primates > Hominidae > Pongo > Pongo abelii. The sequence goes on from NC_072001.2 coordinate 94,036,024, forward strand.
GCCATCCCCGGGGTGCGTACCCAACCCCCGCACCATCATCACCCCTTCGCACACGCCATCCCCGGCCTCCTTCTCCCCATCCATGAGACTTGCCCCGATCCCTCCTCTCCTCTCCCCTTTGCTCCCGGGCTCTGCCCCGAACCCCCTCCGACTTTTCCGCCCCCTTTCTCTCTACAGGCCAGCTCAGTGGAGCAGCTGCGGAAAGAGGGCAATGAGCTGTTCAAATGTGGAGACTACGGGGGCGCCCTGGCGGCCTACACTCAGGCCTTGGGTCTGGACGCGACGCCCCAGGACCAGGCCATTCTGCACCGGAACCGGGCCGCCTGCTACCTCAAGCTGGTGAGGGAGCCTGGCGCTCTTCCCCTCGCCTGCCCGGGCCCCGGTTCGCCCATCTAAGCTGATGCTTGGGCCCCAGCTGGGCATTCACGCTCCCAGGCCATCCCCGCTTGCCAGATGTCTTTTGCACCTCAGGGTGGTGGGGAATCGGGTGACCTTGGAGAGCGAGAGTACCCCTGCTGCCTGGTTAGTGCCCCGAGAGGGAGATGACCATTCCTTCAGGCTCCTGTCTTTCTCTTACAGGAAGATTACGACAAAGCAGAAACAGAGGCATCCAAAGGTAGGGGAATGGTGGGCCCTGGTGTGGAGCTGTAGGGCTTCTGTGGTGGGCAAGGACTCTGGGACCGCTGCACCATCACATTCTCCTCCTTTGGCCCCAGAGACACATCTGCCTTCTTTCTTTCCCACTGCCTCGGGCCTTTCCTTTTCTGCAGCTACCCTCACCTTTTCTGAGGCTGAAGCACCGAGCCCCACATTCGTCCCCCCACCTTCTTCTGGCCTTCCCTCGAGATCTTTCCCTACTGCTCTTGCCTGGAGACGGTGGCCTCATGGGTGCTGACAGCGCTCCTGTTTGTGCTCAGCCATTGAAAAGGATGGTGGGGATGTCAAAGCACTCTACCGGCGGAGCCAAGCCCTAGAGAAGCTGGGCCGCCTGGACCAGGCTGTCCTTGACCTGCAGAGATGTGTGAGCTTGGAGCCCAAGAACAAAGTTTTCCAGGAGGCCTTGCGGAACATCGGGGGCCAGATTCAGGAGAAGGTATGTGAGTGACCCAGAGAGGTGGAAGCATTGACCGGTGGTGAAGGGGTCTGGGCCAGGGGTGTAGACACAGTTCTCCAGACAAGAGATACTGATGGCAGGTGAACCTTGCCTGTGGCCAGGGAAAAGCAAATTAAGATGACAGCACGTTACTGTTGATTTGGAGGTCTGTTTGGCAGATATTTAAAAGTTTGTACACTTTTCGAGAAGGAGAGAGGCAGACACGTCAGTGGTGAGGCTGGGGGCCAAGGGCTCTCTGATGACTGCTGGAGGGTTATAAATCGGTACAGCTCTTTTGGAGAGTACTTTAGCATATCTATTAAATTTGAAATGAGTGTATCTTGTGATCCCATATGTCTACTTCTTGCTGTTTCTCTCAGAGAAACCTTGTCCACGTGCACAAGTAGACATATGTATGTTTATTTCAGCCTTTTTTGTAGTAAGAAAAACTTGGAACTTGCCTAAATGCCCAGCCATAGAGGAATGGCTGAATAAATTGGGTAATGTCCTTACTACAAACTCTTATATAGTTACTGAGAATAGGTAGATATACACATATTGAAATGGGAAGCTCTGGGACACTTGCTGAATGAACAAAGCAAAATAGGCAGGGCATGGTGGTTCATGCCTGTAATCCCACTGCTTTTGGAGGCCAAGATGGGACCATCACTGGAGGCCAGGAGTTTGAGACCAGCCTGGGCAACATAGAGAGACCCTGTTGCTACCAAAACCTAAAAAGTTAGCTGGGTGTGGTGGGACACCCTTGTAGTCCCAGCTACCTGTGAGGCTGAGGCAGGAGAGTCCTTTGAGCCCTGGATTTTGCAGTTACAGTGAGCTATGATCGTGCCACTGCATTCCAGCCTGGCTGACAGAGTGAGGCCCTGTCTCTTTCGAAAAAGAAAAGAAGAAGAAAAATATACAGATATAGTGTAATATCATTTATGTTAATGAGCCCCTACATAGCAAAACAATGCTATATTTTTTCTGTGGGTACACTTGGGTATGTAAATACAAAGGAAAATATTTAATTTTTTTTTTTCTTTTTTTGAGATGGAGTCTTGCTCTGTCACCCAGGCTGGAGTGCAGTGGCGCAATCTCAGCTTACTGCAAGCTCCGCCTTCCGGGTTCACGCCATTCTCCTGCCTCAGCCTTCCAGCAGCTGGGACTACAGGCGCCCGCCGCCACACCCGGCTAATTTTTTTGTATTTTTAGTAGAGACGGGGTTTCACCGTGTTAGCCAGGATGGTCTTGATCTCCTGACCTGTTGATCCGCCCGCCTCAGCCTCCCAAAGTGCTGGGATTACAGGTGTGAGGCACCGTGCCTGGCCGGAAAATATTTAATTAAATTAATAATTAATTAATTTTTTGAAATGGAGTCTTGCTCTGTTGCCCAGGCTGGAGTGCAGTGGCGTGATCTTGGCTCACTGCAACCTCCGCCTCCCAGGTTCAAGCCATTCTTCTGCCTTAGCCTCCCTAGTAGCTGGGACTACAGGTGTGCGCCACCACGCCCAGCTAATTTTTTGTATTTTTAGTAGAGACGGGGTTTTACCATGTTGGCCAGGATAGTCTGGAGCCCCTGACTTTGTGATCTGCCTGCCTTGGCCTCCCAAAGTGCTAGGATTACATGTATGAGCCACTGCGCCCAGCCAAAAATATTTTATTTTTTAAATTTATTTTTATTTTTATTTATTTGTGTATTTTGAGACAGGGTCTCACTCTGTCACCCATGCTGGAGTACAACTTCTGCCTCCCGGGCTCAAGCAATCCTCCCACCTCAGCCTCCCAAGTAGCTGGGACAAATGCATGTCACCACGCTCGCCTAATTTTTATATTTTTTGTAGAGACAGGGTTTTACTGAGTTGCCCAGGTGGCTGATGTTGAACTCCTAGGCTCAAGGGATCTACTCACCTCAGCCTCCCAACTTGCTGGGATAACAGGCGTGAGCCATGGCACTGGACCAAATATGCATTTTTGTTTCTTTATTTTTTCAGGAAAATATTTTAAAAGATATACGTCAAAATGATAACATTGTGACCCCTGGGGAAAGGAATGGGATTGAGAGGGCTTTCCAAAGGAGACTGCATCACCTGTTCATATTTTTTTAATAAAGAGAAATTGAGTAAAATATGTATATTTTTAAATTAGGAGAAAAGAATCTAAAGACCATTATGAGCTACAACCAAGCTCAAATTCACCAGATAATTTGATGTTAAAATGCTGACACAGTGGAAGCAGATAACATGATAGCAGACACCTCACTGAAATGTTGAAACCTGGGAAAGCAAATAGGTTTCCTCTCTCATTGCCAACTCTGATTGGCAGTGGCTGCCCAGAGTCCTATGTTGAGAAGAATTAGGAAGCAGATTGCCTGAGCCGAGCAGGGGAACGTGCTATGACTGGTTAGTCATGGCTGCCACAGATGCAAGAGAGGAAGGCGGGTGGTCCACATGCTAGGCTTGTGCCACCATCTATGCCCAGGACTCTAGGGGGTGGGGAAGTAGGCCTAGGATGATCTTGCCCATTCAGATTATTATTTATTTATTTATTTTGAGACAGAGTCTTATCCTCTCACCCAGGCTGGAGTGCAGTGGATCTTTGCTCACTGCAACCTCCACCTCCCAGATTCAAGCAATTCTCCTGCTTCAGCCTCCTGAGTAGCAGGGATTACAGGCACCTGCCACCACATCTGGCTAATTTTTATATTTTTAGTAGAGACGGGGTTTCACCATGTTGGCCAGGCTGGTCTCAAACTCCTGACCTCAGGTGATCTGCCCACCTCGGCCTCCCAAAGTGTTGGGATTACAGGTGTGATCCACCGTGCCTGGCTTCAGATTTTATTTATTTATTTTTTTGAGACAGAGTTTCGCAGTTGTTGCCTAGGTTAGATTGCAGTGGCGTGGCTGGAGTGCAGTGGATCTCTGCTCACTGCAACCTCCACCTCCCAGATTCAAGCGATTCTCCTGCTTCAGCCTCCCGAGTAGCTGGCATTACAGGCACCTGCCACCACACCTGGCTAATTTTTATATTTTTAGTAGAGATGGGGTTTCACCATGTTGGCCAGGCTGGTTTCAAACTCCTGACCTCAGGTGATCTGCCCACCTCGGCCTCCTAAAGTGTTGGGATTACAGGCGTGAGCCACCGTGCCTGGCTTCAGATTTTATTTATTTATTTTTTTTGAGACAGAGTTTCACAGTTGTTGCCCAGGTTAGAGTGCAGTGGCATGATCTTGGCTCACTGCAACCTCCGCATCCCGGGTTCAAGCGATTCTCCTGCCTCAGCCTCCCAAGTAGCTGGGATTACCGGCATCCGCCACCATGCCTGGCTAATTTGTTGTATTTTTAGTAGAGATGGGGTTTCACCTTGTTGGCCAGGCTAGTCTTGAACTCCTGACCTCAGGTGATCCACCTGCCTCGGCCTCCTAAAGTTTTGGGATTACAGGCATGAGCCACTGCGCCCAGCTCAGATTATTTTTAAAACAGTGAAAAGAGAATTCTAGAGCTAAAGGAAGTGTTAGCAACTACCTCACGATCTGCCAGCTCCCTGGCAGGATGTATAAATGCTGAGTTCAGTGCCATGGGAAGCCCATTCATGCTGCCACAACGTAGATGGCACCACTGGGAGTGGTTTGCCTCATAGCTGACAGGATACCTCCCCTCCCGAAAGGCACTACAGCATTGGCGCAGCCCCTGCTGCCCAAGCAGGAAATAGCTCAGAAAGAAAAACAGCTGCGGGAAATTTAGGAGGCGCTGCCAGGCAAGTCTCTTCCTGCCCAGGGTAGCTAGGTGCTAGCCCTGAGCCTGGACATCTTCACTGTGCCTCCCAGAGTGAGGAGCTGGAGACAGATGAATAGGGAGTGTGATGTCTCTGGCCAAGAGCCGTGATTTCTTCCATGCTTTGTTGGTTTGTCTAGGTGCGATATATGTCCTCGACGGATGCCAAAGTGGAACAGATGTTTCAGATACTGTTGGACCCAGAAGAGAAGGGCACTGAGAAAAAGCAAAAGGTATAGGCCCCGGGCTGAGTCAGTGAGTGAGCTCCCACTAGAGCCATCCATCCGTAGCACCACCCTTCACCCATGTAGGCCCCCGAAGCCCCTGCTGCCCTGCTCTGCCGCTGCTCCAGTTGTGCAGCTGGGCTCATGGGGCCTGGATGGGAGCTCTGAGGGTCTGGGGCTTTAGCATGAACCAAGGAAAGAGAACCAGTGTTCACAGAGTACCTTGTTGGCCAGGCCCTGTGCCAGGAACTGGGTGTACAGAAGTAACTGAGGCACTGTCCCAGCCGCTCAGGCTCTGCTGGGGATGCATTTGCTCTAACCATCAATCCCGAGAGAAGGCTCTTCCCTCTACTTACAGAGGAAGCTAAACTTCAAAGGGGTTATTTTGGCCACGGTCACTCAACTGTGAAGTGGAAGCAGAGAGGTCCGGGGCTCGGGGCCCCTGCTCACCAGTGCTGCCTCCTCTGCCACGTGCAGTATCAACATTATAATGTACTTCCTTTGACGTAGGCGTGTCAGAACCTGGTGGTGCTGGCCAGGGAGGATGCTGGAGCGGAGAAGATCTTCCGGAGTAATGGGGTTCAGCTCTTGCAACGTTTACTGGACACGGGAGAGACTGACCTCATGCTGGCGGCTCTGCGTACGCTGGTTGGCATTTGCTCTGAGCATCAGTCACGGGTAGGTGGAGTGGAGAGGCTGGTTACAGCTTCAGTCCCTTTGTCTGTCTGTCCATCTGTCCCTCCATCCACCCATCTGTCCATCCGCCCATCTGCCCGTCCATCCATCCATCCATCCACTCTTCCACCCTCTACCCCTTACCTTATTCTAAAAAGAACTTAGGCAGGTCATGGTGCCTCACACCTGTAATCCCAGCACTTTGGGAGGCTGAGGCAGGTGGATCACTTGAGGTCAGGAGTTCAAGACCAGCCTGGCCAACAAGGCGAAACCCTGTCTCTACTAAAAATAAAAAAATTAGCCGGGCATGGTAGCGCGTGCCTGTAATCCCAGCTACTCAGGAGGCTGAGGCACGAGACTTACTTGAACCCAGGAGGTGGAGGTTGTAGTGAGCTGAGATCGCACCACTGCACTCCAGCCTGGGTGACAGAGCGAGACTATCTCAGAAACAAAAGCAAACAAAACAACAAAAAAAGAAAAGGCAGAGTACAAGGAGATACATGTAACAAGAGAGAAAAAATAAAAATGGTGTGAAAAAGACCAACATAAATTAGGATGAAGTGGGGTAGAAAGAGCAAAAACAGCCTTGGGATACCCCAAGCACTTGCTTTGTCGGGGGCTTACAAGTGTGAGCCCCAGCTTTCCTGCAGCCAACTCACAAAAACACATTGGTCACTGACTCCTTCAGTGTCCATATGGCACAAGCAGGCTCATTGCCCAGAATGTGCCTGGCCACCACAGCATCTCTCTACCATCGAGACAGTGACCGGACACGTAGGGCTTGATCCCGACATGATTCTCAGCATGGATGGTGGTGGCCCAGCATGGACAGTTCAGCAAGAACAGTCCTGCTCCTGGGCCGGTGTGGTGAAGTCCATGCCCCCAGCTCTTACCTGAGCTGGCTTGCTCCAGGGGAGAAGGGACAAAAGACTAGACCCTTAGTTGCTTTTAGAGGAGCCCACAATTCCTAGATAGGGGTGGAACTGTGAAACAGTCAGTGAAATCTCTTTAGGCTAAGCTTGGGCTGCATTCTGGGTCTCCCAAGGCTAAGATTGTTAAAAGCATATGCATTCTGTTCCCTCCTGCCTTCCGGTCCATTCCAGTTCACAGTCTTGGCCAAGGACACTTAGCTGCTGAGTGGAAGCAGTCAGGATTTGGGCTCAGTGGACCAAGCAGGCCTTCTAGGGTTCTCCAGCTTAGAAACGGAGTGGAGAGGGCCGGGCGCGGTGGCTCATGCCTGTAATCCCAGCACTTTGGAAGGCCGAGGCGGGTGGATCATGAGGTCAGGAGATCGAGACCATCCTGGCTAACATGGTGAAACCCCGTCTCTACTAAAAATAAAGAAAATTAGCTGGACGTGGTGGTAGGCGCCTGTGGTCTCAGCTACTCGGGAGGCTGAGGCAGGGAAATGGCGTGAACCCAGGAGATGGAGCTTGCAATGAGCCCAGATCGTGCTACTGCACTCCAGCCTGGGCGACAGAGCGAGACTCCGTCTCAAAAAAAAAAAAAAAGAAAGAAATGGGGTGGAGAGGTCTCACGGGCCCATTCCGTGTATGTTACGTCGTCCACATCCCCAGGGTGTGGAAAGAACCTCAGGGTTTAGATTGGGGAAGAACTAGACCATTAAGCCTGGTGGTCAGGTAGCTTCGTCTAGGTATAGGTCTTTTTCTTGGGGAGACATGAGCTAAAGCAGCTGCTCCCAGGGCTGCAGTATACTATATCTTCTCTGGCACCAAGGAGAGGTAGTAGGGCATTGCTGTGTAATGTTTCCTTTAGAAAATCTTTCTAACAAAATTATCCTGCCATTACCCTGGGTCTTGCCATCCATTCTGTGTTGTTTTCACCTGGAGCTGGGCCTTCCACCCAATTCTCTCCTTCTGGCCATATCCTCTGACTCACAGTTAGGGATCTCTGTGGCTGCCCTTCACCAACTGGAAGCTTCCTTCTGTTTACCTCTCCCACCCCAGACAGTGGCAACCCTGAGCATACTGGGAACTCGGCGAGTAGTCTCCATCCTGGGCGTGGAAAGCCAGTCTGTGTCCCTGGCTGCCTGCCACCTGCTGCAGGTTATGTTTGATGCCCTCAAGGAAGGCGTCAAAAAAGGCTTCCGAGGCAAAGAAGGCGCCATCATCGTGGGTGAGTGGAAGCAGGTCTGGGGTCTTTTGGACGTTACTGTCATGGAAGGGATGGGACTGAGCCAGCCAGGCCAGTTTTTTGGGGACCAGACTTGCAGCTGCAGGTTGTTTGGAATACGGTTTGGTGACATTATTTTACTCTAGATTCTCAGCAGCCAAGGTGCCTCAGGACAAAGCTGGAGCTCAGTCTGGAGCCTGGGATGCGGATCCCCCCTTCCCTGTGTCTCCCTGGTTTGTTGGAGAAGTTGAAGGGTCAAACTGGGCTGGGCTGCTGTGGAGCCCACTGATGTCTTCTTGTTGCCAGATCCCGCCCGGGAGCTGAAGGTCCTCATCAGTAACCTTTTAGATCTGCTGACAGAGGTGGGGGTCTCTGGCCAAGGCCGAGACAATGCCCTGACCCTCCTGATTAAAGCGGTGCCCCGGAAGTCTCTCAAGGACCCCAACAACAGCCTCACCCTCTGGGTCATTGACCAAGGTAGGTGATATAGTTCACAGAAACTTGCTTCGGCAGCTGAAGCTTATTTATCCTTAGGAGTAATAAGTTGTGAGTGGGGCCAGGCATGGTGGATGACACACTTTGAGAGGCAGGGGGTCACTTGAAGCCAGGAGTTTGAGATCAGCCTGGGCAACATAGCGAGACCGTGTCTCTGTGAAAAATTAAAAAAAAATTATCTGGGCATGGTGGTGTGCATCGGCAGTCCTAGCTACTCCAGAGGTTGAGGTGGAAGAATTACTTAACCCTGGGAGGTCAAGTCTTCAGTGAGCTATGATTGTACCACTGCACTACAGACTGGGCAACAGAGGGAGACCGTGTCTCAAAAAAAAAAAAGAAAAGTTGTGATTATCTCCAGCCATGTGTCTGCACTGAAGTGCGTCCTGTGGCCCAGGAGGATGCTGGAGCTGAGAAGATTTTCCAGATCAATGGGATTCAGCTCTTACAACACCTACTAGACACAAGGGCTACCCTTAGGGGGCTCAAAGTTAGACTCTTCTATCATATGTGTGTGCAGATACATGCACATTGAGCGGGCCTGCAAGCAGGTTAGCAGAGAGGCTGGATTAGCTTTCTGTATCTTTTTTTTTTTGAGACGGAGTCTCACTCTATTGCCCAGGCTGGAGTGCAGTGGCGCGATCTCAGCTCACTGCAGCCTCCATTTCCCGGGTTCAAGCAATTCTCCGCCTGAGCCTCCCGAGTAGCTGGGATTACAGGCACACGTCAGTATGCCCGGCTACTTCTTGTATTTTTAGTAGAGATGAAATCTCACCATGTTGGCCAGGCTGGTCTTGAACTCCTGACCTCAAACAATCCACCCACCTTGGTCTCCCAAAGTGTTGGGATTACAGTCATGAGCCATTGCGCCGTTTTTTTTTTTTTTTGAGTGAGCATGTATTACTTCTATATTCAGAGGAAAAAATAGCGGTAGATATATCAATTCATCTCTCTTTTCCCCTTAAAGATAAGTAAGAGCTGGGCGCGGTGCCTCATGCCTATAATCCCAGCACTTTGGGAGGCCAAGGTGGGCAGACCACGAGATCAGGAGTTTGAGACCAGCCTGGCCAACATGGTGAAACCCTGTCTCTACTAAAAGATACAAAAAATTAGCCAGGTGTGGTGGCACGCACCTGTAATCCCAGCTATTCTGGAGGCTGAGGCCGGAGAATCACTTGAACTCAGGAGGCGGAGGCGGCAGTGAGCCGAGATCGCGCCATTGCTCTCCAGCCTGGGCAACAGGGCAAGACTCTGTCTTAAAAAAAAAAAAAAAAAGATAAATAAGAAAAGCTTTGCAAAGGCCTTGCATGAGCAGGGCCTTTCACAATGGTCCTATGAGGTGTGGATGTTGTGTTTACAGCTTTCCTATGAGGTGTGGATGTTGTGTTCACAGCGGTCCTATGAGGCGTGGATGTTGTGTTCACAGAGATCCTATGAGGTGTGGATGTTGTGTTCACAGAGATCCTATGAGGCGTGGATGTTGTGTTCACAGCGATCCTATGAGGCGTGGATGTTGTGTTCACAGCGATCCTATGAGGCGTGGATGTTGTGTTCACAGAGATCCTATGAGGTGTGGATGTTGTGTTCACAGAGATCCTATGAGGTGTGGATGTTGTGTTCACAGCGATCCTATGAGGTGTGGATGTTGTGTTCACAGTGATCCTATGAGGTGTGGATGTTGTGTTCACAGCGGTCCTATGAGGCGTGGATGTTGTGTTCACAGGGATCCTATGAGGCGTGGATGTTGTGTTCACAGGGATCCTATGAGGCGTGGATGTTGTGTTCACAGGGATCCTATGAGGCGTGGATGTTGTGTTCACAGGGATCCTATGAGGTGTGGATGTTGTGTTCACAGCGGTCCTATGAGGCGTGGATGTTGTGTTCACAGTGATCCTATGAGGCGTGGATGTTGTGTTCACAGGGATCCTATGAGGCGTGGATGTTGTGTTCACAGGGATCCTATGAGGCGTGGATGTTGTGTTCACAGGGATCCTATGAGGTGTGGATGTTGTGTTCACAGGGATCCTATGAGGTGTGGATGTTGTGTTCACAGCGGTCCTATGAGGTGTGGATGTTGTGTTCACAGGGATCCTATGAGGCGTGGATGTTGTGTTCACAGGGATCCTATGAGGCGTGGATGTTGTGTTCACAGGGATCCTATGAGGCGTGGATGTTGTGTTCACAGGGATCCTATGAGGTGTGGATGTTGTGTTCACAGTGATCCTATGAGGTGTGGATGTTGTGTTCACAGTGATCCTATGAGGTGTGGATGTTGTGTTCACAGGGATCCTATGAGGTGTGGATGTTGTGTTCACAGGGATCCTATGAGGTGTGGATGTTGTGTTCACAGCGGTCCTATGAGGTGTGGATGTTGTGTTCACAGCGGTCCTATGAGGTGTGGATGTTGTGTTCACAGTGATCCTATGAGGTGTGGATGTTGTGTTCACAGCGATCCTATGAGGTGTGGATGTTGTGTTCACAGCGATCCTATGAGGCGTGGATGTTGTGTTTACAGCGGTCCTATGAGGTGTGGATGTTGTGTTCACAGGGATCCTATGAGGCGTGGATGTTGGGTTCACAGTGATCCTATGAGGCGTGGATGTTGGGTTCACAGTGATCCTATGAGGTGTGGATGTTGTGTTCACAGGGATCCTATGAGGTGTGGATGTTGGGTTCACAGCGGTCCTATGAGGTGTGGATGTTGGGTTCACAGCGGTCCTATGAGGCGTGGATGTTGTGTTCACAGGGATCCTATGAGGTGTGGATGTTGTGTTCACAGTGATCCTATGAGGTGTGGATGTTGTGTTCACAGTGATCCTATGAGGTGTGGATGTTGTGTTCACAGCGGTCCTATGAGGTGTGGATGTTGTGTTCACAGGGATCCTATGAGGTGTGGATGTTGTGTTCACAGGGATCCTATGAGGTGTGGATGTTGTGTTCACAGCGGTCCTATGAGGTGTGGATGTTGTGTTCACAGGGATCCTATGAGGTGTGGATGTTGTGTTCACAGGGATCCTATGAGGTGTGGATGTTGTGTTCACAGTGATCCTATGAGGTGTGGATGTTGTGTTCACAGGGATCCTATGAGGTGTGGATGTTGTGTTCACAGTGATCCTATGAGGTGTGGATATTCTTTTCCCCTTAGTTTTACAGATAAGGAACCTCAAAAGCTCCAGAGCATTTGGCCCCAGGGGCAGGGCTGGCATGCAGGCCTCACTTCTGAGGTCCTTCCCGGTCCTACAGCTGCCTCCCTTAGGTAGCAGATCAGCTAAGCAGATTCTCTGGGCTGCCCTGGACGCAGTTGTCAGAACTCTGTAGCCTTCTTGTCTTGCTTTTCTCCACATCTCCTAGGAAGCCTCTTTCTTTTACTTGTAGGGGTTGGAACTAGTGTTCTACTGTCTAAACGGGGTGTCTTTACAGGTCTGAAAAAGATTTTGGAAGTGGGGGGCTCTCTACAGGACCCTCCTGGGGAGCTTGCAGTGACCGCGAACAGCCGCATGAGCGCCTCTATTCTCCTCAGCAAGCTCTTTGATGACCTCAAGTGTGATGCGGAGAGGGAGAATTTCCACCGACTTTGTGAAAACTACATCAAGTAAGGAAGTCTGTTTCACCTCCCATTGCCAGGGATTCTAGCGAAAAAGTTCTGACTCCTTGAGGAGGGGCAGAAATCAAAGGTTTCCAGCAGAAAGAGTACTCTTGGGGAGGACTAGTTGGGGGCTGGACGAAGGGAAAGTGGCCCAAAGGCCCACTTCCTGCTCCAAAGTGGCCTCCCCAGGGAGGTTCTTTCTCAAATCAATGTTCCAATAATGCAACAAACGCCATCAAGCACGTACTGGGTTTACCAAACACTTCCTACGCATCTGTTCCCACACAGATGAAACATGACAGTCCTTTTTTTTTTTTCTTGAGACGGAGTCTCACTCTTGTTGTCCAGGCTGGAGTGCAATAGCATGATCTTGGATCACCGCAACCTCCGCCTCCAGGGTTCAAGCGATTCTCCTGCCTCAGCCTCCTGAGTAGCTGGGATTACAGGCATGCGCCACCACACCCAGCTAATTTTGTATTTTTAGTAGAGACAGGGTTTCTCCATGTTGGTCAGGCTGGTCTCGAACTCCTGACCTCAGGTGATCCGCCTGCCTTGGCCTCCCAAAGTGCTGGGATTTTTTTTTTTTGAGATAGAGTTTCGCTCTTGTTGCCCAGGCTGGAGTGCAATGATATGATCTTGGCTCATTGCAACCTCCACCCTCCCAGGTTCAAGCAATTCTCCTGCCTCAGCTTCCCAAGTAGCTGGGATAATAGGCACCCACCACCACGCCTGGCTAATTTTTGTATTTTTAGTAGAGATGGGGGTTTCACCATGTTGGCCAGGCTGGTCTCGAACTCCTGACCTCATGCCTGAAGTGATCTGCCCTCCTTGGCCTCCTAAAGTGCTGGGATTACAAGCGTGAGCCACTGTGCTCGGGCGACAGTCCATATTCTTTTTTTTTTTTGAAACGGAGTTTCGCTCTTGTTGCCCAGGCTGGAGTGCAATGGCACAATCTTGGCTCACCGCAACCTCTGCCTCCTGGGTTCAAGCGATTCTCCTGCCTCAGCATCCCGAGTAGCTGGGACTACAGGCATGTGCCACCCCACCCAGCTAATTTTGTATTTTTAGTAGAGACGGGGTTTGTCCATGTTGGTTAGGCTGGTCTTGAACTCCTGACCTCAGGTGATCTGCCTGCCTTGGCTTCCCAAAGTGCTGGGATTTTTTTTTTAAATTTTTTGAGATGGAGTTTTGCTCTTGTTGCCCAGGCTAGAGTGCAATGGTATGATCTTGGCTCATTGCAACCTCCACCCTCCCAGGTTCAAGCAATTCTCCTGCCTCAGCTTCTCAAGTAGCTGGGATTATAGGCACCCACCACCATGCCTGGCTAATTTTTGTATTTTTAGTAGATGGGGTTTCACCATGTTGGCCAGGCTGGTCTCGAACTCCTGACCTAAGGTGATCACCCACCTGCCTCCACCTCCCAAAGTGCTGGGATTACAGGCGTGAGCCACCGCGCCTAGGCGACAGTCCTTGTTCTTAAAGGAGATTATAGGTCAGGTGCGGTGGCTCATGCCTGTAATCCCAGCACTTTGGGAGGTGGAGGCAGGTGGGTGATCACCTTAGGTCAGGAGTTCGAGACCAGCCTGGCCAACATGGTGAAAACCCATCTCTACTAAAAATACAAAAAATTAGCCAGGTGTGGTCGTGGGTGCCTGTAATCCCAGCTACTTGGGAGGCTGAGGCAGGAGAATCGCTTGAACCCAGGAGGTGGAGGTTGCAGGGAGCCGAGATCATGCCATTGCACTCCAGCCTTGGGGACAGAGTGAGACTCTGTCTCAAAAAAAAGAACATAAAGGAGCTTACAGCTGTTGGGGAGAAAACTGCTGATAAATTATGAAATAAGCGGAATCATTCCAGAGCTTAAGTCCAGGAAGGGACATCAGTGGTGGTGTGGGAGTAACTGCGTTAGATACTATGTCAGGGAAGGCTCAAGTGAAAGTGTCGATAAAGAAAATCGGCCATTACTGTCCAGGTGGAAATGTCCTAGTTCTCCCATTGGCAGCTTTCCTGCTGTTTCTGCCCAAGTAGTGCAGGTGCCTGGCCAGTGGAGGGGAAGGGTGGGGAAGAAGAGTCCCTTTATGTTGGCCTTGGTGTGACAGCTGTCACCCTGTGCCCCTCAGGAGCTGGTTTGAGGGCCAAGGGCTGGCCGGGAAGCTACGGGCCATCCAGACGGTGTCCTGCCTCCTGCAGGGCCCATGTGACGCTGGCAACCGGGCCTTGGAGCTGAGCGGTGTCATGGAGGGTGTGATTGCTCTGTGTGCCTCTGAGCAGGAGGAGGAGCAGCTGGTGGCCGTGGAGGCTCTGATCCATGCAGCCGGCAAGGCTAAGCGGGCCTCATTCATCACTGCCAATGGTGTCTCGCTGCTGAAGGACCTATATAAGCGCAGCGAGAAGGACAGCATCCGCATCCGGGCGCTAGTGGTGAGACGGTGGGCCTGGGGTGGGTGGGCAGGCAGCCAGGCAGGCGTCCTGGTCCAGCCGGTGTTGCAGGGTGCGGCCCCAGCACACTCTAGATGAAAATAAGGAATACTGTAATTCCAAAAAAATTAGCCAGGCTTGGTGGTGCATGCCTATAGGTGCAGCTACTTGGGAGGCTGAGGCAAGAGGATCACTTGAGCTCAGGAGGTTGAGGCTGTAGTGAGTCACGCATGTCACTGCACTCCTGCCTGGGCAACACAGCAAGACCCTCTCTAAAATAAATGAATGAATGAATGAGATTCTGGGCTTTCTTGTGGCCAGAGAAATCGGCATGGCTCCTCCCACCATGGGGCTTAAGGCTGGGCCTACAGTGGTCATGCAGTGTTCCTGGGAGCTGGTGATTTGGGGGTTTGGGGACTACCTGGCCCTCCATGAGCCTGTTGTGGCTGTGCACCCTGTGGAAGCTGGTCTTCCTCCCTGGGGCACTCAGTCCTGGATTTCTCCATCCCATAAGGATTCTGGCTGTGGCTGAAGCACCTGTCCTCTCCCCACATGCCTCTCAACTCCACCTGCAGAGGGCTTCTTTGTGCGACATGGAAGGAAACAGAGCCATTCTCAGTGTGGCCTGGGAAGGGGTGGGGCCCACGACTGTCCAGTGGCCAGCGCATCAGTGTCTGCAGATGCTGTGTCATGCGGCCACCCCAGTACCTGATTTTGCTGCCACATGCTCTAGGTGGTGGTCTGGAGGGAGAGGGTGCTGATTTGTCTGTGTAGCCTCCAGGGGGCCATGGCAGAGTGCCAGGGAGGGAGTCCAAGCCAGGTGTAGAGGAGCTCAGCTCCTGCCTCCTTCCCCAGAGGCCAAGTGGTCTTGCCCTCTTTCTCCAGGGACTCTGTAAGCTCGGTTCGGCTGGAGGGACTGACTTCAGCATGAAGCAGTTTGCTGAAGGCTCCACTCTCAAACTGGCTAAGCAGTGTCGAAAGTGAGTCATCTGGCCTTGCTGTGGTTCCCCACCTGCGGGATAGATCTCAAGACACGAGGGTCTGTGTGGGGGTTGGGGCCTCCTCCCTGTCCTGCTCTCTGGCTCAGGCAGAGGCTGCAGTCTGGATCCTGGTACGTGAACTGCTTCTGTACGTTCAGGGGATGCCCAAACCCTTGGATTTTCCCCCTCGGCCTTGGTGTACCCCTCCCTACCCCCAATCCTGAGGGTCGTCCACTATGCTGCATGTCCCCAGGTGGCTGTGCAATGACCAGATCGATGCAGGCACTCGGCGCTGGGCAGTGGAGGGCCTGGCTTACCTGACCTTTGATGCCGACGTGAAGGAAGAGTTTGTGGAGGATGCGGCTGCTCTGAAAGCTCTGTTCCAGCTCAGCAGGGTAGCTCTGTGGTTCCTGCTGTCAGCCTGGGGACACTGTCTAGGATTAGAGCTTACCAGGCTTTCTCGGCAGGGCTTGGCCAATGGGGTCTTTTGACCCCAGGGAGGAGGGCTGGTGGCTGAGTGGCTGCTCTGTGTAGTGTGGGCATGTTGGCCAGCACCAGTGGTGTTAGCAAGGACGTTCTTCTTGGAGGAACTGGGGAGGTCAAGTTTGTAAGCTCCCAAAGTCTGGGGCCTGGGGAGTTTCCTGAATTCATCCTGTACCCAAGGGTCCCAGCTGAGGGTGGAATTGGGGGCCTGGGCCTGGGCCGCATTTATCTGAGTACTGCTCTGCCCCGGGATGCCCATGTGAATGCCTCTGTGTCCTGGCAGTCGGAGGAGAGGTCAGTGCTCTTTGCGGTGGCCTCGGCGCTGGTGAACTGCACCAACAGCTACGACTACGAGGAGCCTGACCCCAAGATGGTGGAGCTGGCCAAGTATGCCAAGCAGCATGTGCCCGAGCAGCACCCCAAGGTGAGGGGCCGCCAGAGGGGCTGGAGGGTTCCCCACCATGGGGACAGCTAACCCAGGGCATCCACAGCAGAACAACCTCCCTTTTTTTTTTTTTTTTTTTTTTTTTTTTGAGACAGAGTCTCACTGTCTCCCAGGCTGGAGTGCAGTGACGTGATCTCGGCTCACTGCAAGCTCCGCCTCCCGGGTTCATGCCATTCTCCTGCCTTACCCTCCCGAGTAGCTGGGACTACAGGCGTCCGCCACCATGCCCGGCTAATTTTTTGTATTTTTAGTAGAGACAGTGTTTCACCGTGTTAGCCAGGATGGTCTCGATCTCCTGACCTTGTGATCCGCCTGCCTCGGCCTCCCAAAGTGCTGGGATTACAGGCGTGAGCCACTGCGCCCAGCCAACAGCCTCCCTTTTAAGCCAGTTTGTTTCCCTTTGTTTGGCTGTTTTATTTCCCAGTTCCTCAATTGCTGCTGTGAGAAGGGTCCCCCTTTCTCTGTGAGTCCACCCAGACCCCTCTCCTAAGCTGCCTCCTCCCCCAGGACAAGCCGAGCTTCGTGCGGGCTCGGGTGAAGAAGCTGCTGGCGGCGGGCGTGGTGTCGGCCATGGTGTACATGGTGAAGACGGAGAGCCCTGTGCTGACCAGTTCCTGCAGAGAGCTGCTCTCCAGGTGAGCCAGGCTTGGCGAGAGCCAACCTTTCCCAACTCCTGAGCCTCAGGGCTGCGGATGTGGCTCCAGACGGTGCAGGTTCCAGTGCTGTGGGCCTCTTAGAGCGACGAGGGCTGCCTGCCTGGCTGCCGTCCTTGCTGAGCCCAGGAGTGGAGCGTCTGCCTGCCAGAGTCCCAGAGCCGCCTGCCCACCACCACCTTCTCCCCACAGGATCTTCCTGGCTTTAGTGGAAGAGGTAGAGGACCGAGGCACTGTGGTTGCCCAGGGAGGCGGCAGGGTAAGCTGGTTTACACACCCCTTCCTGATGGCTGAGCCATCAGCCTATAAAACATGACTCAGCAGCTGCCACGCCAGAGCTGGGTGTTAGATGCGGGACAGAAAAACATTATTAATGGCCAGAGGAACATCGTTCCACTGAGACAGTGACGCGGAAGCGGGCAGGCTGCTTGGCCCCTCCACACTGGTGGCTGTGAAGGTCCTAGGCTCTACTATCCCTTTGTCTCATTTACCTCCATGGCCCTGGTGCCCGGCACAATCCATGTCCAGCCCTTATTGGGTGTTTCAGGAAGTGTTTGGATGCAGAGGGTCTGCACAGGGAGTCAAGCCTGGGGAGAGGGAGGAGGGTGAGGGGGGCACAGTCAGGGCCCGGGAGCCTGATGGTTGGGGTCTTACACTCCCAGGCATGTCCTGAGCAGTGATGGGCTTGTTCCTACAGGCGCTGATCCCGCTGGCCCTGGAAGGCACGGACGTAGGGCAGACAAAGGCAGCCCAGGCCCTTGCCAAGCTCACCATCACCTCCAACCCCGAGATGACCTTCCCTGGTGAGCGGGTACGTGTCTTCCTGCCCCGGCCTTTCCACTCCTTCTGTCCCTGATGGCCTGTGGGCTGGGCTGTAGCTCCCCTTTGGGACCAGCAGGAAGTTTCAGCTTTGCCAAGGCCATGGGCAGGGAGGACAGCCTGAGACAGCAGTACTCTCTTGGGGGTGGGCTCCTCCCTGCAGGGTTGGTGGGGCTTGTGGGGGCTGCGGCAAGTACCCCTGACAGGTGGGGTGCACATTGCAGATCTATGAGGTGGTCCGGCCCCTCGTCTCCCTGTTACACCTCAACTGCTCAGGCCTGCAGAACTTCGAGGCGCTCATGGCCCTAACAAACCTGGCCGGGATCAGCGAGAGGCTCCGGTAAGGTCCCTTGGGACTGCGGGGCCTGGACCAGGCATCAGGATTTGGAATATCCCCCACAGCAGTTTACACATTGGGAAACACTCCTTGGTCATTGGCTTCTGTGAGCCTCACAGTGACTGCTCCGCATCATTAGAGAGGAGGAGACAGGCCAAGAGGCAGCACGGCACGGCAGACTCTAGAGTCAGACTGCCTCACTTCCCTGATTGCAAATGGGTTACCTCAAGCAAGTTACTTAACTGCTCTGTCTCAGTTTCTCCCTCTGTGAAATGGGATGATTATAGTACCTACCTCATGGCATAGTGATGAGGAGAATAAAATGAGAAAATACACTTAAAAGTACTTACTACATGGGTACCTGGCCCCTAGCATTGTGCCATATCAGCATATTTTAGGTTTTTTTTTTTTTTTTTCTTTGAGACAGAGTCTTGCTCTGTCGCCCAGGCTAGAGGGCAGTGGCGCGATCTCAGCTCACTGCAACCTCTGCCTCCCAGGTTCAAGCGATTCTCCTGCCTCAGCCTCCTGAGTAGCTGGGATTATAGGCGTATGCCACCGCACCCAGCTAATTTTTGTATTTTTATAGAGACGGCGTTTTACCATGTTGGTCAGGCTGGTCTAGATTTCCTGACCTTGTGATCCGCCCACCTCAGCCTCCCAAAGTGCTGGGATTACAGGCGTGAGCCACTGCACCCGGCCAGCATGTTTTAGTTTTATTACTAACTGTGACTTTGAACATATTACTCATTACTTAGCCCGTTTCCTATTCTGCCAAACAGTAGTGATGATGATCACACTTGCACCTTTACTATAGGGCCATGGTGAGAATTAAGTAAGATGATCCAGGTGCCTGGTCAGGGTAAATACTCAAATGAGGTCGGGCATGGTGGCTCACACCTGTAATCCCAGCAATTTGGGAGGATGAGGCAGGAGGATCACTGGAGCCCAGAAGTTCAGGCCAGCCTGAGCAATGTAGCAGTACCTCGTCCCTATTTAAAAAAGAAATTAAAGAGAGTATCAGGAAGAATAGCTAATGGATGCTGGGCTTAATACCTGGGTGATGGGATGATCTGTGCAGTAAACCACGATGGTACATGGTTACCTATGTAACAAACCTGCACGTCCTGCACATGTACCCCTGAACTTAACAGTTGGAAAAAAAATTAGCAAGGTGTGGTGGCGTGCACCTGTAGTCCCAGCTACTCGAGAGGCTGAGGCAGGAGGATCACTTGAGCCTGGGGGGTCAAGGCTACAGCAGTGAGCTGTGATCATGCCACTGTACTCCAGCCTGGGTGACAGAGTGAGATCCTGCCTCAAAAAAACACAGAAACAAAAACCCTCAAATGTTAGGTGTTAGCCTCACCATCACGACCACCCTGGTCTTCTACATCCTAATTTTGAGCATTTTCCACAATCCTCTGCTATTTCCTAGGCCTGGTTAGAATGCTAAGATGCACTAGTTCATACCTGGTGCAAGAGGGTCCTTGGACATTGCCAAGGGAAATCCTCAGCCCAGGACTTGATTGCATGAGGGTGCGGGTGCAGGGGTGGAGCTGATGTAGAAACTCTGATGATGCTGCCGGTGTTAGTCTGTTCTTGCATTGCTGTAAAGGAATACCTGAGACTGGGTAATTTATAAAGAAAAGAGATTTAATTGCTTCCTGGCTCTACAGGCTGTATAAGCGTGGCATCGGCATTTGCTCAGCTTCTGGGGAGGCCTGAGAGAGCTTTTACTCGTAGTAGAAGGCAAAGCAGGAGCAGGCACATCACATGGTGAAAGTAGGAGCAAGAGACAGTGGGGGGAGATGCCACTTTTTTGTTTTTGAAATGGAGTCTCCCTCTGTTGCCCAGGCTGGAGTGCAGTGGCGCAATCTTGGCTCACTGCAACCTCCACCTCCTGGGTTCAATCGATTCTCCTGCCTCAGCCTCCCTGAGTAGCTGGGACTACAGGCGCGCACCACCACACCCAGCTAATTTTTCTTTGTCTTTTTAGTAGAGACAAGGTTTCACCATGTTGGCCAGGCTGGTCTCGAACTCTTGACCTCAAGTCATCTGCCTGCCTCGGCCTTCCAGAGTGCTGGGATTATAGGCGTCAGCCACCACGCCCGGCTGAGATGCCACACACTTTTAAATAACCAGATCTCACGAGAACTTACTGTCACGAGGACAGCACCAAGCCATGAGGGACCCATCCCATGACCCAGTCACCTCCAACCAGGCCCTACCTCCAACATTGGGGATTATAGTTCAACATGAGGGTTAGAAGGGAAAACATCCAAATCGTATCCCTGCTGCTTCCTCCTGTGCTCTGCAGGCAGAAGATCCTGAAGGAGAAGGCTGTGCCCATGATAGAAGGCTACATGTTTGAGGAGCATGAGATGATCCGCCGGGCATCCACGGAGTGCATGTGTAACTTGGCCATGAGCAAGGAGGTGAGGGTTGGTGTGGGTGCTCATGACAGGCGGGGATGCAGAGGTACCTGTGCCCTGGCTGGGCTTTACACCCAACTGACTTGGTCCACTCCCCACATCTGGCCACAGGTGCAGGACCTCTTCGAAGCTGAGGGCAACGACCGACTGAAGCTGCTGGTGCTGTACAGTGGAGAGGATGATGAGCTGCTACAGCGGGCGGCTGCCGGGGGCTTGGCCATGCTTACCTCCATGCGGCCCACGCTCTGCAGCCGCATTCCCCAAGTGGTCAGTGCCTCTTCTCGGTGCGGGAGGAGGGACGGACCAGGAACTCCCAGCAGCAGCTGAAGGGGGCAGTCCTAGGGTGTGTGGGTGTGTCCCTTGCCAAGGTTGAGCCTGTTGCCCGGGGGTCATATCTACCCTGTTTTTCTCACAGACCACACACTGGCTGGAGATCCTGCAGGCCCTGCTTCTGAGCTCCAACCAGGAGCTGCAGCACCGGGGTGCTGTGGTGGTGCTGAACATGGTGGAGGCCTCGAGGGAGATTGCCAGCACCCTGATGGAGAGCGAGATGATGGAGATCTTGTCAGTGCTAGCTAAGGGTGACCACAGCCCTGTCACAAGGGCTGCTGCAGCCTGCCTGGACAAAGCAGTGGAATATGGGCTTATCCAACCCAACCAAGATGGAGAGTGAGGGGGCTGTCCCTGGGCCCAAGGCTCATGCACACGCTACCTATTGTGGCACGGAGAGCAAGGACAGAAGCAGCTTTGGCTGGTGGTGGCTGGCATGCCCAATACTCTTGCCCATCCTCGCTTGCTGCCCTAGGATGTCCTCAGTTCTGAGTCAGCGGCCACGTTCAGTCACACAGCCCTGCTTGGCCAGCACTGCCTGCAGCCTCACTCAGAGGGGCCCTTTTTCTGTACTACTGTAGTCAGCTGGGAATGGGGAAGGTGCATCCCAACACAGCCTGTGGATCCTGGGGCATCCGGAAGGGCGCACACATCAGCAGCCTCACCAGCTGTGAGCCTGGCCTGCCCCTGCTATCAGGCCTGCCCCTCCAATAAAAGTGTGTAGAACTCCACTGTGTGCCCTGTCCTTGGGCAGGGAGGGCTGCTGTGAGTGGGAGTCTCTGAGTGTGGGTGAGTATGGGTGTGAGCTGGGCGTGGGTGAGTGTGCAACGGAGCTTCACAGTGGCAGAGCCACGTCCATGGAAAGAATCCAATGGATTCCCCAACCAGGGCCCACTGAGTTGCTTCTTAATCCTACTGGAGGGACAAAGGGTGAGCCTAGGAAGCTAATCAATAAGAAACTTGCCAGGTGCGGTGCCTCAAGCTTGTAATCCCAGCACTTTGGGAGGCTGAGGCGGGTGGATGACTTGAAGTCAGGGGTTCGAGACCAGCCTGGGCAACATGGCAAAACTCTTTCTCTATTAAAAATACCAAAAAAAAAAAAAAAAAAAAAATGAGCAGAGTGTGGTGGCATGCACCTGTAATCCCAGGTACTCGGTAGGCGGAGGTTGCAGTGAGCCCAGAGTGCAGCCTCCCAAAGTGTCGCCCGGGCGAGAGAGCGAGACCCTATCTCAAAAGATATTAAACCATCCCAAGAAATAAGTCGTTTAGGGTACAGACTCCCATATGCTGGGCCTTCAGTACGTTTGTCTTTATATTGGGAGTCCTCTGTGGCCTCCGCTGAGGGCGCTGGGGCGGGGGTTGGGGTTGGTGGCCAGCTGAGCCTGGTTGAAGGGCGGCTTGGGCCGCGCCCAACACCCTAGCCCGTTTCGAGGAGGGCTAAGCCCAGCGTGAGGCTCGTTGGCTCGACAGAGGCACGTGACGAGTTCTGAGCCAATCCGTGGAAGGTAAAAGCTGCTTCCTGTTTGGGCATGAGTCCGGCGCGTGTCGGGTTTTGAGCTGCCGCGATCCCGGGACTGAGGTGGGTGGCGGGGTCCGCCCGTCTTGGGCGTCACTCCTCGCCAAACCTTTAGCTCAGGTCTTAATGAATGCCCTCTCGGTGGTTCTAATCCGAGCTCTAGCCCCACGGGTTCCTGCAGGGGCGGGACCACCTGGCCCAACCTCTGCCTTGGTCCAGCGCCCCCCGGGTTCCTCCAGGGCCTTGGTCCAACGCCCCTCGCAGGTTTCAGCCCATTTCACAGACCGGGCCGCAGGGCCCCGGCGTAGGCCTCGGGACCGGAGAGGCCCTCTCGCGGGGAAGTGAACAGGGCTGCGGCCGCCGCGCCCCGGGCGGCGACGTCACCGCCCTTGCCAGCGATTGGCTGCCTCGCGCCGCGCGCCCTTCAAACCTTTTCTCCCCGTGGCTGTCGGCGCCCTCTGGGCGGGAGGCCTATTCGGAGACGGCAGCTCTGCGCCTCGGTGTTTCCTCCAAGGCTGCCCCCCAGAAGGACCTGCCCGAGAGGGTAGAGGGCATAGGGTCAAGATCAAGGTCAGAGGCCCCCTTGGGTTGGGAGAGGACACGGAAGGGGTTAGGAGCCCAGGAACTGGGGTCTCAGGAGAGACCCAAGATCTGACTTCAGAGGCCTGAAAATGCCCGTGCAATTCTGCTTCAGCCCGGGTGCAGCGGCTCACGCCTGTAATCCCAACACTTTGAGAGGCCGAGGCGGGCGGATCGCTCTAGTCCAGGAATTCGATACCAGCCTGGGCAGCATAGCGAGACCCCTGTCTCTATTATTAAAAAAAAAAAAAGCCCGCTCCAGCCAAATCTGCTTGAAGTTGGCGTTGCTGTTGGAACCACCAGACTGTGTTTGTCTCCCCATTTAAGGGTTAGCTCCTTGGGAGCAGACAGCTGTCCTCTCTGGCAGAGGAGGAGCGCTCAGTAAATGCTTGCTGGACGAATAAATGACTAGATAAGATACAGTTGAAATTGTGTCTGTATAAGTTTCTCAAAACCAGTAAGATGTCCAGGGATAATTTTTTTGTCAACGCTGAATACTGGATTCAATAAGCTAATACTGTGTGTTTATCATGGCATGTACTCGCACCAAACCCTTTATTTGCATTTATTACAAACAATTCTGTGAGGTAGGTTCAAACAGCACCGCCCCCACCTCCCTTTGTAAATGCAGTTTGAAGAAATGCAGTTGGACTCACGTTAATTGGCTGAGGTCACAAGGCCCCGCTGAGTTGCAGAGGCAGTGCCTCCCAGACGCTCTTCTGCGTTCCACTGTGGGGGTGAGGGGCAGAGCACTGTGTGTGGAGTTGGTAGGACCTGATTTCAGCCCTCTGTCTAGCTGTATGAATGTGTAAGGGTTACTTTCTCTCGGAATCTCCTCTGTAAAACGACCATTTTGGTTCCCAAGATTACATGGGATAAAGTGCCAGATGCTGGGAAGCTGCGGGACGGGGTGGGGGTGTCGGGGGCGCTCGGATCCTAGTCCAATGCCTAAGGGACAGGCCACTTCGTACCCACTTTGTGGCACGCTGAGTTTGAGCCAAAAGGGAGGACTGGGAAAGTGTCTCACTCTAAATATTTTGAGAATCTTTGTAAATCCGGTAGGGCATTAGCCAGTGCGCTTGCTTAGCGAACCTTCGTGGCACGGACTCTGCCTTTGTGGTCAGGAGAATGATAGTTTCCCCATTTTACAGATAAGGCAGCTCCAGCCCCTGGAAGGCCAGAGACTTGCCAGTGTCCCACTAGCGGGCTCTTTGCAAGAATCTCCCCAGGCCCGCCGCAGCCAGGTGGCGGCCGGCAGAGGGCGCTGCTCGGGCATGGCGGAGGAGCGGCCGGGGGCCTGGTTCGGCTTCGGTTTCTGCGGCTTCGGGCAGGAGCTGGGCTCCGGACGCGGGCGCCAGGTGCACAGCCCCAGTCCGCTGCGGGCGGGCGTCGACATCTGCCGCGTGAGCGCGAGCTGGAGCTACACAGCTTTCGTGACCCGTGAGCACTCCCCGCCCCGTCCCCACTTATTCCAGCCGCGCTCCCCAGTCGCCTCCCCGCACCGCTGTGGCCAGTCCAGTGTGTCTCCCCCGTTCAGGCCGCCAGCCCCACATTCTGGACTGGTCCCCAATTCGGCCCCTTCCCAGGAACACCCCCCCACCCGCCTCCATTCTGGCCACCCTGCTCCAATCTAGACCAGCCCCCAGCGCCGCCCCAAATTCTAGGCCCTCGGTGCATGTCCCTTCCCCTCCCTAGCCCGCTCTCCGCCCCGCAGGTGGAGGCCGCGTGGAGCTGTCGGGCTCAGCCAGCGGCGCGGCGGGCGGCTGCAAGGACGCGTGGGCCTCAGAGGGGCTCCTCGTGGTGCTACGCGCCCGGCCGGGGCCGGAGGCGTTACTGCAGGTCTGGGCGCCCGAATCGGCGTTGCGTGGGGAGCCCTTGTGGGCCCAGAACGTGGTGCCCGAGGCCGAAGGGGAAGACGATCCGGCCGGTGAGGCCCAGGCTGGGAGGCTACCCCTGCTGCCCTGCGCCTGTGCCTACGTGAGCCCGCGGGCGCCCTTCTACCGGCCTCTGGCTCCGGAGCTGCGGGCACGCCAGCTGGAGCTGGGCGCCGAGCACGCGTTGCTGCTGGATGCTGCTGGCCAGGTGTTCTCCTGGGGCGGGGGCAGGTGAGCGGGGGCGGGGGCAGGTGAGGGCTGGTGATTGGAGAAGCAAGCGGAGCGGGACGCCTTAATGCGACTGTAGCTGACGAGGGTCTCCCTTGCTCAGGCATGGACAGCTGGGCCATGGGACCCTGGAGGCAGAGCTGGAGCCACGGCTGTTGGAGGCGTTGCAGGGCCTAGTCATGGCTGAGGTGGCCGCGGGGGGCTGGCATTCTGTGTGTGTGAGTGGTGAGTGACTTAGTGCTTCTCCAGACGAGCTCATGATCTTGTGCAAACCTTCCTCCTCGTTTTCCGGTTTGGGTGGGGGCCTACCCAGGCCTCCTTCCAAATTCATCCATCCATCGCCCAGTCAGTTATGACTCCTAAATGCCTCTCACCCTCGGCCTCCTCTGCCTGCACCATGGCCCACTCACGCCTGGACTCTGGCATTTGTTCCTAGCTTCTGTGTTACTGGTCTCACTGCCCCTCCCCTCCTCTCCCCACCTGCTCCCAGCCAGGACTGTCTCTTAACAGTGCTCCCGAGGGAGTATGGCGTGTGAGGGGGCAGCCGAGCCAAGGAGAACGGAGAAAGGCTGCGGTTGCCTGGGGGGCCATGACGTGTGGCACAGGGTGGACACTGGGGTGCCCACCAGGCACCAGTATGGTGATGAGTGTGTCCCTGTGGTGGTGCCACAGCTGGCCAGAGTGAGGAGTTTCACTTGGTGATCCAGGTGTAGCTCCTTCCTAGGCTATTAGAGCCCATGCAGAGAGGGCGAGGCTGGGAACAGATGATCTTTGTCCGTGTCTGGGGCTCTCATTCTGGCTGCTACTTAGATCACCTGGAAGCTTAAAAAATTACCAATGCCGGGGGCCGGGCGTAGTGGCTCATGCTTGTAATCCTAGCACTTTGGGAGGCCGAGGTGAGTGGATCATGAGGTCAGGAGTTCGAGACCAGCCTGACCAACATGGTGAAACCCCGTCTCTAAAAAAAATACAAAAATTAGCTGGGCGCAGTGGTGTGCGCCTGTAGTCCTGGCTGCTTGGGAGGCTGAGGCAGGAGAATCGTTTGAACCTGAGAAGCAGAGGTTGCAGTGAGCCGAGATCACGCCACTGCACTCCAGCCTGGGTGACAGAGCCAGACTCAGTCTCAAAAAAAAAAAAAAAAAAAAAAGCTACCAATGCCTTTCCCCGCACCATATTCTCATGGAGTGGGCCTGGGCTGGTTGCCAAGCCAGGAAACCCTGGGCTGAGCCTGGCCAACATGGCAAAACCTCGTCTATGTACAAAAAATATAAAAATGAGCTGGGCGTGGTGGCTCGTGCCTGTGGTCCCAGCTACTTGGGAGGCTGAGGCTGGAGGATCACTTGAGCCGTGAGTGGACATTGCAGTGAGCCAAGATCACGCCACTGCACTCTGCACTCCAGTCTGGGTGACAGAGTGAGACTCTGTCTAAACAAACAAAAAAAAACAAAAACCAACCCTGGGCTGGAGAGAAGAGACCAGAGGGCTGGAAACAGCCCAGTGGGACACCCTGCACTCAAGGTCCAGAAGGAGTTTGAGGCCTTAAGTTTAGTGTAGAGGTTGAAGCATGGACACATCCCGCCAGACTTCCTAGTTTCAGATCATTGCTCGGGCCCTGGGACCTTGGGTCTGGTACTTAACCCCTCTGTGCCTCCGTTGTGAATAAAATAGGGATCCTGCGTAAATGGCGATATTGTCATAAAACCACCTGTAGGGCTATTGTGAGAATTAAGTGATTATATTTGAAAAGTACGTGAAACATCAGCATGGATTAAATCAGCTATTAGAAATTTTTAGAATTAGGCGGCTGTTCCAGCCAAACAGCTCTAGTGTTGTGGGAGGCCAGGAAGGGGAGAGCTGCATGTGGCTTTCAACAGGACCGGCTGTGGGTGCAGTTGAAAAAGGGGCACAGCTCGGCCCAGTGGTTGTTTTATTTATTTATTTAGAGACAGGGATTTTGCCATATTGCTGAGGCTAGTCTCGAACTTTTGAGCTCAAGTGATCTACCCATCTCAGCCTCCCAAAGTGCTGGGTTACAGGCATGAACCAACGCACCTGGCCCCGGCCCAGTGGTTTTGAAAGGGAGACCGCTGCGGTACTTCTGGGGATACATTTCTGAAATGAGGGGCCGTTTGGCAGCATAAGAATGGAAGTGGAAGGTCCAGTCAGGGACTTAAAGGGTGATCGGAAGGCATTGAGGGGATGGGAACCTAAGACAAGCCCCTGGGGCCTGAGGGGAAGCACCTTGGCTTGGAGTGTTACCTTGGGCAGGGCAGGCTTTAATTGTCCCCAGGAGCCGATGGGATGGGGAGGAGAGTTTGGATGGATGCAGGGGCTTCATAGTCTGTTTCATGTGTCCCCTTGATCTCTTTCAGAGACTGGTGATATTTATATCTGGGGCTGGAATGAATCAGGGCAGCTGGCCCTGCCCACCAGGAACCTGGCAGAGGATGGAGAGACTGTCGCAAAGGACGGTGAGGGTCAACTCGGCTCCCACAGCCGTCTCCCCAGGATGTGGCTGTCATTCCTAACTCCTGGCTGCATGCGGGCCTCAGAGCTACACTGCTCAGGTGGAGCATGTGAGCCCCTTACGGGAGGGAGCATTGGCAAGGTGGATGCCGGTCTTGGCACAATATACTTGTGCAGTAGTGCCAGCCCTGCCTGCAGAATGTAGGGGTTGGGAGCACCAGCTTTGGAGCTAGACAATCGTGTACCTCAGAGCTGTTGTGGCAATAAGTGACTGCATGAATAAGGTTTAGCTTAGAGCTCGGTCGGTGTTCACATCATTATTATCATTCTGAAGCCACAGAACTGAATGAAGATGGTTCTCAGGTGAAGAGAACGGGCGGGGCTGAGGATGGAGCCCCTGCCCCCTTCATAGCTGTCCAGCCCTTCCCAGCATTACTGGATCTCCCCTTGGGCTCAGATGCAGTCAAGGCCAGCTGTGGATCCCGGCACACAGCTGTGGTGACACGTGAGTGGGGCTGGGAGGCACTCCGCTCCTCTCGAGCTGGTGCCTATGGAAGGGGGTGTGGTCGACGGAAAAACTTCTGTCTTAAGGCTTCTGTGGCTCATACAGAGCAGCTACCTTGCTCCGTGGATAAGCCCCAAGCCCCGTGTTGTTTCACAGTAGTTCCCCAGCCTGTCAGGCCCAGAAGATTCTTCCTTCTGGTGGGAGGCTGATGCTGTCTGTCCTCACCTGCACGGCCACAGACACATTCCCTGCCCGCCGCTGCCTCTGACAGCAGGGACTGTCCAGTCTGGCATGGAAGACTGTGGCGCTCGGTAGCGTGGCACACAGGAAGATCCACCACTTTTTCCCTCGGGACCCTCTGCCATGCCACATGTGATCAGCCAGTTGTCAAGAGAATATGTTGTTCCACGCCAGGCAGATCTTGTGAGGATTGTAATATGCAGCTGTGGGCTGTGCCAAGCCGGGCTGGACAGATGTCTTGCCAAAGAACTGTAGTGACAACTATCGATTGTCCTTTTGCTTTCAGGAACAGGGGAGCTCTACACCTGGGGCTGGGGTAAGTAAAAGGATTGTTTTTGTGACCCTGAAACCAAGGAGAAGACAGACCTGGGAGTATAGGGCAGGTGACAAAGCCACCAAGACTAGAGGAAGCAGGGGCCTCGGCCAGGTCACTGGGAGGAGCAGGAGTGCTCCCTCCCTGGAGTTGGAACAGACCTAGGCACACTCAGTCTGAGACCAGACAGGGGAGACATGGAGAGGATATCGGTACCACCCACCTACCTCTCTGAAAGACTGTCTTAAGGGAGTATCCAACCAGCACTTACAAAGCAGCTTTTTGTGGATGTGACATTGGGTGGAGAAAAAGATTCGATGGAAGTGTGTGCCCTGAACATCTTAGCTTGGGTGGCAGGGAAGTCTGGAGGAGCATCTTGCCTGGAGTGGCTGGTCGCCACTAGCCTCTTGGGGATCCCCAAGGTTGCCTGGCTCTGGGTCTCTTGGATTCACAGAGCAGTGGGGCATAATCCCAGCACTTCATTTGATAGTCTGGGCCCCTTCCTGGAGGGAAAGAAGCAGCAAGACCCAGTGGAGACGATGACAAAAGGGGCTGATTTCACTTTAGGTAAATACGGACAGCTGGGCCACGAGGACACCACCAGCTTGGATCGGCCCCGCCGTGTGGAATACTTTGTAGATAAGAAACTCCAAGTAAAGGCTGTCACCTGTGGGCCCTGGAACACCTACGTGTATGCTGTGGAGAAAGGGAAGAGCTGATGTGTGTATGTATATGTATATACAACACCTGTGAAACCCCCATTCAGGTCAAGGAAAACCATTGCCTGCACCTCAAGGGCCCCATATTTGCCCCTCCCCATCACAGTCCTGCCCTTCACCCTCAAGCACGGTCCTAAACTTGTCTGCACTTTAGAAACACCTGGAGAGCATTGAAAACTCTGCTGCCTAAGGTCAGCATCAATGAAAACAATGAAGTCAATGAAACAATGAAATCAGAGCCTCTAGGTGTGTGGCCTGGATAGTGGTAGATTCAAAGCTCCGCCTACCTCATCCCAGGTACATTTGATGTGCAGCTGAGATTGGGGCACATTCCAGGTCATCTTCCTTTGTCAGTCACTTCCCTGCTTTTGTTAGAATTTTACCATTCTTGTATGCAGCCTTACACGACATAGTTGTGTTTGCTTTTGAGTGTTAGGTAAATGGAATCCTGTGTATGTGCTTTCGTGTCGTTTTTGTCACTCAGCATTGTGTGATCCATTCTTGTTGGGTCCTGGAGTTCATTCATTTTTAATGCTATATGGTGTTCTGTTGTATGAATAATACCTCAAGTGATACAGCCTTGTTGATGGTCATTTTTATTGTTTCTGATTTTGGTCATTCCACATAATACTTGGAGCAGTCTTTTGCACATGTGCACAAGTTCCTTTGCAGAACATTGAGTTGAATTGCTAAGTCAAGAGATACCTTTAATTTTACTAGATAACTGTTGCCCCCAGCAGGGTGGGGTCTACTGTGGCTAAAACGTCAGGTAGAGATGCACACTGGTTTTAATTTGCATTTCCCTGGATACTGATGAGGTTGAGTAGCTTTTCATTTGTTTTGGATGGCTGGGCATGGTGGCTCACACCTGTAGTCCCGGCACTTTGGGAGGCTAAGCAGGGAGATTGCTTGAGGCGAAGAGTTCATATGTTTATCGGCCACTTGGAGTTTTTCTGTTGCGAAGTGCCTGTTCAAGTTTTCTGGCCTTTTAAAATGTTCTGTATTTTCCTTAGTGATTTTTCTTTTGGATATTTCAGATACAAGTCTTTTGAGAGTTAGTATTCAGAGTATCTTCTGCTACAATGTAGTTTGTTTCAGTCTCTCTTGGTATTACCAATTTTAATACTTAGGTGATGCTTACTCCATGCCAGGTTAAGGCTCAAAGTGCTTTACAAGTATCAACTTATTTTGATAAAATAAGCTTATCAGTAGTTTTCTTTATGGTTAAATTGTATTTGTGCATGTGTGTGCCTGGTTTAGCAAATGTTTCCCACCCATGGGGTCTTTTTCTTTTTTATTGTGG
The DNA here is from genome assembly GCF_028885655.2 of Pongo abelii. NCBI lineage: Eukaryota > Metazoa > Chordata > Mammalia > Primates > Hominidae > Pongo > Pongo abelii. The sequence goes on from NC_072001.2 coordinate 94,066,634, forward strand.
TAAAATATACTGAACATAAAATTTATGTTCAATAAAAAACAGAAAAATTGTTTTTAACCATTTTTAAGTACATACTTCACTGACAGTAAATGCATTCACTGTTGTGCAACCTCACCCCTATGCATTTCCAGAACTTCTTCATCATTCTATGCTGAAACTCTGCGCATTAAACACTTAACTCGCCACTCTCCCCTTCCCCAGCCCCAGGCAACCACAGTCCTAACCTTCTGTTTCTATGACTACTGTAAGTGCCTCATGTAAGTGAAATCCCATAGTATTTGTCTTTTTATGACTGGCTTATCTCACTTAGCAGCATGTCCTCCAAGTTCATCCATGATGTAGCTTATGTATCTAGACTTCCGGCCTTTTAAAGGCTAAGATTCTGTTGTATGTATACACTGTGTTTTATTCATCCGTGCATTGGTGGATATTTGAGTTGTTCACTACAGTGAATAATGCTGCTGTGAACATGGGTGTACAACTCTCTTGAGTCTCTGCTTTCAGTTCTTTTGGGTATATACCCAGAGTGGAACTGCTTGATTGTGTGGTAATTCTAATTTTTTTTGAGGAACTGCCCTACTGTTTCCCACAGAGGCTGCATCATTTTACATTCTCACTGGAAGTGCACACGAATCCTAATTTCTCCACATCTGCATCCACACTTGTTTTCTATTTCTTGGTTAACAGCCATCCTAATGGGTGTGAAGTGGTATTTCATTGTGGGGTTTTTTTTTTGGACAGGGTCTCTTTGTTGTCCAGGCTGGAGTACAGCCTCCACCTCCTAGGCTTAAGCCATCCTCCCGGGTAGCTGGGGCTACAGGCACGTGCCACCACATCTGGCTAGTTTTTTGTATTTTTAGTAGAGATGGGGTTGTGCCATGTTGCCCAGGCTGGTCTCGAACTGCTGGGCTCAAGCGACCCACTTGCTTTAGCCTCCCAAAGTACTAGGATTATAGGCATGAGCCATCGTGCCTGGCCAAGCCATTTTTTAAAATGGACAAAAGTCAACAAAGACGACAGAAGGATAGCAAATAAGCATATGAAAAGATGCTCTACATCATTAGTCATTAGGGAGTTGTAAATGAAAACCATAGTGAGATACCACTTCATACACAGAATAACTAGAATTATATAAAGGCTGAACATACCAACTGTTGGTGAAGATGTGGAGAAACTGGAACCTTCATACATTACTGGTAGGAATGTAAAATAGTACAACTGCTTTGGAAAACAGTTTGGCATTTCTTTTTTTTTTTTTTGAGATGGAGTCTTGCTCTGTTGCCCAGGCTAGAGTGCAGTGGCACAATCTCAGCTCACTGCAACCTCCGCCTCCTGAGTTCAAGCAATTCTCCTTCCTCAGCCTCCTGAATAGCTGAGATTACAGGTGCATGCCACCACACCCAGCTAATTTTTGTATTTTTAGTAGAGACAGGGTTTCACCATGTTGGCCAGGCTGGTCTTGAACTCCTGACCTCGTGATCTGCCCACCTTAGCCTCCCAAAGTGCTGGGATTACAGGTGTGAGCCACCATGCCCGGCCCAGTTTGGCATTTCTTAAAGTTAAGTGTCCACCTACCATAGATGTGATCCAGCCATTTCACTCCTAGAAAATATATCCAGAAAAAAATATATATCCATGCAAAGACTTGTATGTGAATGTTTATAACAGCCTTATTTTTAATAGCCAAAAACTGGAGAAAAGCCAAATGTGAAAAATAAACCCAAGAGGCGAATAAACTGGTATATCGACACCATGGAATACTAAGCAAAAAAAAAAAAAAAAAAGAAAAAAAAAAAAAAGAACTATGGATATAAACAATATGGGTAAATCTGAAAGCAGTGAAAGAACCAGACCAAAAAAGTATATACTGTATGATTCTACTTACATCGAACTGTAGAAAATGCAAACTAATCTGTAGTAACAAAGAAATCGGTGGGCCGGGTATGGTGGCTCATGCCTGTAATCCTAGCACTTTGGGAGGCCGAGGCGGGTGGATCATGAGGTCAGATCGAGACCATCCTGGCTAATACAGTGAAACCCTGTCTGTACCAAAAATACAAAAATTTACCGAGCATGATGGCACGCGCCTGCAGTCCCAGCTATGCGGGAGGCTAAGGCAGGAGAATCCCTTGAACCTGGGAGGCAGAGAGGTTGCAGTGAGCTGAGATTGTGCCACTGCACTCCAGCCTGGCAAGAGCGAGACTCCATCTCAAAAAAAAAAAATCAGTGGTTGCTAGGCAGGGTGAGGCTGGGAAGGAGGAATGAGAAAGGGGTGGGAGGAAACTTCTGGGGTAGAGATACTTGGTTAACTTGACTGGGGTGATGGTTTTTCTGTCTTACCCTTCACATGTGTACAGTTTATGTCCATCCTCCCTCAGTAACACTGTTGAAGTTAGGCAGCCTCCCCATATTGAGACAAACTACATTGAAGCTAGAAGCATCCTAGGACTGACTCCCTTTGCTCTTTACACATCAGAGTTTAGGTTTTATATTTCTCACAAAAAAATTAGAGTAAGAGATATTCTTAATTTAGAAATGTACCAGAGAATATTTAAAAAATCACACTCGGCCGGGTGCGATGGCTCACGCCTGTCATCCCAGCACTTTGGGAGGCAGGCAGATCATCTGAGGTCAGGAGTTCAAGACCAGCCTGGCCAACATGGTGAAAGCCTGTCTCTACTAAAAATACAAAAATTAGCCAGGTGTGATGGTGCGTGCCTGTAATCCCAGCAAATCGGGAGGCTGAGGCAGGAGAATAGCTTAAACCTGGGAGGTGGAAGTTGCACTGAACCAAGATAGTGCCACTGTACTCCAGCCTGGGCGACAGAGTGAGACTCAAAAAAAAAAATCACACTCCTGACTAAAAATTTCCAGGAGGTCCTTTTAGTTTTTTCTGTTTCTGTTTTTCACACACAGACCAACCAACTAAAAAGTGACTGGGGAAAAAAAGGAAACACCACACTATATCTTTTTGAAATGTAAGTATACAGATTTTAATTTATTTTTAAGAATAATTTTATATTTTAAAAACAGGATACGTACTGTATGAGTAAACAGCGTGGCTAACACCAAGTCCACACTGGTAAGCTTTTGAGAACCATTTACACTATGTTGACAGTAGTACTGCGGCAGGCAGACAGAGGAAGAATAAATAATAGTGCTTCAAGAAGAGTAGTGATTGAGAGGGTAGGTAAAGAGGGCGCCTCATCGTGGATGCTAGGCAGGAACAACTCCCCAGTAGTGACATGTGCAAAGTTCCAGATCTCCACGACAAAGACAGCCCAACCCATTGGAACAAACAGACTCCCAATGTGGCTGGCAACTGCGGGGGTAGAAGAACTCAGGCAAAGTAGGCACAGGAATGGGGGAGATGAGAGCCAGGGACAAAAGCCGAGGAAAGCATTCCAACAAGCATGTGTGTTCATACATGCATACCCCCAACAAAGGGCATTGCACTGTGTAACAGAACTGAACACAATTTAACAAAGCAGCTCCCAGCCTTCCTGTCACCTCTTTGGCAGTAGGGCAGGCCATCTCAACTTCGGACACACACAGACATTCTCTTCAGGAGGAAAGCTGTCCTGTGTGGTGGGGACAAGGCTTCAGGTGAGAGCAAAGCTATGATAGCTACAGCATTAATTGAACATGCCTAAACAAAAAAGATGTTAATTACTAGTTACAGGTATACATGCCAAAATTACCCCCAGGGATGGGCATAGTCAATCAATCATTTTCCTACACAGTGGTGAAATAAAACAAGCGTTGATCACGCTTCAGCAAGTAGAATTACGTGGTAGAGAAGTCAGGCCCCATATGCTAAAATTTGCACTTCTTGCCATAAACTTTTAATGTATTTAAGTCAAAACCAAGTCTCCTAGGACCACTAAACCTATGATGGACTTTCAACTGTAACACTCATTCACATCTTTAAGTTAGGCCCATGGTCATGGAACCTGGCCAGGGTTTCAAGCACACCTAAGCTGAAGAAAAACTAAAGTCACCCCCATATAATTAGGTCCAGTCTAGGCACAGGAAGCCACAGCTGGTTGACTGATCAGGGCTTCTCAGGACTGGATGTTGGTTGAATTGAGGATTCCAGAAGTAGCATCAGATTTGGAAGCCTTTGAAAGTTCTCGCTGTTGAAAAATAAATAACATCAGTGGCCATACTGCCTCTCTTACACATGGCCCACCCTTCTAAGTTTGGTTAAGTGTCAGCAAAAGGTCCCTTGAAGGTAGTTTCTCTGAGATCCCTAGCCTGCAACAGGCTGCATTAGGAGTAAAAGTGAGGAGCTCTGAGCACCATTCTATTAGTCATAGACAGAGTACATGTGCACACATGCCCGTGACCCCTTTCCTCAGCCAGTCCATTCTGTTACACCTCACAGAAGAGAAATCCTTCATACAGTCATGCACCGCATAATGTTTCAGTTAACGACAGGCCACATACACTATGGTGGTCCCATAAGATTATACCATATTTTTACTGTACCTTTTCTATGTTTAGATACACAAATACTTATCATTGCGTTACAATTGCCTACAGTATTCTTTCTGTAACACGCTGCCCAGGTTTGTAGCCTAGGAGGAAAACGCCATACCGTATAGCTTAGGTGTGTAGGCTGTTCTGTCCAGGACTGTTAAGTGCACAATGAAATTGCCCCACATTCTCAGAACATACCCCTGTCATTAAGCGAGGCATGACTCTATTTCACAAAGCTACTTTAGAGTCATCAAGGTAAGTAGGCAACAAGCTTTGGTCTCTTGAGCCCTTTATAAAACAATGGGCCAGAACATATATCTTACCAATCCCTGGGGCTGAGGCCTTGTAACCTGCTGGTGATTTGATCTCATGCTGGAGCACATGGTATAGCAGCAAAAGATAAAGCATGAATGGCCGTTGAGAAAGAGAGATATTAGCAGAGGTTAGTTTACTGGCTTTGGTGCTGCCTGGTGGAGTCTATCAGCCATAGCAACCCAAACCAGACGAACCTACCTAGGACTAGCCACACAGATAGGCAGGTACATTTAAGTCTCAGATAAAATGGGCCTTGGTTGAACAAGCGAAAAAGAGAAAGCTGGACCTCTGTCCAGCAATCAGCCAGAGTGACACCCACTTTTAAAGGTAGAAGCACCACCAGCCACATAATTTGAAAAACATGCTGGAGTAGGAAGCCAGTTTCAGTGATCAAAACTAGCTGTAGCCTTGGCCAACTGTTCCATTCTCCATCCCTGCAGCAATTAAGAGGGGAGGCAGGCTAGGGGTTTAAGTCAATATCCCCTCAAGGGTGAGGGACATCCTCACCTCTCGCTAGTAAAATATTGAGAGAAATCATAGCTGAAGTAAAAGGCAGTGTAGTTAGGTGTTAGCAAATATAAAGTAGGATACTAGGAAGTGAAGAGCGTTCTGGAAAAACTTGCTTTCAGTGCTTCATCTATGCTTCAGTAGCTCAATGTATGGAAAGAGGCAAAGGTGAGGAAATCAGCATTAGCTAGCTGAGAACAGAGGTGGCGGTTGAGCCCTGAGGGATTAGGAAGGCATATACTCCAGGAAATAATCAGCACACAGGCCAAGAGCCTCATTGTAGGCAGCACACAGCTGGGGCTCCCTTCCCCACGTGATGGGGCCTCTATTCTTTCCAGCTATTGCAGGCCTTTGATGTCACAATTGGGGAGGGTCAAGGTTTTCTGTTAAACATGATTTAAAACTCTGCCTGACTTTAGGGGCTGAGAATCCAATTCAAGTCTGAACAAATTTTATTAATTAATCTGTTGTGAATGTAAATCAGTTGTGTTTTTTTGAGTCCATGATAGGAATTCCTGCTTCCTTTGTAACACTGCCGAGATTATTGGTTAGTGTAGCCCTGTGCCCAGATGAATGAAGCCAGCAGATGACAGATCAGTTTGGAAAAGGGACATGCAGGGGTTGCCATACAGACCTGAAGCCCAACAGTGGAACTGTCAGAGAGGGACGGATCCTTCTAAGAACAAAGAATTAAGACAATTACCAAGAACTCCACCAAGAGAGCACCAGGGCAGTGATAGAGGGGTTGCCTCCTGCAGCCAGGGAATGGTATGTATTAAGCAGAAGGATCCAGGTTAAATGTCTAGTTGCTGCTGCCAACTTCCTTCCTATACAACCCCCACTTAAATCATACCCACCCCGCCATGGTCAAAGCAGGAAAGGGATTCTCAGCCTCCAAGGCAGCTGCCCTAGCTAATAGCCTGGGTGCCCCTGGGAAGATACCCACTCTGCCCCAACTGTGTGCTCCCCAGAGACTGGCAGATATTAGAAAAGGTGAATTACCGCAAACTCAGAATAGGTGCTGGCAACAGAATTAATGCTGAAGTTGCGCTGGAGGGGGGCCGAGCCAGGGTACCCACCACTCAGGATGCTGCCGTTGAGCTCCAGGTTCTCCTTGTTGGCTCCATGCCTGCCGGTACGGGGTGTTTTCTTCCCTGAACAGGTGGAAGCAGCAACTGGCTGCAGAGAAAGAAAGAGATCCATGTATCATCCTTCTAATGAACGTGCACATGCACACACAATACCTGCACTGGTCAAAGGCTGAGACTATCTTTGTATTCATGTCTATAATCCTATACTTTTTAGTTAAAAAATAATATATATATAAAATATATATTATATATATATAATATATAATATATATTATATATATATTTATTTTATATTTTATATATATATATAGGGCTGGGTGTGGCTCATGCCTATAATCCCAACACTTTGGGAGGCCAAGGCAGGAGGATTGCTTGAGGCCACATGTTCAAGACCAGCCTGGGCAACATAGCAAAACCCTGTCTCTAGAAAAAAATTTTTTTAAAATATGAATTCTTGATTTACAGAACGCCTATCTTGAGCATAGTCTAATAAAATATTTGAAAGACTGAATGTGTTTTACCACAAACTTTCCACATCTCTACTGAGTACTTGGCATGTCTAGTGATCTGGTTTCACTGAGCTAGAACCCACATGTAGGGGACCTATCTCCATACCAGCTGAAGACTGGGCTTGGAATTGAGTCTACAGTGACCCTGCCTGATCTTCAGTTTCCCAGACACATCCCAGTGCTTCCCATGGTACCAGTGGGGCTCAGAGTGACTGTTCTCTTTTTTTACACATTAGTTTTGGACCATTATTTAATGGTGAGCTAGCTTTTATCTGTCAACTCTCAGCATCTCAAAAAGAACCAAATCCAGGGATATTAGAATCTAGAACAAGTAGGTGGGGCCTCTGTGCTTAGACACAGGGCATACTAACCTTGCTGCCGGAAGGAGGAAGTCGAGGCACGGGGGAGTGGTAGACCGTCCCTCCAAAGAGAGGCCGGATGCTACTATTGGCCGTGGCATTGGACATGGTGGTAGTGTTCAGCTAGGGAGAAAAGCACGTGGGTAACTGATGTGCAGTAACATCCTCAGCATTGCCAGCAACCCGTCTACCCTACAGAGAAATGACTGTGGAAGGCAGTCCAGGGAAGATGGGTTTACATGGTGAAGGGCCTGCTGTGTCTAATACTGCATAGGTTTGAACAAACCTGTGAAAAATTTTCAAAGCCTATTGCTATCCAGCAAATGGAAATGTAAAATGGTACAACCACTGTGGCACAAGACATCTAGCATATGACCCGGCCATTCCACTCTTAGATGTTTCTACCCAAAAGAAACGAAAGTATAGATCCATACAAAGACTTAGACATAAATGTTCACAATAGCTACCTGCAGCAGCCAAAAGCTGAAACGGCCAAATACCCATCAGCAGGTAAGTGGACAAGCAAACTGTGGTAAATTCATACAGTGGAATGAATATTGATCTACAATAAAAAGGAGTGACCTTTTGATACATACAACAGAGATGAATCTACATTAAATGAAAGAAGCCAGACAAAAAAGAACATGTACTGCGGGATTCTATGTAAAATGTTTCAAAATGCAAACTAATCTATAGTTAAAGAGTAAATCCCTACTCGCCACAGCTAGAGGCTGGGGGCAAACCAGGGGCCAGGGAAGCAGGAAGGTAATACAAAGAGACACTAGGAAACTTTGGGGACAATGAAATGTTCATTATCTAAATTATGGTGACAGTCTCATTGTGTAAACCTACATATGTCAAAACTTACATGCTAATGATAAGAGCTGTAAACGTTTTTGAGATGGGGTCTCACTCTGTCACCCAGGCTGAAGTACAGTGGTACAATCTTGGTTCACTGCAGCCTCGACCTCCTGGGCTCAAGCAATCCTCTCACCCCAGCCTCCTGAGTAGCTGGGACTACAGGCGTGTGCCACCACAACCAGCTAATTTTTGTATTTGTAGTAGAGATGGGGCTTCAACATGTTACCTAGTCTCCCAACTCCCGAGTTCAAGCAATCCCCCTACCTTGGCTTCCCAAAATATTGGGATTACAGGCTTGAGCCACTGCACCCAGCCAACACTTTTTTTTTTTTTTTTAAATTAAAAAAATTCTAGGGGGCCGGGCACGGTGGCTCATGCCTGTAATCCAGCACTTTGGGTGGCCAAGGCGGGTGGATCATCTGAGGTTGGGAGTATGAGACCAGCCTGACCAACATGGAGAAACCCCGTCTCTACTAAAAATACAAAATTAGGTGTGGTAGCACATGCCTGTAATCCCAGCACTTTGGGAGGCCGAGGCGGGCAGATCTTCTGAGGTCAAGAGATTGAGACCATTCTGGCCAACAAAGTGAAACCCCATCTCTACTAAAAATACAAAAATTAGGTGGGCATGGTGGCGCGGGCCTGTAGTCCCAGCTACTCAGGAGGCTGAGGCACGAGAATCACTTGAACCCAGGAGGCGGAGGTTGCAGTGAGCTGAGATTGCGCCACTGCACTCCAGCCTGGGCAACAGAGCGAGACTCCATCTCAACAAAACAAAACAAAACCAAAAAAACACATTTGAGGCCAGGCACAGTGGCTCATGCCTGTAATCCCAGCACTTTCGGAGGCTGAGGCAGGAGGATCACTTGAGCTCAGGAGTTTGAAACCAGCCTGGACAACTTAGTGAGACCTCAACACTACTAAAACTCAAAAAAAAAAAAAACCAAAAAACCCCAAAAATTAGCCGGGTGTGGTGGCATGTGCCTGTAAGTCTCAGCTACATGGGAGGCTGAGGTTAGAGAATCACTTGAGCCCAGGAGGTTGAGCTGCAGTGAGCCATGATGGCGCCACTGCATTCCAGTGTGGGTGATAGAGCGAGACACTGTCTAATAAATTTATGTTATAAAATATGAGTAGGGAGAAGAAATAATGCTCTTTTATTTATCAAAAAGAAAAAAGTAGGCCAGGCGCAGAGGCTCACGCCTGTAATCCCAGCACTTTGGAAGTCAAGGTGGGTGGATCACCTGAGGTCAGGAATTCAAGACCCTAGCCAACATGGAGAAACCCTGTCTCTACTAAAAATACAAAATTAGCTGGGTGTGGTGGCACATGCCTGTAATACCAGCTACTTGGGAGGCTGAGGCAGAAGAATCGCTTGAAACCAGGAGGCAGAGGCTGTAGTGAGCTGAGATCACCCATTGCACTCCAGCCTAGGCAACGAGCGAAACTCTGTCTCAAAAAAAAAAAAAAAAGTCCTCTCTGACTTTGTGCTGTAGAGATGAAGAATCATTACATGTTCCATTTAGTAAGCGTGAACGCTGTTTTTCACATGGTACCACAAGGCCATCTCTTGGTCTTACAGGGAAAATGGCATTACAGGTTTTCAGGAAAACCGCTGAAGCTTTCTTTTCATCGTAACCAGAATGTTGGCAATCATTCCCCCCTCCGCCCCCCGAATTTAATGCAAGGATTCAACAAGCACAGACACCAAAGCTGGCCACTCCGTGACTGTCACTATAGGCCGCTACTCAGCCTTCCATCCACTCTCAAGTGGACTCAACATGAAGGGACAGAAAAACCCTTTCCCATCTCTGCAGGACAGAGGGCAAGAGGTGTAGGGAAAAGAAAGATCAGACTGTTACTGTGTCTATGTAGAAAAGGATGACATACAAGTACCGTGCGCTAACCGAAGGCTACAGTAACCAAAACAGCATGGTACTGGTACCAAAACAGAGATATAGATCAATGGAACAGAACAGAGCCCTCAGAAATAACGCCGCATATCTACAACTATCTGATCTTTGACAAACCTGAGAAAAACAAGCAATGGGGAAAGGATTCCCTATTTAATAAATGGTGCTGGGAAAACTGGCTAGCCATATGTAGAAAGCTGAAAATGGATCCCTTCCTTACACCTTATACAAAAATTAATTCAAGATGGATTAAAGACTTAAACGTTAGACCTAAAACCATAAAAACCCTAGAAGAAAACCTAGGCATTACCATTCAGGACATAGGCATGGGCAAGGACTTCATGACTAAAACACCAAAAGCAATGGCAACAAAAGCCAAAATTGACAAATGGGATCTAATTAAAGAGCTTCTGCACAGCAAAAGAAACTACCATCAGAGTGAATAGGCAACCTACAAAATGGGAGAAAATTTTCACAACCTACTCACCTGACAAAGGGCTAATATCCAGAATCTACAATGAACTCAAATTTACAAGAAAAAGCAAACAACCCCATCAAAAAGTGGGCGAAGGATATGAACAGACACTTCTCAAAAGACATTTATGCAGCCAAAAGACACATGAAAAAATGCTCATCATCACTGGCCATCAGAGAAATGCCAGTCAAAACCACAATGAGATACCATCTCACACCAGTTAGAATGGCAATCATTAAAAAGTCAGGAAACAACAGGTGCTAGAGAGGATGTGGAGAAATAGGAACACTTTTACACTGTTGGTGGGACTGTAAACTAGTTCAACCATTGTGGAAGTCAGTGTGGCGATTCCTCAGGGATCTAGAACTAGAAATACCATTTGACCCAGCCATCCCATTACTGGGTATATACCCAAAGGACTATAAATCATGCTGCTATAATGACACATGCACACGTATGTTTATTGCAGCACTATTCACAATAGCAAAGACTTGGAACCAACCCAAATGTCCAACAATGATAGACTGGATTAAGAAAATGTGGCACATATACACCATGGAATACTATGCAGCCATAAAAAGTGATGAGTTCATGTCCTTTGTAGGGACATGGATGAAATTGGAAATCATCATTCTCAGTAAACTATCACAAGGACAAAAAACCAAACACCGCATGTTTTCACTCATAGATGGGAATTGAACAATGAGAACACATGGACACAGGAAGGGAAACATCACACTCTGGGGACTGTTGTGGGGTGGGGGGAGGGATAGCATTAGGAGATATACCTAATGCTAAATGGCGAGTTAATGGGTGCAGCACACCAGCATGGCACATGTATACAAATGTAACTAACCTGCACATTGTGCACATGTACCCTAAAGCTTAAAGTATAATAATAATAAAAAATTAAAAAAAAAAAAAAAAAAAGGAAGACATAATAAACTCCATTTTGATCTGTACTAAGAAAAACTGTTTTGCCTTGAGATGCTGTTAATCTGCAAATTTAGCCCCAACCCTGTGCTCACAGAAACATGTGCTGTATGGAATCAAGGTTTAAGGGATCTAGGGCTGTGCCGGATGTGCCTTGTTAACAATATGTTTACAGGCAATATGCTTGGTAAAAGTCATCGCCATTCTCCATTCTCGATTAACCAGGGGCACAATGCACTGCAGAAGGCTGCAGGGACCTCTGCCCAAGAAAGCCTGGGTATTGTCCAGGTATTTCCCCGACTGAGACAGCCTGAGATATGGCCTCGTGGGAAGGGAAAGACCTGACCATCCCCCAGCCCGACACCCGTAAAGGGTCTGTGCTGAGGAGGATTAGTAAAAGAGGAAGGCCTCCGTCTCCTGCATGCCCCTGGGAACGGAATGTCTTGGTGTAAAACCCGATCATACGTACCTACGTTCGTTCTATTCTTAGGAGAAAACCGCCCTGTGGCTGGAGGCGAGATATGCTGGCAGCAATGCTGCTCTGTTACTCTTTACTACACTGAGATGTTTGGGTGGGGAGAAGCATAAATCTGGCCTACGTGCACATCCAGGCTCAGTACCTTCCCTTGAACTTATTTGTGACACAGATTCCGTTGCTCACGTTTTCCTGCTGACCTTCTCCCCACTATCACCCTGTCCTCCTGCCGCATTCCCCTTGCCGAGATAGTGAAAACAGTAATCAATAAATACTGAGGGAACTCAAGAGACTGGTGCCGGTGCGGGTCCTCTGTATGCTGAGTGCTAGTCTCCTGGGCCCACTGTTCTTTCTCTATACTTTGTGTCTTATTTTTCTCAGTCTCTCGTCCCACCTGATGAGAAATACTCACAGGTGTGGAGGAGCTGGCCCCCTTTAAAGAGGTGGCTGGGACTACCCTCACCCACTCCCTTAAAATCAGTGTTTCCCTAAGCCTTGTGTTTACCTTACGTGCTTTGCCCGGTGTATTGGAAACCAGTCCTCGCCGCTTGCTGGGTGTTCGAGGAGCGCTGCCATAGAGCATCTCTGTCTCTGTCTGTTTTTTGTTCTTGAGTTGCTATGTGAAAGTCAGAAGCAACAGTGATAAATCTCAGGAAGAGAGCAGGTCTGGGATGGCAACAGAAGCAGGGCCAGGAATCTAGGCCCATGTCTCTGCAGCCAGAGCTAAAAAGAGCTGCCACGAGCTCCCTATTCAACAAACCCTGGTCCCTGGCAGAGACTATGGGCTGCTCAGATTACCTTCTTCCTCTTTTCCCAGTTTGCGTTCACGTTCACACTTACTCTTTCCTGCTTGGCTCTCTCTTTCTCCAATCGATGCATCTCCCATTGTTCTGCCACATACTCCATGAATTTCTGCCCATTCACCATAAATGCCTTTGAATGTTCCTGTTCCCACAATTCAATTCGTGCCTTCAACTCTTCTTCCAGCTGAGACCAGAAACAAGGACATGTTAATTACTTCAACTCTTTAGTGCAAAGCCCAAATGAAATGATTTCCCTAGAGAGTACTCCTCCTCCCCAGAGCATCATTAGCCTCATTTCAGGTAGCTGGGCCCACCTGGGTACAGGTCAGAGTGACCAGAAATCAAAGCCCGGGGACATTTCATTCACACAACACACAAGAGTGGAAAATGGCAAGAACCCAAAGTTTGACCACTAAGGTTTTGGTGCCTGAAGTTGGAGGCAGCACAGGGAAGATCAGAAATATGAAATAGGCGGTGAACATTAGGAGCAGGACTCTGATATCAGACTTAATGGGGTTCAATCTGGAATCGCCCTCTTTACTGGCTGTGAAGCAGTGAGCAAATTTACATTTTTTTTGAGACAGTCTCACTCTGTCGCCCAGGCTGGAGTGCAGTGACACGATCTCAGCTCACTGCAACCTCCACCTCCCGGGTTCAAGTGATTCTTGTGCCTCAGCTTCCCGAGTAGCTGGGATTACAGGCATACACCATGCCTGGTTAATTTTTGTATTTTTAGTAGAGATGGGGTTTCATCATGTTGGCCAGGCTGGTCTCGAACTGCCTCGGCCTCCCAAAGCCCTGGGATTACAGGAGTGAGTCACCACGCCCGGCCAGATTTACCTAATTTCTTAGTACCTCAGTTTCCTCGTCTGTAAAAATGGAAAGAATACCAACCTCATAAGGATGTTGTAAGGATTAGATGAATTACTAAATGAAAGCGTTTTGAAATGATATCCCTGACTTAACTCAAAAAATGGTATTATTATCAAAATGGAAAATGGTAATGGAGCCCACAGGACTCTCTCTCTCAAAAGCTTTCCTTATGTAACTGGCTGAATTGTGTTTCCCCCAAATTCAAATGTTGAAGCCTTAACCCTCAGTACCTCAGAATGTGACTGTATTTGGAGACAGCGTCTTTAAAAAGAGAATTAAGGCCAGGTATGGTGGCTCATTCCTGTAATCCTAGCATTCCTGAGACTGAGATGGGAGGATTGCTTGAGGCCAGGAGTCCAAGACCAGCCTGGTCAACATAGCGAGACCCCATCTCTTGGGGGTAAAAAAAAAAAAGAAAAAATTAAGTTAAAATGAGGTTATTAGGTGGGCTCTAATCTCATACGACTGGAGTGTTTAGGCCACACATATTGTGGGAAAACCATGTGAACACACGGAGAAGACAATGACCATTTACAAAGCCAAGGAGAAAGGCCTCAGAAGAAACCAACTCTGCCAATGACATGTTGATCTCAGATTTACAGCTTCTAGAGTTGTGAGAAAATAAGTTGCTGTTGTCGAAGCTGCCCAGTCCGTAGTGTTTTGTTTTTTTGTTTGTTTTTTCCTTTGAGATGGAGTCCCACTCTGTTGCCCAGGCTGGAGGGCAGGGGCGCAGTCTTGGCTCTCTGCAAGCTCTGCCTCCTGGGTTCAAGCGATTCTCCTGCCTCAGCCTCCTGAGTAGCTGAGATTACAGGTAACCGCCGCCACGCCTGGCTAATTTTTGTATTTTTAGTAGAGACCAGGCTGATCTTGAACTCCTGACCTCATGATCAAGACCAGGCTGGTCGTGAACTCCTGACCTCGTGATCTGCCTGCCTCGGTCTCCCCAAGTGCTGGGATTACGGGCGTGAGCCACCACACCCGGCCTGTAGTGCTTTATTATGGCAGTCCTAGCAAACGAATACGCCTTGATATGCAGTTGCTTATACTAAATATATAACTTATTATCTCTGCCTAAGCTTTGAAGAAAATAGTTTTGGGGCTAAACAATAGAAAAAGACATACAAATAGTGAAGTATCTTTGTAACCAAGCACCAAAAACCCTTAGCAACATTATTACCTTGGGCAGCATTTTCTGGAGCTTGGCTCGTTGTTTTTCTTCTTTTAGAAGATTTCCGCCTCGGTTTGTAAATCGATTTGGATCTGAAGCTTTTCTCTGTGAAAAGTACATTTTAATTAGTGAAAAACCTGGCACCAGGAGACCAATAACTTCTGCTAAGATTCTTTGTTCTCACCAGGTGCGGTGGCTCACGCCTGTAATCGCAGCACATTGGGAGGCCAAGGTGGGCGGATCACCTGAGGTCAACAGTTCGAGACCAACCTGGCCAACATGGCGAAACCCCATCTCTACTAAAAATAAAAAAATTAGTGAGCGTGATGGTGTGCACGTGCAGTCCCAGCTACTCAGGAGGCTGAGGCAGGAGAATCACTTGAACCTGGGTGGTGTGCAGTGAGCTGAGATTGCACCACCGCACTCCACCCTGAGCAACGAGTGAGACTCAAAAAAAAAAAAACTGTTAAAGCTTCTCATTCTTTTTAACTTTTCTTTCTTTTCTTTTTGTTAACTTTTCTATTTTTTACTGTCTTCTTTCTAGTCAAGTAATGCAGTGGGAGAAGAACAAATCTGTAATTGGCTGTGATCATTGACTTATAAACACCACTACACTCGGACCAGCATGTGTTTTCTTTTAGAACATATACGGTATATCAGAACAGTAATGCAAGTATATAGCTTGTAATTATAAATTAGGTGTGTATACTCAAAAATAGGGGCACATAGGCAGAAAAATTTAGAAGATATTCTTGAAAATTAAATTGTTTCCCTTCCATACTGCTTGATTGGTGACAGCCAAATTACTAGAGAGGATGGTAATTCATTTCCTGTTTTCTTCTTAAATATTGGCATGTCAACAAAGGTTGCTGCCTTAGCTCCTTATTTATGTTTTTTTTTTTTTTTGGAGATGGAGTCTCGCTCTGTCGCCCATGCTGGAGTGCAGTGGTGCAATCTCGGCTCATTGCAAGCTCTGCCTCCCAGGTTCACGCCATTCTCCTGCCTCAGCCTCCCGAGTAGCTGGGACTACAAGCATCTGCCACCATGCCCGGCTAATTTTTTTAGTAGAGACGGGGTTTCACTGTCTTAGCCAAGATGGTCTTGATGTCTTGACCTCCTGATCTGCCCACCTCGGCCTTCCAAAGTGCTGGGATTACAGGCGTGAGCCACCATACCTGGCCTCCTTATTTATGTTTACTCTTCTTGTTGTAACCAGAAGTAAAGAATAACTGAGGACAAAGACATCTGTTCTTAAGCAGCTGTAAGATATCCCATAGTTCTCTCCACTTCTGAGTCCTAGTTTGCTGCCTGTAAACTTGAAGGAGTTGAATTCAGATTCTCTGAAGGTCCTCTGAGCTCTAACAGGGCCAGCATGAACCCGAGAACAAGGTCTCCCTCAATCTGTGCCCTACACGCCTCACTTGCTTTACCACAGTCCCTGAGCTCTAAAATGCTCTGAAGGAACCCATCCATGCTGCCTATCAGAAGAAAAGGAATCAATACCCATGCAATATTCTAAGTATAGCAAAAGCTGGAATGGTAGAGAATGTTAGTTGCCTGCCCCAACATCCATTCTTCTCTCCTTCCTTAGTTTAACAGAACCAGAATTTACCTGGGGCAGCAATTCACCCAGCCTCACCAGCAGGTGACAGAGCATGTGAGCCACGGTGCTGTGAAGAGAGCCGGGAAGAGCTCTTGGAGTGAGGGGCAATGCCTTCTTTGTTCCTTCCTCCACCACACTGTATGACATGTGCCATCGGGCCAGGCACAGTGGCTCACGCCTGTGATCCCAGCACTGTGGGAGGCCGAGGTGGGCAGATCACCTGAAGTCAGGAGTTCGAGACCAGCCTGGCCAACATGGTGAAACCCCATCTCTACTAAAAATACAAAAAATTAGCTGGGCGTGGTGGTGCATGCCTGTAATCCCAGCTACTCGGGAGGCTGAAGTAGGAGAATCGCTTCAACCTGTGAGGTGGAGGTTGCAGTGAGCCAAGATCGTGCCATTGCACTCCAGCCTGGGCAACAAGAGCGAAACTCCACCTCAAAAAGAAAAAGAAAAAAAAAAAAAAAAGAAAAAAAAAGTGCCATCAGGGTGGGAGCTCTAGCAGCCATCCTGGCCCTGAAGATGAGGTCCACCCTTAGTGGTGGGGGAGTGCCCTGGGCCGGAGAAGCCTGGGGTCCTGCTCACTGTGCACATCTGCCATGCCTGCCCCACAATGCCCACCTCTGAACTTCATTCATGCAAGAAATGCCTACCTTATTTAAGCCATTAATTTTAGGCTTTTCTCTTCAAAGACCCTGCAGATAAGCTTACCAAATAGAGGCGGTCAGCAGAAATTCAGAGAGACTTAATGATAAAGATGGGGTATCAAAAGCCTGGCAAAGAACAAAGCTAACTGGACTGATTCCGTACATGGCATGCTTTCTTAACAGTTACAAACACAAAAACTAGGGCAATACCTCAAACTCTAAGAAAAGCCTCCAGGTTTCTTCCCACTTCTGGACACCTTCAAAGAGTTCCTTGTGAACTTCATAGTAGTTTTTTAACCGCACAATCTCAGCATCGTGGAGCTGGAGCAGACTTTCTGTGTAGTCCTCTGCAAAATATAGGCCCAGTAGTTTAAAACAATTCCTCTAGTATTTAGTATCCAATTTTATGAATCCCCCATTCCCTAAAATGGAAATAGATTCTTTCCTTATAGTAAACTGATACAGGAAGAGGCGGGTGTGTGTGTGTAATAGATATATAGTGGTTAATAAAAACCAGCTTTGTCACAATCAGCCTGGGGGAGTAGGGCCTAACAGACTATGATAGAGACTAAAATAATGTCAAAAATCTGCATCATCTCTTGCCTTGTCTTCGGTTTCTTTCATATTCTGCTTTTCTGTCTTGCCCAGTCAGTAGAGGGGTGGATCACAGAAAATGTGCAAAAACATGTGTTGAATTTAGTTGGGATAGCTTCATCTTTATATTCAGTTCAGTTCAGACTAGAATTCAACTGGGCTCCAGGAGTCAGGCTCCTTTTGGCTCAAACGTAGGCTCTGGCATTTACCACTATATGTCTCTGGGTTAAATTACTCAGCATTTATGTGCTTTAGTATCCTTACCTCTTGACATGAGGATTCTGTGAAATAATATTAAGGGTTTGACACTGCACCTGGCAAAAAGTAAGCACCTGATAAAAACTTAAGCTTCACAGCTAGAGGCTACAGTGACATATTGCTTCAGAAAGCAAGAGACCAATATTTCCCAATAACATTTGCAAATGCTTTTTCATACAGGAATGGCAATTATGCTCAATGTCTTGAAAAGGTGGCTTTATCTGTTCAGAAAAGGAAATGCTTCCTGTTGAATGTCTGGATGTCTTAAAAACTAGTGAGCAGGCCACATGAAGACCCCACTTTTGGCTGGGTGTGGTGGCCCAACACTTTGGGAGGCCAAGTTGGGAGGATTGGTTGAGCCTAGGAACTTGAGACTAGGCTGGGCAACAAAGTAAGACCTGTCTCCAAACAAACAAACCAAAGACCTCACTCTTGTACTAACCAGCACAGAAAGGGGCAAAAGCTTGTCTCTGCTCCTGGCTATAAAAGCACTGGTCCCAGTACTGAACCAGCTCCACTCGAATTGCCTCAATCACTTTCTTCATGTTTTGCATTTTCAGTTCTTCCAATCGATCCACTTCTAATTGCAGCTGAAAGAAAGAAACTTGTTAAAGGTGGCTGTCATACTTTTATATTCACTAAGGTTTGCAGAAGTTCCCCCCCTTTTAAGTAAAATTATAATGCAAAGCCACAAAGGTATTATAAATCAACGCTCTTTTTCTTTTTTTGAGACAGGGTTTCACTCTCTCGCCCAGACTGGAGTGCAGTAGTGCGATTTTGGCTCACTGCAACCCTCCGCCTCCCAGGCTCAAGCGATTCTCCTGTCTCAGCCTCCCAAGTAGCTGGGATTACAGGCGCACACCACTACCACCTGGCTAGTAGATATGGGGTTTCGCCATGTTGTCCAGGCTGGTCTCGAACTCCTGACCTCAAAGGATTCACCTGCCTCAGCCTCCCAAAGTGCTGGGATTAGAGGCATGAACCACTGAGCCCGGCCAAATCAACAGTCTTTATGACTAACACAGAAGTGCTAAGAGAAGACTGCTGACCCAGTACCCACTGGGTTTCTTACCGCTTTCCGGACCTTGGCCTTTGACCCAGACATAATGGTGGCCACAGCCTCTCTTTCTTCTTCAGGTATTTGCAACCTGTCCCAGAGCTCTCGGATTTGAGTACGCAGCCCCTCACACACTGCTTCATTTTGTAATTTCTGCATTTCCAGCTACAGCATAGAAAGCCAGTGTCACTCACAGCAAAGCAGCAGCACAGAGGCTAGCCCTCCGGCCTCCCACAAAAAAATGTCTGGACCCATGGGTAGAGGAGGCATTTTCATGAGAGTTCAAAGTAGCATGTTTTCATGCCTCCTAAACACAAGCTGTAAGGCTGTCAGGATCTCAGACCCCAAGAATTAGCATTCAAATTTAGAACTGAAAAAAATTTTAATTAAACACTAGTCTAATTCAAATGACTAATATTATTTCATCTATAATTTCATTTTCTTGGAGCTACATATAAAGGTTTTTTAACTGTTAAACAAAAATCAAGGTTGTATATCATATATTACTATCCTTAGCTTCCCTCATTCTCTTAGCTTACATTATCTCCTTATTTAAGACTGAAGAAACAGCTGTCAGTTTTGTTCAAACTGCTGTATACTACGGAGATCCTAGGGCATAATTTGAGAAGACAGTACCTGCCGTAGCAACTTTTGTAGTGTTGCAATATTCTCCAAAGACAAACAAAAGGCATCTTCGTCTTCACACACCACATCTCTTTCAAAGCTTGTGTCTGGGGTGTGGTCTAATTCTTCCATACACAGTATGATCTGTCTCTTTATACTGACAAACTCCTCACGCCTAGAAGCCTTTAAAACAAAGCAATTACAAGATACCTAGAGGAAAACTAAAGTGACTTTTAGGAAGAACAAATGTAGGCAGTGTACCTTTGTTTCCCTCAAAGTTGTCACATGTTGCCTGAACTGGTTCAGCTCTTCTAAGCTGGGCACTGAGGCACTGTCAATATCATAGTGGGGCATACAAAGAATTTCACACAGTTCTTGATCTTGTTCCTGAAGTAGCTTCAGTTCCTGTTTTCTCTCCTTTTTCTGTTTTCGCATCAATTCCACTTGGGTGCGCAAATCTTTTTCTAGTTGCAAGATGGTTGTCTCTCCTTCTTCCTGAATAAGACAATGGACCAGTTATAAGATTCCAAGTGAATTCCTTCAAAGGAAGAGAAGGACAACATAAGAAGGCGTGGATGACAGACTTTCAGTTAAACTTACAACTAAGTCAACTCATGGTCAACAGAATATGGCACAAAGAGGGTCTCCTAAGGAAGGTCCCAGTGAGGTAAGGTGGAGTACCAGGGTACTTTTCCCCCCAATTTTAAAACTTGTGGTAGAATACATATAACATAAAATTTACCATCTTAACCATTAAGTGTACAGTTCAGTGGTATTAAGTACAGTCACAGTGTTGTGCAATCATGACCATCACCTCCAAAACTCATTTCCTCTTGCAAAAGTAAAACTTCATACTCAAACAAATAAGTCCCCATTTTTTCCCTTCTCCAAGCCTGGCAACCACCATTCTACCTTTTGTCTCTATGATTAGACTACTCCAGGCACCAGGCACTTTTATAAAACGTGTAAATTGGCGCCAGGCGCAGTGGCTCACGCCTATAATCCCAGCACTTCGGGAGGCCAAGGTGGGCGGATCACGAGGTCAGCAGTTAGAGACCAGCCTGGCCAACATGGTGAAACCCCGTCTTTACGAAAAACAGAAACATTAGCCAGGCATGGTGGCGGACACCTGTAATCCCAGCTACGCGGGAGGCTAAGGCAGGAAAATCGCTTGAACCTGGGATGCGGAGGTTGCAGTGAGCCGAGACCACACCATTGCACTCCTGCCTGGACAACACAGCAAGACTCTGTCTCTAAATAAATAAATAGATAAAAGTGTAAATTGGCTGGAAAGCTTGCTTTGGGTTAGCTATAGGGTGGCATGCCTAGCTCATATCTAAATACTCATCCTGCTAATCCTATGAACATCGTCTCACCTTAACAACAAAAACCCATCTGGTAGTCCCTGCTCTATTCCTAACTGGTTAACAAGAAAAAAAAAAGTGGCATTTTTTTATAGGACATATAAATTTTTCTTAAATGTCCTATACATTTACAGAATTTCATTTAACATTGTGAACTAGGAACATCAGGTAATTTAAGGGAGATGTATCATTGTACACCTCACTTCTTGCCCAATTTCACATCGAATGTGAAAAAAGAAAGAGAAACTATGTCCAAAATCAATTATATTTATGACATTTATGTTGACTCCAGGAAGCTCCACTTCATGTTCTGCCTGACTGCTCTTGGCTACCAGGTGTGAATTATCCTTCGCCCTTTAAAGGTGGTCTCCCCCTCCTAAGCTAACTCCAAATAGATATCCAGGCAGGTCTTCCTGTAACAGGAAGAGGGACCTGAGAACCTTATGGGTGTACTCATTGTCTTTCCAAGCTCCACGTCTGTCCTAATTTTTATGATCCTGGCACTATTTTTACTGGTTCTAAGCAGAGATTTTCAGGACCCCATCTGTTATTCATTTCATCCTTGCTGGTGTCCTCACTCAAGTCCCTGACTTGCAGTGGACCACAATATAGCCACTTCTCAGCTCCATACCCAGATGGATGTCATGGCATGCTCTGAAATGGACTATGCACTCCCAATATTCCAGCTTTTGAGACATTTCTTCTGAAGAAGCCATTTTGGCTGGGTCAGTAGTATGCAGCTTCTGGGTACGATAAAAGCCACAAAGGTTGGTTTTTTCATAGTATTCCTTTTAATCATTAGTTACTTTTGTTTCTGTTTTCATTTTCTTTCAGAGAAAGAACAGTGCAGCACCATCTATACCTACCTTTTTCTCAGAGTTTATAAAAAAAATTCATATTCCCTACAAAGCAAAACTATGGTAAACAGCAGCTTCTTTTTGATCATCTATTAGTTGCTTCACCTCTTACCAGGGCAACTCTCTACAGAGGTGAGAATTACTCTGCTGGGCCTAATTAACTACACAGCATGTTTTCCCCACTTCTTACGTCTAGCTCCATCCCTACGAGGAAGCCTTCCATCTGCAGGCCCAAGTCAATGCTACTTTCTAAGTCTCAGGCCCCAGACAGATCCCCAGAGACCCTGTGGGCTGCCACGGACCTGAAATGGCTCAACATGTAACTCGCTGCACAGAGTGTTCAGCTCTTTCTGACAGACGGATATGCTTTTGATGAGTCTTTCCTTCAGGCTTTCCTCTTCAGCAATCATCATATCCAGGAGTTCCTACAAGAGGGAAAACAGTCCATAAGTTTGGGGCAATGGAGGAAAAAAGCTCCCAACACCAATACCAAACCCCTCAAATTTCTTTTTTTTCTTTTTTTCTTTGAGATGGAGTCTCGCTCTGTTGCCCAGGCTGGAGTGCAATGGCGTGCTCTCGGCTCACTGCAACCTCTACATTCCGGGTTCAATAGATTCTCCTGTCTCAGCCTCTTGAGTAGCTGGGATTACAGGTGCTCACCACCATGCCCAGCTAATTTTTTTATTTTTAGTAGAGACGGAGTTTCACCATGTTGATCAGGCTGGTCTTGAACTCCTGATCTCAAGCAATCCATGTGCCTCGGCCTCCCAAAGTGCTGGGATTACAGGCATGAGCCACCGCACCCAGCCTCCTCAAATTTCAAGAAGGGACTTCAAAACCAAACCAAATCAAACAGGAAGGGCCTGTGCTATCCTAATGCCGATGATCACATGTCCCTTCTGTATGCTATCTCGGGTGAGACACCAACATCCTTACCCTGGTCCAATGCAGAGACCAGTACTATTCAACCCACCTTGATATGCTTCTTTACCACCTCAGTTCTTTGTAACCGCTGGTCCTCTGGAATCCCAATTAGCTCCCATATTTCCCGAAGGTGATTTAGCGCTTTCTGCAGACATACTATGGACTCCTCCGCCAGCACCTCACTGAAAACCAAAAACTAAGGCCTGTTAGTTACATCAGTCACAGCCTCTGGACTAAAAGCACTATTTTCAAGAACTAAAAAGACTAGCTTCTCAGTGGCCTCAAGAAAAAAACAAATTAAAACAAGCATTCAGCTTAATTCACCTTTAACCACTCCCCATTCCTTTTCCTACCAAATGCCACTAGCAATGCAAGATTTCATATCATATTATATCATGGAAGCTCAACCTTCTGGACTTTCAACAATGATCTACCTATGGAAGTATAATACAGAATTATAAATACTTTTACTAAAGAAAAACCAGACAAAAATGTTGGTAAAATAAACTAACACAAGAAGTTGCTGGTGAGAAACCCCTACAAAATATCTGGCAATTTATTACTATTTTTTGGTGTTTTTTTGTTTTTTCTTTTTTTTTTGAGACAGCATCTTGCTCTGTCGCCCAGGCTGGAGTGCAGTGGTGCAATTTTGGCTCACTGCAACCTCTACCTTTTGCGTTCAAATGATTCTCCTGACTCAGCCTCCCGAGTAGGTGGGACTATAGGCACGTTCTACCACACCCAGCTAATTTTTGTATTTTTAGTAGAGATGGGGTTTTGCCATGTTAGCCAGGTGGGTCTTGAATTCCCGGCCTCAAGTGATCCACCCTCCTCAGCCTCCCAAAGTGCTAGGATTACATATGTGAGCCACTGTGCCTGGCCATTTTATTTAATTTATTTATTTTTCTTTTCTTTTTTGAGACAGAGTCTCGCTCCGTTGCCCTGGCTGGAGTGCAGTGGTGAGATCTCAGCTCACTGCAACCTCCGCCTCCCAGGTTCAAGCGATTCTCCTGCTTCAGCCTCCCAAGTAGCTCAGATTACAGGCGTGTGCCACCACACCCAGCTAATTTTTGTATTTTTACAAAAACACAAAAATCCACCCACCTCAGCCTCCCAAAGTGCTGGGATTACAGGCATGAGCCACTGCGCCCGGCCTATATTCTTAAATTACAACTGGCAGCTCAAAGAATGGCTAAAGTTAAAAAGCCATTGAGATGGGGTTTCACCATGTTGGCCACACTGGTCTCGAACTCCTGACCTCAAGTGATCCACCCGCCTCGGCCTCCCAAAGTGCTGGGATTACAGGCATGAGCTACCACGCCTGGCCTATTCTTAAATTACAACTAGCAGCTCAAAGAATGGCTAAAGTTAAAAAGACAGCATTAAGTGTTGTTGAGTATATAGAAAAGTGAGAACTTTCATATGCTGCTGGCATGGTGTAAATTGGTACAACTATTTTAAAAACTGTTGGCAGTCTATCTACTAAAGCTGAACCCAGCAGTTCTACCTCTACATACATACCTAGCAGAAATAAACACATACGTTCACCAAAGACATATATGAGAATGGTTAGAGAAGCACTACTCATAATAGCATGGAAACAGAAACAGCCTAGATGTCTATCAACAGAATGAATAGTACATTCCTACAATGCACTAATGTAGCAATGAAAATGAACAAACCGGCTGGGTGCAGTGGCTCACACCTGTAATTCCAGGACTCTGGGAGGCCGAGGGGAGCAGATCACTTGAGGTCAGGAGACCAGCCTGGCCAACATGGGGAAACCCCGTCTCTACTAAAAACACAACAAATTAGCTGGTTGTGGTGGTGCGCCTGTAATCCCAGCTACTGGGGAGGCTGAGGCAGGAGAATCACTTGAACCCAGGAGGCGGGGTTTGCAGTGAGCCGAGGTTGCAGTGAGCCAAGATCGTACCACTGTACTCCAGCTTGGGCGACAGAGCGAAACTGTCTCAAAAAAGAAAATGAACACACTACACATGATATGGATAAAGCTCAAATTATTATTTTCCTATTTTATTTATTTTACTTTTTTGGGGTGATGAAATAGTTCTAGATCTTGATGGCGATTATATAACGGTATACATTTGAAACTACGTGTAAAGCGAGTCTGTTTTACTGTGTATGAATTATACCTCAAATCTTTTCATTTTTTTAATGAAGTAAAAGAAACAACTAAAAAAAAGTTGTAAGGGGAAGAGGAAGAAAAAAAAAACACTTTAGGCTGAGCAAAAGCCACCAGATATGCAAGTGTGTATCACTATGTGATTCCATTGACAGAGAGTTCAAAAACAGGCAAAACTGGCCAGGCACGGTAGTTCACGCCTATATTCCTAGCACCTTGCAAGGCCAAGGCAGGAGGACTGGTTGAGCCCAGGAGTTTCAGATCATCCTGAGCAACATAGTGAGACTCTGTGTCTAAAAAAAAAAAAAAAAAAAATTAGCCAGGCACGGTGACATATGCTATAGTCCCAGCTACTCAGGAGGCTGAGGTGGGAGGATTGCTTGAGACTGAGAGGATGAGGCTGCAGTGAGCTGTGATTACTGCACTCCAAAGCAACACCCTATCTCAAAAACGAAAATAAAAAAAGCAAAAACAAAACCAGGCCAAACTAATCTATGCTTTCAGAAGTCAGGATAGTGGTTCTTTTGGCTCAGGGGAGGCAGTGACTGGTAGAGGGCTTCTGGGTTGCTGCTTACACAGGTGCATCAACTGTGAAAAATTCACTGAGTTTACACTTGATTTCTGTACATTTCTGAATGTATGTTATTCTTCAATTACCAAAAGCTTATTTTAACACAAACTTATTTATCTAAAATACAAATTTAACTGGCTTCTGTATCTTATCTTTTAAGAAAAGCTTACTTTAAAAATTGTAACCATTAGTCTGCTTTACAGAACATTTAAAGAACAGAAATTTTTCTCCCTTTTCTTAGGTATAACAGGACAACTAAGACTGCCCTGGTGCTCTGCTTCTAGTCGGCCGAGAAGCCTGCAGCAAATCACTTAAACACTTAAGCTCTTTGTGTGCCATCCACACCCAATTGGAACTAGAGACTTTCATTAGCCCCTTTCTGTCTCAGAGCTTTCAGTGGTTCTACAAGTCACCAGCCTGGATCTCTAACAATGTGTCTCTCCAAAGCTGTTAATACATTCACATCCAAAATATCTCCAGCCACGAAATCCCAGTTTAGAGGTTGCCCGTCCTTGTTGAAGAAACATTTCTACACAAATACCTGTTGCCTATACCAGATGGCCGTACCAATACCCAAATACCGACAAACGTTTAAAAGAATTTACTGTACTCCCTTCACTTTAGAAATGTTAACAGTTCAAGTCCAACAGAACTTAAAGGAAAAAAAGGGAAATGTTAACAGTTAAGTAAGGCATTTATTTAACATAATCTCAACTAAAGTCCAACTAAAGAGCTTCCCCAGGCAAACACTCCTTTTGCACTTCATTTTGAAGACACAACAATGCACAAGTTAAAATCCTAATATTACCATTTTATTAAAAATAACTTTTAAGATCCAATCTGTGGCCAATATTCGATCTGGATGCAAAACCCTGGCTTCCAGACAGGCCAGCCGGGGGCACTGCTCTGAAGTCATTACTTAAGTATCCCAGTCTCCTCAGTCTGACAGACCTACCCCTGCCCAGCCAATCTCCACATAACAGCTAGTTGTTCATAACAATAAATCCCATCAGATCCCTGCTTAACTACTCCCCTTCAAAGGCCCCACTGCCCTCAGGAAATAGTTCAACCACCTTCTGTGGAAAGGCCTTCTAAAACCTCTCTCTGCTAATCTCTCCCACTTGACACTCCCCAGGTCTCCGGCCAACTGAACTTCCTGGGCATTTCCTGAACAATGCCCCTCAATAAACCACATGCAGCTCTCATTTTCTGACACCACCGTGCTTTGTACATTCAGTTCCGTCTATATGCCACCACCTCCTCTGGAGAGCTGTGGACTTGTCACTCACTTACCATTTCCCCCCCAGCCCCCTAGTAGACCATAAACTCAAGGGCACGGACCACCACATCTTATTCATCTTCATTTTACCACACCCTAACTCACAGTAGTTGTTCAATAGATGTAAAATGAATGGCCCTGAATTCCTGCCAAAGGGTCCTATGCTCCTAACCTACCTAACCTAATAGAGGTATTATGCACTCGGGATCCTGATGAAGGTTTACAAGTAGGGCTGCCTATCTCTGTAACACATCTAGAAGGTAAAGTGATTGTTTTTCTGAATAAAAAAATCTAGCACAATGGGCAAAAAATCTGAATAGACATTTCTCCAAAGAAGATATAAAAATGGACAATAAGCACATGAAAAGATGCTCAATATTAGTTATTAGGGAAATGCAAATCAAAACCACTTCATAGCCAACAGGATGGTATAATAAAAAAATATATAGCAAAAAGTATTGGTGAGAATCTAGAGGAACTAGAACCCTCAGACACTGCTTGTGGGCATGCAAGACGGTACAGCCTCTTTGGAAAATAGTCTGGTAGTTCCTCAGTTGTTTTTTTGTTTTTTGAGACAGGGCCTCACTGTCACCTGGGCTGGAGTGCAGTGGTGTGATCATAGCTCAATGCAGCCTCAACACCCCGGGCTCAAGCAATTCTCCCACCTTAGTCTCCCAAGTAGCTGGGACCACAGACGTGCCATCATGCTTGGCTAATTTTTTTTTTTTTTTAAGGTTTGCCATGTTGCTCAGGCTGGTCTTGAACTCCTGGGCCCAAGCAATCCTCCCACCTCGGCCTCCCAAAATGTTGGGATTACACACATGAGCCACCACACCCAGCCCCTCAGTTTAACAGAGTTCATACAACCCAGCGATTTTATTACTGGGTATTTGCCCAAAAGAAATGAAAACACATTTATACGAAAACTACACAAATGTCTATAGCAGCATTACTTATAATAGCCAAAAAGTGAAAAAAAAAAAAAAATACAAATGGCTATCAACTTATGAATGGGTAAATAAAATGTAGTATATAGCCATACAATGGAATATTATTTGGCAATAAACCTTGAAAACATTATGCTCAGTCAAAAAAGCAAGTCACAAAAGACCAGAGCTATGGTTCCGTTTATATGAAATATCCAGAATAGGTAAAAAGTAGATTTGGGGTTTGTATGGTTTTTTGAGACAGGGTCTCCCTCTTTCACCTAGGCTGGAGTGCAGTAACACGATCATGGCTCACTGCAGCCCCAACTTCCTAGGCTCAGGTGATCCTCCCACCTGAGCCTCCGGAGTAGCTGGGACTACAGATGTGAGCCACCACACCCAGCTAACTTAAACAAAAAAAATTTTTTTTAGGCCGGGCACGGTGGCTCACTCCTGTAATCCCAGCACTTTGGGAGGCCAAGACCGGCGGATCACAAGGTCAGGAGTTTGAGACCAGCCTGGCCAATATGGTGAAACGCTGTCTCTACTAAAAATACAAAAATTAGCTGGGCGTGGTGGTGGGCACCTGTAATCCCAGCTACTCGGGAGGCTGAGGCAGGAGAATTGCTTGAATCCGGGAGGTGGAGGCTGCAGTGAGCCGAGATCGCGTCACTGCACTCCAGCCTGGGCAACAGAGTGAGACTCCGTCTCAAAAAAAAAAAAGTAAATAAATGAAAATTAAAAAAAAATACTTTTTTTTTTTTTTTTTGTAGAGATAGAGTCTCCCTATGTTGTCCAAGCTGTTCTTGAACTCCTGGGCTCAAGTATTCCTCCCACCTTGGGCTCCCAAAGTGCTGGAATTATAGGTGTGCGCCACCTTGCCTAGCCGAAAAGTAGATTTGTAGTTGGGGCTGGGGAGAATTTGGACCATGGGGTGAAAGGGGATTGACTGCTAATGGGATTTTAAAGGGGTGATAAAAATGTTCTAAAATTGATTGCAGTGATGATTGCACAACTCTGAATATTCTGAAAATCACTGAATTATACAATTTAAAGTACATTGTATGGTATGTGGATTATACCTCAAAGCTGTTATTAAAAACATCTTGGCACATAATCTAAAACTTTTTTGGTTTCTTTTTTTTTGAGACAGAGTCTCAGTTCGGCACCCAGGCCGGAGTGCAATGGTGTGATCTCAGCTTACTGCAACCTCTGCCTCCTGGGATCAAGCAATTCTCCTGCCTCAGCCTCCTGAGTAGCTGGGAGTACAGGCACATGCCACCACGCCCAGCTAATTTTTGTATTTTTAGTAGAGATGGGGTTTTACCATGTTGGTCAGGCTGGTCTCAAACTCCTGACCTCGTGATCCGACTGCCTCAGCCTCCCAAAGTGCTGGGATTACAGGCGTGAGCCACTGTGCCCGGCCCATAATCTGAAATGTCTTTGATTTGTGACTTAATTGAAAAACGTACAGATTTTTACTATGGCTGGGCGTGGTGGCTCATGTGTGTAATACCAGCACTTTGGGAGGCCAAGGCAGGCGGATCACCTGAGATCAGGAGCTCGAGACCAGCCTGGCCAACGTGGTGAAACCCCACCTCTACTAAAAATACAAACATTAGCTGGGCGTGGTAGTGGGTGCCTGTAATCCCAGATACTCAGGAGGCTGAGGCAGGAGAATCACTTGAACCCGGTGAACCCAGGAGGCGGAGGTTGCAGTGAGCTGAGATTGTGCCATTGCACTCCAGCCTGGGCAACAGAGCAACACTGTCTCCAAAAAAAAAAAAAAATTTTACTGATATATAATGCATTTTATTTGGCCTGTTGGAAATGGGTGTTTGGAATTACCAAACACCCATTATTATTATTCTAGTTAGAGACAGTTCCTGTAAGAGGATCATTTTCAAAGAATTAAAAATTAACATTTCTCACTCTTCCTAACATTCAAATTGTACTGAACTTAATTTTCTTTTTTAACTTAAATCTTTTATCATCCTTGACACTTCTTTCTTATATGCCCACCATTAGCATTATCTACACAAGACAGGCAGAATCTCACTCCTCCTGACCTCTGCTGCTACCACTACCGCCCGCACCCTGGTCCAGGTCACCACCGCCAACTTTCTGCTGCATGGCAGGGGCCTCTTAACTGGTCTCCCTGCTTCGAAACTGGCCTCCTTAAGTCTATTGTCAACACAGGAGCCACAAGTCCTAATCTTCTACTCAGAACCCTCCAGTGACTTGCCATCTCACTCTAAGGAAAAGCCTCTGACTTTCCAAAGACCTATGGAGCCCCATTCCATCTGAAAGCCATTTCTTTTGACCTCAGTGCTCATTCTATTCCTGTCACAGAGACCTCCTTGCTCTTTCTGGAACATACCAGGCACTATTCCCACTTAGGGCACTTGGATTTGCTGATTCCTCTACCTATATCTCTTCCCCCATGCTGCATGGCTTCACCCTTTTCCTTCTTAGGTCTTCGCTCAGAGATCACCTTCTCAGGGAGGCCTTTCCTGACCCATCTCTTTAAAACCACAACCCCCCTTCCTACACCTTCAGTACTTCTAATCCCCTTGATTTCTCTACATAGCACTTACCACCATTTAAGACTAACTTATTTATTACACTCCTCTTTTGCTATTAGAATATAAACTCTGTGAGGGCAGGGATGTCACTTTTGCCCACTGCTGTATCCCCAACACTTGGAATGGTTCCTTGTATTTAACAAACATTCAAGAAGTATTTTTCTTTTCTTTTTTGGTATAAATTATTATTTTTTAAATAGAGACAGGGTCTTGTTATGTTGCCCAGGCTGGTCTTGAACTCCCGGGCTCAAGTCATCCTCCCACCTTGGCCTCCCAAAGTGCTGGGATTACAGGTGTGAGCCACTGTGCCAGGCCCAAGAAGTCTTTTTGAATGAATAATGTGACATTTCAAAAAAGTTGTATGATCTTAAGATGCTTCAGAGCAATCATTATGAACAATTATCATGATACACTTAAATACTCCCTGGCTAAATTGTTTCAGGTAATCCCCTAAAAGGAGCAAGTCTTGAGTTTTTTTTTTAGATTCACTGAAAAAATCAGAGTGCATACAAAGACTACCACTCAAGGACACAAAGGTTGTAAAATGAGTCAGTTTTTCCAGTCTTGAACATAAATCACTGGACTGGAAGATATCTCACAGTGGTCCTCTAAATTATTTCGTACCTTCAGGCAGCCTTCACTGATCCACTGCCCTATTTTTTCTTAGCACTCCAGAGAAGGAGCTTTGTTGATCTCCTTGTACAACCTGTTTCGGGGATCGATAACCACAATTAATTCTGGCCAGAGTTTCGTTTGAGCCTCAGAGGTCAAAGCTGCAGTTAGCAATCTCGCCACTGCCCTCCAGCCTGGGTGACAGAGTGAGACTCCGTCTCAAAAAAAAAAAAAAGTTAATTATATCCATTAGCCTGGAACCAACATTAAAGGGTAACTTTTTCTCCTGCTTCATTCAATCCCTTGATAGAGGAGATGCCTACATAATTCATAAACTGTTAATGGACTTTTTTTTTTTTTTTTGAGACGTAGTCTCACTCTGTCGCCCAGGCTGGAGTGCAGTGTTGAGATGTCGGCTCATGCAACCTCTGCCTCCTAGGCTGAAGCGATTCTCCTGCCTCAGCCTCCTGAGAAGCTGGGGGTACAGGCGCACCACCAGGCCCGGCTAATTTTTGTATTTTTAGTTAAGACGGGGTTTCACCATGTCGGCATTCAATTCTCATTATTCTGAGGGCAAGCATTTGAAAAAGACTGATCAGAATTAGTGATCGTGAAATGAAGACTCTTACAAAGCCTTAGAACAATCAGTTCCACCAAAAACTACAAATTATTTAACGCTGTATCATCACAAAACTTAATCCACAACTTTCAGAAAATAAAGTTAATATTTGGAAGTCACAAGGTTGGTAAGTGGCAGTGTCACCGTCTGGTCCCGATTTCAAGTCGGACAGTCCCTCCCCAACACTGCCTAGGAAGTTATTAAAACGACCGGAAAAGAATTCCACAATCCGTTTTTTAACTTGCAAAGAAACAAAGCTATCTTTCCAATTCAAACAAAACGTTAACACCGCTGGCCTGATACAAAGAAAAACAACGGGCCGGACACGGTGGCTCACGCCTGTAATCCCAACACTTTGGGAGGCCGAGGTGGCAGGATCAGTTGAAGCCAGGAGTTCGAGACCAGCCTGGCCAACATAGGGAGACCGCGTTTTCACAAAAACAAACAAACAAAAAGAATAAAACAAAGAAAAACAACGATAAATAAACTTAACAGCTTTAAAGAGAAACCACGACCACAGAAGGTTTACAACGAGTCATCTGCGCCAAGAAGCGGCACCTGAGACGCCGCGGGCGGGGAGGGTGGGGTCCGAGCGCCAGCGCTGACCGCCTGGGTGGAGGCCGCCCCGGGCCCCCGGCCTCGACCGCCCTGCCGCGTCCGGGCACCGGCGCTCGGCTCCCACCCGGGCGTCTGAGCCTGCGGGCACCCGCGGCCGCCGGGGGACAGCGCGTCAAGTCTCACCGCCGCGGCCCTCGCACTGGCTCGCCGTCTCCAGACCCTGCCCCTCAGCGCCCCCAGCCTCACTCGGCGCCGACTGCCGTGACGATCTAGGCCCGGTACCCCGCACGGGCCCCGCACCCCTGAACAGGCCCCGCACCCAAGACGAGGGTCGTTCCCTGCCCCGTCCCCTCGATTTCCCCGCAACCCGCACCTTCTCCTCATGGCGGACGCTCCAAGCAGCCGTGAGTCCAGGTCCAGACCTACTCCACACGGCCCCGAGAGCAACAACCACCCGCAAACACCGGCGATGTCACTCCGGGTAGCCGCTCCACGAGCCGTTGAGCCCCGCAAAATTTCAAACCGCGCCACGGGGCGAAGCGTCGTCGCGATTGGCGTCGCATCCCGTCGCTCCAAGAAAATCCCCACCCCTCAGGCTGAAGTCGCGGGTGCGTAATCGGGGCGGGGACTCGCGAGCTGGGCCTGGGAAGCGCTGGAGTGGCGGCGGGGGATGACGTCACCGTCTGTGAGTGGCCGGGCGTGGCCTGCGCCTCTTGCTTCCCTCGCTTGGCGGCAGCCTCAAGGGACTCCTCTCCCAAGCCAGCTACGTCATCGGGGCGCCGCCCCGCCTCGCCCCGCGCAGTTTGGATTTGAAGTGCGCGGGCGGGGAAAGAGTTGAGAGCACCGCGGCTGCCCGGCTTCCCTGAGTCCCGGCTGCCGGGAACGAGCGCGGGGCTGAATAGAAAAGTTAGCGCCTAGTTTCCCTCGCTCATCCAAGAAGCGAAGCTTGGAATCGATCTTTGGTGGGACTCTTCCCCAGATGTAAGAAGCCATACACTAAAGGGGAAGGGAAGGAACATTGAGTCCTGCTCATGGGCCTGGAACGTTTCAACGCCAGTCATCCCATTTAACCTCCACAATCCTGTATGGCAAGTATTGTCGCCATTGCAGAGGAAACGCAAAAAGATTTGAATGATTTGCCTAAGTCGCGTGATCAAATTAGATGCGTTTCTAAATCGTTACATGAAAAATTTAAAACTCAAACTAGACATTAAACTACTTTTGTAGCCTCCTTTCCTCGATGATGTTACATCCCTAAATGCTTATATATCACATTTTTTTCCCAGTGATTCATGGTGGCATAATATCCTGGTGTGTAGATATCTCGCCCATTCTGCTATTGATATTTAGATAATAATTTAAAAGACAAGGCTGGGCTGAATATCTTCATACATAAATCTTTATGTATGTATGTGTTTATAAATGCATCCTGCATTTTCGTACGGCTGATTCCTAGAGGTGGAATTACTGAATGCTCCCTTTATTAATTTGCCTTCTAGAGCACAAAGCCTCACCGGAAAAGTACCCTCCTTTTGTTACCGTCAGCAGGGCTGAATTCTATTGTACTTTTAAACATCTTTGCTCATTTTGTAGGTAAAATAATAATACTGGCATTTCCTTGCTTGGCACTTGATTATAACTGAAATTGCACATTTTTCGTGTTTATTGGACAACTGTAACTTACGTGAATCCTCTTCATATG
Source organism: Pongo abelii (assembly GCF_028885655.2). Classification (NCBI taxonomy): domain Eukaryota; kingdom Metazoa; phylum Chordata; class Mammalia; order Primates; family Hominidae; genus Pongo; species Pongo abelii. Next base: position 94,100,321 of record NC_072001.2, read on the forward strand.
CCTTTTCCCTAAAGGTAAAGGATGCTTGTTTGCTTCACCTTCAGAACCATATTTTTCTTATTTTCAGAAAAACTTCATTGGTGCTTTCAATGTTCTTTTAATTTTTTTTAATTGAAACGGAGTCTTGCTCTGTCACCCAGGCTGTAGTGCAGTGGCCCAATCTCAGCTCACTGCAACCTCCGCTAGGGTTCAAGCAATTCTTGTGCCTCAGCTTCCCGAGTAGCTGGGACTACAGGCACGCACCACCATGCCTGGATACTTTTTTTTTGTATTTTTAATAGAGACGGGGTTTCGCCATGTTGGCCAGGCTGGTCTTGAACTCCTGACCTCAGGTGATCCGCCTGCCTCGGCCTCCCAAAGTGTTGGGATTACAGGCATGAGCCACCGCGCCCGGCTTCCATGTTCTTTTTAACTTGTCAGCAGCATGCCAGACATTCACAGCACCAACACAATGGACGACAGGCACCACTTTTTCAATTTCCTTGCACTCTGTGATTAACATTGACACCACTAATAGAGTGGATGGTAGCACTACTTTTAAAATTTACTTGCATTCTTTGTTGATTAAATTAACAGGAGAACTTTTCAGAAAGCTTCACAAATTTGTGATCTTCATATATGTTCTTAGCGCCAGCATTATTAAGTATCCAAAGATAAGACAATTTTTCTCTCTTGTCCTTTACACTGAGGTGCTGAGGCTAACAAAGTCATAGAACTGATGCAAAGATATCCATTCAGAGCATAAACGCAGCATGTAAAACACTGTGTAATACATGTTTATAATATATGACCTTAGCCTGGGCAATGTGGCAAAACCCTGTCTCTATAAAAAATACAAAAATTAGCCAGGTGTGGTGGTATGAGCCTGTAGTCCCAGCTACTCGGGAGGCTGAGGTGGGAGGATCACTTGAGCCCAGGAGGTCAAGGCTGCAGTGAGGCATGATCACACCACTGCACTCCAGCCTAGACGACAAAGCAAGACCCTTTCTCACAAAAAAAAAAAAAAAAAAAAATCCTATTACAGGGTCATATATTTCTACTGGATGGAAGTACAGTGTTTTGCCACTGTTTAATCTTTTTCTGATGCCACCTATTCTTTCTGTGAACTAACAGACCTGTTGGCAGTGTGGTCTTGCACACTAACTTGACATAAGACTCAAAATTCTAGCTAGATGCTTGAGGAATGCCTTTTCCTTGGAATATATTCTTATATAGAATTATCATTATTCTTATTTATTTATTTATTTTTTGAGACAGAGTCTTGCTCTGTCGCCCAGGCTGGAGTCCAGTGGCACGATCTCAGTTCACTGCAGCCTCTGCCTCCTGGGTTCAAGCGATTCTCCCACCTCAGCCTCACGAGTAGCTGGGACTACAGGTGCGTGCCTCCACAGCTGGCTAATTTTTATATTTTAGTAGAGACAGAGTTTCACCATGTTGGCCAGGCTGGTCTCAAACTCCTGACCTCAAGTGATCTGCCTGCCTTGGCCTCCCAAAGTGCTAGGATTACAGGTGTGAGCCACTGTGCCGGGCCCAGAATGATCATTATTCTATAGGAAGAATACTTTTGATGATCCAGTAACTCAGGTTTTGATTTTCTTTCTTCCTTTTAGTAAGTGGCAGCACTGTGGAATGGGGAACAGATGGAAGAATGAGCAGCTGGGAGGGACACTCTTGCAAAAACCCAGGCAAGAGACAATAAAGACCTCTGTCATAGGGATGGTGAGGACAAGATGAACTAGAGACATTTAGAAATAAGAACCAATAGCACAAGGGAACCAGCTGAAGGTGGGGCATAGAAAGAAAAAATCTGAGGTCAAGAATACAATTTTTTGCTCATTTGAACAAAGTTTGGGAATACAGGAAGAGCAGATTAAAGGATTCAGGTAGGGACAGGAGCTTCCACTCATGAGTTTATTTTGTACATGCTGAGTTTGAAGTGCCTGTGGAATGACCAGGTAGGAAATACTTGTGTGGTGCTAAGGAGTGAGATGAAAGCTTGAGATCTGGAAGTGGATAACAACAAAGGACAGAGAGAGGGGAGATGTCAGCAAATGGGATGAGCAGAGAGGAGTTATCAAAGAACAACCTAAGAGACTGTGGGAGGACAAAGAAAGGGTATTATGGAAGCTGAATAAGACAGTTTCAAGGAAAGCATAGTCATCAGTTGAGATCAAGTTGGAAGAGGCCTGAAAAGAGGCCACTAATATAGGTGGTTGTAATTCCTTCTTTTTTTGTTTTTGAGACAGGGTCACAGCTTACTGCAGCCTCGACCTCCTGGGCTCAAAGGATCCTCCCACCTCAGCCTCCCCAGTAGCTAGGAATACAGGTGTGTGCCAACACCCTCGGCTAATTTTTTTATTTTTTGTAGAGATGGGGTCTTGCCATGTTATCCAGGCTGGTCTCAAACTATGGGGTTCAAGCGTTCCTCTTGCCTTGGCCTCCAAAAGTGCAGTGATTACAGGCATGAGCCATAGCAGCTGGCCTATATTTCATCATTTTTAAAAGGTAAAGAGACAGAGAGAAAGGCTACTAGTATCAGCAATGAGGAGGGTGCTGGCACATTTATAGGAGCACTGTTTGCTGATGCCTGAAATGGCTCTAATGGCACACAATCTTTCATTCTGCAATAAGAAACAAAACGCTTAAAATTGAAGTGCCTCCTTAAGTTAAAACAACAAAGTCATTTTCTCAAAAATGTAATGAATCACAACATTTTAGAACTGAAAACGTGCTTGCTGGTCACCTCAGCCATCCCCCTCATTTTATGGTTGAGGAAACTCAGGTACAGAGTGGTTGAGTGATTTTTACAGGGAAGAACCAGACCAGGCCTGGAGCCACTACAAGTCCAGGCCAAGAAGCATAGGTAGCCCCTGTAGAAAGCTCCAATGGGCTTTCACTAATAAAGATGGAAATGCGTGTCCAGAATGACAAACATATTACATCTGAGAGCAGAGGCTTTATTTACAATGATATTCAAACAGGATTTAGCAAAGGATACCTCTTCCTGCTCGTATCTTAGCAGCATGGGTTGTACTTCATAAACAGAAAAGAGAAATATCCTGGGAGCAGGAAGTGAACTCTTTTCTCAGATATGTTCTCTAAATCCCAACATGTTCCATGCTCCCGGCTCTTAGCAGGTAGTTGGTGGACACATGGTTATAGCAGCTGGGTGCCAGATGCCTGCTTCTCGCTGAGGAATGTGTTCAGGGAAGGTGTCAACACTGGCCGGGAAAAACATCAGGCTTTCACCTCACTCATGGCCTCCATAAGGCGAGCGCTGTTTGTGACTGCTGTCGTCAGGAAAATGAACCTGTAGCCTAAGGAGTCAAATGCAGCAGCAGAAGAGACAGCACAGATCTTAGGCCCCAACAGTAACCATAGAGCCCCTCCAGTTCCACAGTCCCCATGGGATCAGAGCACTAGTTTATAGACAGAGACGTGAGTGCCATGCTCTTGGGCACCACTGCTTTCTACGACTGGTATAACTGGGCTCCGTGCTGTGGCAGCCCACGGTAAGGCTATGGCAAGTTGTACTCTGAGGCCAGGAGAAAAATATTCCTGTGCAGGACACTTTGCGTGTTTTTTTTTTTTTTTCTTGAGATGGAGTTTTGCTATTGTTGCCCAGGCTGGAGTGCAATGGCGCAATCTCAGCTCACTGCAACCTCCACCTCCTGGGTTCAAGCAATTCTCCTGCCTCAGCTTCCCGAGTAGTTAGCATTACAGGCACCTGCCACCATGCCTGGCTAATTTTTGTATTTTTCGTAGAGATGGGGTTTCACCATGTTGGTCAGGCTAGTCTCGAACTCCTGACCTCAGGTGATCTGCTTGCCGCCGCCTCCCGAAGTGCTGAGATTACAGGCGTGAACCACTGCGCCCAGCTGACACTTTGTTACCCAGATACAATGCAGGCCAATTCTCACCTTTCTGCTCTCTCTTACCTTTCTCTCTGCCCAGGAACCGGAGGGCTGAGATCTCAGAGAATGTACAACCACCCAAGAACACCACCAAGATGAGGCGCAGGGACTCACTAGAAGCCTTGTCTTCCTTAGTCATATCTGTGAGGATCAGATCAGATTCAGCTCTTCCCTGACATGCTAGTTGTGAGTGGTGCATCCAGCCCACCTCTCACTGCCAGCCTACCCCACTGTTAATGCCACATACCTGTGAATGCAAAGTCACTGCAGTTGAGCAGCCGTACCACCTCATCAAGGCCCTGCCAGCTTCGCCGCTCTAGCACCTGGGAAGGTGTAAGCACTGTTTTTAAGGCTACAGACAATATCAGGCTTAGGAAAGGAAGGGCACAGCAGCCAGACTGTCACATTTCTTGCTCATTACTCAAGTAGCAAAAAGTTGAGACAGGGCCAGGTGTGGTGGCTCACGCCTATAATTCCAACACTTTAGGAGTTTGAAGCAGGGGGATCACCTGTGGTCAGGAGTTCGAGACCAGCCTGGCCAACATAGAGTTGGCCCCGTCTATATGAAACCCCATCTCTACTAAAAATACAAAAATTAGCTGGGTGCAGTGGCACATGCCTGTAGTCCCAGCTACTTGGGAAGCTGAGGCAGCAGAATCACTTGAATCCGGGAGGTGGAGGTTGCAGTGAGCCAAGATCGCGCCACTGCACTCCAGCCTGGGTGACAGAGCAAGACTCCATCTCTCAAAGAAAAAAAAAAAGGTTGAGACAGGCCAGGGACCAAGAGAAAGCAGAGAGAGTGAAATATGAATGGGAGCAAGAGTAACATGCTCTCACCTGCTCAATGATTCGGCAGCTCAGGGGCACATAAGCACCACTGAAGACGTAAGCCATGTCTCGGGGTACTTTCAGATCATACTCGCCATCCACACGTGGGATCTATAAGACAAAGGGACTTCATTAGGCAAGTGACAGCTCAGCTCCCAACCCTTTAAAGGGTCAGATAAAGTGGCATAGCCCAAAGAACAATTCTTATTTCAACTAAAGGGAGAACCAGCAATAGCCCTGAGAAGAGAATCCATAATGGAAGATGGCAGTTTCTGTTCAGTAACTGCCAGTTCTCTAGAATGAGTTCCCATGCGCCATTATTGAATAACGTGAAGGGGATGGAGGGATGGGTTCTCCTTTCCCTGCCCTTAAGTGACATAGGATATGGTTGTCACTGAAGCAGCACTTAGAATATTCTCTGGCATTGGCAGGTGCTTGTTACATGTTGATTAAATGAATGAATCTGCCATGCTGTAAGACTACCAAACAAAAGAATCTTTATACACAAGAAATGACAAAAAGGTGTCTGTGGATTCAAAGTACTCCACAATGGGCTGGGCGCAGTGGCTCATGCCTGTAATCCCAGCACTTTGGGAGGCCGAGGTGGGCAGATCACCTGGGGTCAGAAGTTCAAGATCAGCCTGGCCAACATGGGGAAACCTTGTCTCTACTAAAAATACAAAAATTAGCTGGGCATGGTGGCCCATGCCTGTAATCCCTTGGGAGGCTGAGGCAGGAGAATCACTTGAACCTGGGAGGCAGAGGTTGCAGTGAGCTGAGATTGTGCCACTGCACTCCAGCCTGGGCAACAGAGCAAGACTCTATCTCAAAAAAAAAAAAAAAAAGTACTCCACAATGGAATGAACCCACCGTCTCCCCTAACCATCCCTGTTCCACATACCAAATTCAGCTTTTTGCTGATGGCACGAAAATTGCTCCTCTTGGCCAGAGAACTGAAGGCATCAGTAATCTTTCCTGGGGAAGAAATCTGTGTCAGGTTTCACCTAAGGCCTATGGATTCATGACATTGCCACAGATAACACCATTCAGGACACGACAGCACCAATCACATCCAAAAACTCTCGGAAGCTGTCCAACTACAATTCCCTGGAACTAATCAAGATACTCCCCACCCTTCTCCCCACCCACAGTCTTCCCCCTCCTATAGGGTACCAGCTCTCTACTAAATGCAATCCACGGGGTAACCCGAGTTTATTGGTATGTGCTTTGGAGTTAAACCGACCTAACTTACTAACTAAGGGACCTTGGACAAATCACTTAATTCTCTAAGCCTCGGTTTCATCATAAAATGATGAGAAAATTTACCTCAGAGTCTTTGTGAGATTAAATGAGAAACTAAGGGGTTCAGCACATGGTAAGTGTTCACTATGTGGAAACCGCTCTTACTAGCAGAAGTGTTAGTAATAATAGTAATGACATTAATAGGAAGGAATCAGTCCACCTTCTCCAATTCATTCTGTCCCTCCCAGCATGCTGCCTGTTGAGAGAAGTCAGGACAACAGCTGGAGCAGGGGTCACTTGTGCTCCCTGCTTACCTGCAGCCTTGTCGGTCACCAGCTTGCTCACTTTACTCTCCACGGCTGTGAGGGTGTCCCCGGGGGCCTGCTCCGTTAGGAGCCCAGCTCTTCGCAGATTGGAGAAGGTTAGCAGGTGCTCAGGGCCATAGCTCTGAAGAAGATGCAATTAAACTATTTACTGAGTGTCCAAAGAGCATCTAGCACTGTCAGGTACTACAGAGTTGAGCAGAAGGACTATGAAGCCTCTGCTGCAGTGTGAAGGAGCTCACACTTTGTTGAGATAAATTTTCACATCAGAAATAACCAAACAGGGCTGGGAGCGGTGGCTCATGCCTGTAATCCCAGCACTTTGGGTTTGGGAGGCCAAGGCAGGCAGATCACTTGAGGTCAGGAGTTTGAGACCAGCCTGGCCAACATGGTGAAACCCCGTCTCTACCAAAAATACAAAAATTAGCTGGGCATGGTGGCTCGTGCCTGTAGTCTCAGCTCCTCAGGAGGCTGAGGCAGAGAAATGCTTGAACCTGGGAGGCAGAGGTTGCAGTGAGCCGAGATCGCGCCACTGCACTCCAGCTTGGGCGACAGAGCGAGACATCATCTCGAAATAAAAAAAGAAAAGAAAAGAAATAAACACCAAACAAAGAAGAATAAAAAGCAGCATGAGACTTTAGAGACCCATGGATGTATGGGAAAGGCTTCCTGGATGAAGTAAGACTTGAGAAGTACCAAGAAGGAAAGCTGAATCAATGCCTCACATGGTGCTAAAATGAGGGGGACTCCCAGGAGTAAGAACTCACCACTGGGGCCAGCACTGAAATGTTTAAATTCTCAGCACTGGCCATGCGCCGTCAGTGTGTGGGGTGAAACAAGGGTAGAGGGCAGAGAGGCGTGCTGAAAGGTGACTCTCCCTAGTAGCTCTAAGAGGGAGGCCTGAATGGAAACAGGAGGGTAATGGAGGCAGGAAAGGGGCCACTTCTCTTGCCTCTTTCAAAAATGCCCAATAACTACCCTCCATCAAGTTCCCTCAAGAATACATTCTGCAGGCCTTACCTGCAGATACTGTGTTTTCAGAGATCGGTAATCCTTGGGGATCAAACCTAAGAATGAAGAAAATAAGACAGGTGCATGAGAAAGAGGCCGGCAGAGGCACCCTAAAACGTACAGATCAACCAGCAACGAACACCTTCTTCAGGAGGAAGGATTCAGTAAATGTTAACCCTGCAGAGTATACAGTTGGTTCTAAATTTAAGCTTGCTTATTGAAAGATAAAGCCTCGGTCTGGGAGCTCCCAAGAAGAGCTGTGAAACATAAGGGTGCTGAGGAGGGGACACTGGAACTAACGGTGATCGTAGTGGGATGTGGGGAGGATGCAGCAGGAGGGAGGAAAGTGATGACTCATGCATTTATTTATTTAGCGATGGAGTCTTGCTCTGTCACCCAGGTGGGAGTGCAGTGGCGCCATCTTGGCTCACTGCAATCTCCGCCTCCCAGGTTCAAGCCATTCTCCTGCCTCAGCCTCCTGAGTAGCTGGGATTACAGGCATGCGCCACCACACCTAGCTAATTTTTATATTTTTAGTAGAGACAGGGTTTCACCATGTTGGTCAGGCTGGTCTCCAACTCCTGATCTCGAGATCCACCTGCCTTGGCCTCCCAAAGTGCTGGGATTACAGGCGTGAGCCACCGCACCTGGCAGACTCATGCATTTCTTTCTGGCTAAGGGGCAGTTCTACTAGGAACTGCTTCACAACTATTGAGAATGGGAAAAGTGTTCAAATGAGTTCCAAAAGCACGGTCTTATATGTTTTTCTCCATAGAGGTAACAATAACTGGGATTCTAACTACAGTAAATGAGATTTAGAATAAGCAAAATACTTCTCTGGATAGAAAGCAACCTTCGGCCGGGCACAGTAGCTCACTCCTGTAATCCCAGAACTTAGGGAAGCCGAGGCAGGTGGATCACCTGAGGTTGGGAGTTCTAGACCCGCCTGTCCAACATAACAAAACCCCGTCTCTATTAAAAATACAAAAATTAGCTGGGTATGATAGCGTGCATCTGTAGTCACAGCTACTCGAGAGGCTGAGGTGAGAAATCGCTTCAACCTGGGAGGTGGAGGTTGCAGTGAGCCGAGATGGTGCCACTGCACTCCAGCCTAGGCAACAGAGCAAGACTCTATCTTAAAAAAAAAAAAAAGGAAGAAAAAGAAAAAGAAGACAACCTTCAAGAATATTCACCAACTGGAAGACTTCAACAGTAAAAACAAGTTGCCATGAAGGTTGCACAATCTGGAATTTTAGAAATGTTCATGAAAACTAGCTGGGCGTGGTTGTGCACGCCTGTAATCCCAGCTACTCAGGAGGCTGAGGCAGGAGAATCACTTGAACCCAGGAGGTGGGGGTTGTGGTGAGCCGAGATCGCACCACTGTACTCCAGCATGGGTGACAGAGCGAGACTCTGTCTCAAAAAAATAAATAAAAAAAAAAATGTTCATGAAATTAACTTGCTGTCCCTTTTTCCTGGAATGTTATCTTTATCTTATTGAAAATAAGGACAGATGGAGTGATGAGAGAAATGCCACTCAGCTCTACACCCCTGCAGTCCTAAGATATGACAGGGCTCTAGGGTGGCCTGGATGTGGTCCCGCTTAGGGCTAAAGCAATAAATTATCCTGTGTCCTGGTGATAATTCACCCCAAACAAAAAAGAATCCATTAAACTACAGGGAAACATTCTGTTTGCTAAGACATTTGCCTTAGCCTTTCAAAATCACTTCTTCTGTCCCTAAGCCATAGTTTCTCAATCTGACATTCTCATCTTCAGTCTTTTGGGCTCACCATTCTCAGTGATGGACAAAAGGCACATGAGGCGCAGGCTTTCTATAGGTGACACCTGCATAGGAAGAAAGAATCAAGGAGAACTGAAGCTTGACAACATGTGTTCTTTTCCTTCTGCTTAAGGCCGACTCCACCTCTAAACGCCATTCTCGGCACCCCCAGCCCTCCACCTGCGCACCTGCCGGTCTATGTGTTCCTCAATGTAGCTGGTGCTCTCCCGGATGTTGAACCCCTCTAGCAGTGCTGTGAGTAATCAGAGGAGAGCCTGTTACTGGGGGCCAGCTCAGCTGTTGCCATCTATGCTAACAGATGTCTGTCTCCCCATCTCTTTCTCCATCCTTGGGATGGGTTAAGGGACCCCCAGGACTTCTAGCAGGAACCAGCATTCCACATAGCCAGTGTCAGCTGGAAAGTGCCAGAGAACATCTTTTAAGGGTGGGACGGGGCTGGGAGCTGGGGAAGTAGAAGTGTGGGCAGTAGCAAGGCAAGGCTGCGGCAGTTACCATGCTCAGTCTTGATTAGCTCCTGGAAATCCTGCTTGGTTTTCTTCTTCATGATGGATTCACAGGCCCCAATATCTGCAGGTTGGACAAAGGGAGCTGACATATTCCTGGTTCTAGAAAGATGTTCCTTTATTGTCCAGAAAAATAAAAACCTCCTAAGGCAAAATCCAAAAGCACTTCTTCCCACTTGACACCAAATAAGACCATATGCGTCAGATGAACAGGGATCTCCTCCTCGGGAGTAATGGTCCTCTGGAGCTTTCCCCAGAGGGACACAGTCACTTCCCCTCACGCCCCTCAAGCTGAAACCTACGGAGACTCAGCAGGCGGTGCTCCTGTTTCAGGCCCTTGAGCTCCTGGGACACGAAATTCTTCATCTGCTTAATGTCCATGCCTCTCCGGCGCTGTGGGAAAATTCCCAAAGGTGAACCCCCAAACCTCAGACACGAGAAACCACCACCCTCCCTCAGTTGCCATCCATCCATGAGAAAGGACAGGGAACCTGTCATAGTATTAGAAGGGGAGCCCAAGGGTAGCAGCCTTGGGAAGCCACTGAGGGAACAAAACAGAGTACCAGGGCTTGGAGCCTCACATCATACTGGGCCTGCAAGTTCCGGGCCTTCTGGCTCAAGAAGCCAAAGACATTGGAGAAGTGCTCGTTCCGAATCTCATTAAACACCTGTGAGGACAGTAAGACAAGAACAGCTTATTCTGTCAGAACCATAACTTAGCAGTAGAATGACAGTACAGGAAGGGTACTCAGGTGTTCTGGAAGAAATACAAAGAAAGCTGAGCTGGGATCTGTAATTCCATATCGAATGCCTACTCCGTGTTCTAGGATATGCTCTGAACTGGTGGGAAAACCCTCTCTCCCACAGACTCAGCCTCCCCTCTCAGAGCTGGGGCCCACAGCCTGGTATAAGCAGTGGCCCTAGGTGGGCCCATTGCTAGCACCCACACCCTCACCTTGTCCTCGGCATTGAGTAGCACCTTCAGGCTCTTGTCAGAGGATGTGACTTCTGGGCCAAAGTCGACACTCCCTTTGAGAGCAGAGGGACAGCTATTAGGATCTCCAATGAGGACTTTTCCTACCATTCCCTGAACTGCCATAAAGGTCCTCAAACTATTTGGAAGCCAGCAGTTCATTCAGGGTCTGGGTCTCTCCCACAAGCCCTGCCCCATGTGGGAGGTGCCAAGGCTGATGACCCGTCCATCTTGCCAAGATGCAGGGGACCATAGCACTTACCACACTTGATGCGGAAGGTGTCATCTACCAGGCCCTCGTAAACCACTTGGGAGCAAAGTGCTGTCACGAAGTCCACATCTGAAACAGAGATCCCTGACCATGAAGGTTCTCCCTGACCCTTCATGCTTCTACACAGCATGTCCAAGGGCAGTTTTGATACTCTCCATAGGGCCAAGGGCCCACGCTCCTCAAAGCTGGGATTCACAGCCCTAACTTTAGGATTTTAACTTTGCCACCACGCTTTCCATATTCCCATGTCTTCTAGGGCTGAAAGATGACAGGAGTGCTGGGCATAATTTACCTCTGTCCAAGAGAAAGATATGTCCAATCTCTGGCCTTCGGCTCTTGGTTTCGCCATCCTCCTCCTCCTCCAGGTTCCTCCACAATTCATATGCCATCTGCCAGGGCCCAAGACATTCTCAGTCTTGTGTCCAGGTCCCTACTGCAGCCCCATACCTACAGAAGTCAACCCTTTCCACGTGATACCTCCTCTTGTCCCCGAGACAGGAGCTAATTATTCACAATATGGCCCTATCTACTCCCATCTGTGTCTATCCTTCCCCAACACTCTTCATACTGATGAGAAGATGTGTTACTCTGTCCCCAAAATAAAAAGAGATTTAGGAATGCTACCCAGGAGATCCTGGCTTTTGCTTCTCTCTTAGCCACACAAATTCTCCTCTCTGAGGATCTATTGCAGAACAATGAAAGCAAAGAATACACCTCATATCACAGATGCCCTTGGATAACCCCAGGTGGGTACGGAACAGGGAAAACAGGGTCTGCCGGGACAACAGTACTGCTAGTGCTCTTACCTTGGCGCATCTGCCAATTCCATAGCAGTTTGGAAAGGGTCCATAGAGAGTGCTGAGAAGGTGTAAGGCCTGAGCTACAGTGTTGATCCAACGCTGATCTCCTTCCTGCAGGGACAACACAAGCCACAAAGATATGAATCAACCCAACAGGATCACCTGGAAAGTGGCTAGCCCTAGAAGCCCTGGAGCAGGGTGGCAGGGTCTGGGGGATGCTTGAAAGGTTCATTTTCATTGGCTCCACAGGAAGTCCCACAGAGACCAATCTGTAGCACTCAATCACTACATCACTATCACTTGTGATAAATTAGTTGAGTCGGTCAAAGGTTACATTGGTATTTCTAGCCCTCTGCATCCCACATTTGTCCCCATCCCCTGATACCAAGACACAAGGGCCTCTGCATTTACCAGAAAGTAATCCCTGAAAAATTCTGGTAGTTCCATGCTCAGCAGATCCACATCAAGAGGCAGCAAAGAGAAGGCCCATTCATCACAGCTCACATCTGTGGAGACAGAGAGCATCAGCCTCCCTGCAGAAGGTACTTAGCTCCACGTTAAGAGGGAAGGTCCGCCACAAATATTTGAGTGCCTGCAACAAATATTTGAGTGCCTGCCACATGCCAGTACTGCATTAAGCAGTGGACGCTCAAAGAAGAATAAGACACAGTCCCTGCCCTTAAGGAGCTCACAGTCTGACAAGGAAAGGAGACATGTCCACAGCAGCCTGTAATACAATGTGTTAAGTGGTGGGTTTTTACTAGAGGGCTGACCAAAAGTGCCGAGAAAACATTCACTCATTCATTCATTCATTCACTCATTATTTATTTATTTATTTATTTAGAGACGAAGTTTAGCTCTTGTTATCCAGGCTGGAGTACAATGGTGCGAACTCGGCTCACTGCAACCTCCGCCTCCTGGGTTCAAGCAATTCTCCTGCCTCAGCCTCCCAAGTAGCTGGGATTACAGGTGCACGTCACCATGCCCAATTAATTTTTGTATTTTTGGCAGAGATGGGGTTTTGCCATGTTGGCCAGGCTTGTCTCAAACTTCTGACCTCTGCTGATCCGCCCGCCTTGGCCTCCCAAAGTGTTGGGATTACAGGTGTAAGCCACCATGCCTGGCTCACTCATTCATTATTCAGCAAATATTTACTGAAAGCTGCCTACATGTAGGACTGTATGAACACCAGAGATACAGCAGTGAGCAAAATGGACAGGCTCCCAACCTTCTGGAGCTTACAGTCTAGTGAGGGAGACACACCAGACAAATTATGACACAAACTATTAAATCACGGTTGTGCTCCAAAGAGGTCAAACAGCAAGCTGTAAGCACATATATTAAAGGGATGTAACCACAACTGGGGGTATAGGAAAGACTTCCCTCAAGAAGAGAAAATTAAGCTTAGAATTTGGGTAAGACTCGGGAAGGCAAAAAGCTGTAGGGTGGAGAACATTCTGGGTACCTGGAAAAGCATGGGTAAAGTCCCTCTGGCTGGAGGGTGGCGAGTCAGGAGAAGGAAGCAGCACACGATGAGGCTAACGGGACAGGAGGGGCCAGACTGTGCAAGGGATAGGAGGCATGTTGGGGATTCTGGGCTTTATATTGAGCGGCTGCTATTTCCAGCAGGGAGGGCTGTGATCAGGTTTGGTTTGTGTGGAGAATAGCGTGAGGAATACACAGAGGGGAGGCCCAGTTTTTCCTGTCGGAGCCTTGGAAGGTGAAAAAAGAGTGGCTGGTCATTTCCAACTCTAAGCCCTGGTGTTCCTTTCACACTACCCCAGTAGTGTTCTTTTCTTATCCTTTCTTTTCCCTCCCTCCCTCTCTCTCTCTTTCTTTTCTTTTCTATTCTTTCTCTATCTCTCTCTCCTCTTTCTTTCTTTCTTTCTTCCTTTCTCTGAGTCTCACTCTTGTTGCCCAGGCTGGAGTGCAATGGCGTGATCTCAGCTCACTGCAACGTCTGCCTCCCGGGTTCAAGCAATTCTCTTGCCTCAGCCTCCCGAGTAGCTGGGATTACAGGTGTGCACCATCACGCCCAGCTAATTATTGTATTTTTAGTAGAGATGGGGTTTCACCATGTTGCCCAGGCTGGACTTGAACTCCTGACCTCAGGTGATCCACCCCCTTGGCCTCCCAAAGTCCTGGGATTACAGGCATGAGCCACCGCGCCCAGCCCCCAGTAGTGTTCTAATTCGTGGTCCTAGTCCCATTCCCATTCTCAGGAACCTCTCCTCCTGCTACACTAACAGGAATAAGACCAGGAAAAGAAGGAGCTGGTGGAGGGGCGGGGAGGGGGGCTGGAGAACAACAACGGTTTTTTCTTCTGTATGTTCTCTCTCCCTTTCCACTCACATTCATCTCCTCTCACCTCCATAGATTCCCTCTTCCTCAAGCACCATCTCACACGCATAAAACTGAAAGAGAAAAGGAAATTGATTAGTAACCACCTTCTTCTCTGTTCTCTCCATTTCTCTGGAGTTCCTCTATGGTCACTGATGAGGACAATAATTACTGAACCCAGTGAAAGACAAGAGAACCCAGACTCTTAAGATCTAGAAAGGACCATTAGAATCATTCAGCCCAGCACTTCAGTTCTTTCTCATCCATTTAATTTATGTTTGAGTAAATTGCTTCTTAACTCCCTGAGAGAATGGAAGAGCTTTACAAAGGAGAAGGAGTTCAGCTGTCTTCAAAAGGTAAGTTGTACAGACAGAGATGAGAGCAACGGCATGAGGTGCTCTGGAAATTGTGGAGGAGCAGATGGGAGGAAAAGATCTGTACAAGGGAGAGTGAGTTCTGTTTAGGACATGCCCACGGGACCTCGGGAGACACAGACAAGGACTTGGGATTAAGTAGCATATACACTGTATTTAAAGTGGATGATGTGGCTGGGTGCAATGGCTCACTCCTATAATCCCAGAACTTTGGAAGGCCGAGGCAGGTGAATCGCTTGAGCCCAGAAGTTCTAGACCAGTCTGGGAAACATAGTGACACCCCATCTCTACAAAACAATGCAAAAAATTAGCTGGGCATGGTGGTGTGTGCCTGTAGTCCCAGCTACTCAGGAGGCTGAGGTGGGAGGATCACTTGAGCCCAGGAGGTCAAGGCTGCAGTGAGCCGAGATTGTGCCACTGCACTCCAGCCTGGGCAACAGAGTGAGGCCCTGTCTCAAATAAATAAATAAAGTAGATCGTCTGTCCAAGAGAAAAGAACACGCAGAGGAGAGCTAAGGACAGGACTCTAGGGAACACAAGATGAAAGGGGGCCAGAGTACAGGACCTGGCAGAGAAGACTGAGAAAGAATACTCAGAGAGGCAGGGGCAGGAGAAAACAGCAACAGTCAAGGCAGGAAAGGTGAGAGTTGCAAGGAAGGGTGGGCAACAGTGTCAAATGCCAGGGAAGTTAAGTAGGATTAACAGTAAATAGACACCAGTGGATTTGACATCGGAGACCTGAGGGAGACTGGATGAAATGATGAAGGTGGAGATGAGGAAGCAGAAGCAGGGACAGTAGAACATTCTTCACAGAAGCCTGGCCATGAAAGGAGGAGGAGCCCTGATAAGAAGAGATGAAATGGGGGACATTGTTTAGAAGGGATAGACATGGGTGAAGGCAGAAGAGAAATTCTACCTGATAAAGCAAGATAATGGAGAAGGAAAGCAGAAATGGGGCCAAGAACTGGCATGGGACGGCTCACCTTAGAAGGGAAAAGGCCATGATCTCTTCCTCCTTGAGGTAAGTGGGGAAAGGGTGAATATTTGAAAGTAATGAGAAAGAATGCTGAGGGCACTCACATCTGATAATGAGATGACATTATTAACAGCTAATGTTGTAAGCCCTTAAAATGGATTAGGTATTGTTCTTAGTGTTTTACAAGAATCACTTGTCTTCATCTTCATGCTAGCTCTGTGAGATGTAGATCAATGCTACGTGCTCCTTATGTTACTGTTACACAGAAGAATCCTATTCCTCCCTCACTCATTTCTGCCAGGAAAACCGAAATCTTCGGGCCTGCTTTTAGCTTTTAATGCTAAGTAATGGAATTCCAGAGCCAGGTCTGAAAACTGCCAATCTTCATAATTAACAAAGGAGTCTCAAAGAAGAGAGAGAGATGCCTCCTCATATAAAATTAGGTCAAAGAATTCGATTAGATAAGGTGTTAAGTGGAGAACACTCATAAAAATACCAATTTTGTTTTTCTGTGTAATATAGAGGCTTGTAGGATTATTTTAACTTGTAGGATTATTCCCTGTTAATACAAATCTGTCCTTGGCCAGACGCAGTGGCTTATGCCTGTAATCCTAGCACTTTGGGAGGCAGTGATGGGCGGATTGCCTGAGCTCAGGAGTTCGAGACCAGCTTGGGCAATATGGCAAAACCCCACCTCTATTAAAAATACAAAAAATTAGCCAGGCACGGTGGTGCACATCTGTAGTTCCAGCTACTCGGGAGGCTGAGGCAGGAGAATTGCTTGAACCTGGGAGGCGGAGGTTGCATTGAGCCAAGATTGCGGCACTGCACTCCAGTTTGGGTGACAGAGCAATGCATTGTCTCCAAAAACAAAACAAAACAAAACAAAGCAAAACAAAACAAAACAAAACACCAAAGCTGTCCTTGGAAGCGTAATTTGAAAAAAAAAAAAAAAAAAAAGGTTTTGTAAGAGTCCAATAACTAGAAATTATTGCCATGACTCCTTTAGTAACACTCAAAAGTACCTATAATTCTGAGTGATTGTCCTACTCAATAATTTCTTGCCCTGGTAATAATACTTCACATGTTTGTATTCCTAAGCATATTATCCTAAGATAAATATTTGTAAGATTGTGCTATCAATCTTCAGGTGACATTCAAAGGAAGGTCACTGGCTCTTTCCTCTTATTCCTTTTAGAGAAGGATAAAACAACATAAGCCTAGGGTCCCACTTGATTTCTTATTTCAACAGAGACTCAAAGTCATCTCACTTAAATTAAGAGATAAGTACTATTATCAACTCTATCTTCCAGATGAGAAAACCGAGACACGGAGCAGCTCAGTACCTAACCCAAGGCCACACAGGTAATAAGGCTGAGGGCGGATTTTATCCAGACAGCCTGGTTTCAGAGGCTTCAGTCCTTAGTTACTGCCTCTATTTTCTCTAGAATTTTGTTAGAAAGATTGAAAAGGAATAAATCCCTGCTCTTCCTAGTCTAGCTTCTACCTTCTCTAAGTATGCATGCACTACTTGCTGTAGCTTTATAGGCCTATGGTTGGCAAGGTAAAGGCCTGGAACGTCATTCCTCCCAATCACTGGGATTGAGGATGCACGTAGCTGATGTGGAGGTGAGAGCGGAGCTCAATGGAATCAAGAAATGGACAGACTATGATGGACCTCCAAATACGTACTGCAATTATTGAGTTAAAGATGGAAGAGCTCTAGTCTGGCTATGCTAACTCACTGTGTGAGCATGGGCTTGAGTTCCCTCAGCTGCTCAAAGTTGGGGTGGAGTAAAACAGTCTCTAAGGTTCCTTTCCTATGCAAGAAAAGTCTTTTCCAATATATGATGGCATGGTTCTAGTAACCCAGAGGCAGCCCAGCCACATCCCTATAAGCATAGGGGATGGGAGGAGGGAGGGTGATGATTTATCATATTTATTATTAAAGGGATACAGGGAGAAAGTCATTGGAAAGCCGTAACATTGGGCACCATTACTATACTAGAGTTTGTGTTAGGGATACAGAGCAGGTTCTCGCAAGCGTGAAGCTTTTCATTTAAAAAAATCTACACAGAGGCCTCTTCGCACAATTCCACAATACTTTATTTGGGACAGTATGATGACAGACCCTCTGCTAAACAAATGAGGATATGTTAATGAATTGAGGATACGTTAGTGACAGGTATTTGGTTCAATCACACATAATTTGCTTTGATGGAGTGCTACGGTTTGAACGTGTCTCCCAAAAGTTCATCTGTTGGAAACTGAATCCCCAGGGCAACAGTGTTGGGAGGTGCAGCCTAATAACAGGTGATTGGGTCATAAGGGAGGAGTCCTCATGAACGGATTAATGTCCTTATGGCAGGAGTGGGTTGCTATAAGGCAAGTCCAGCCCCTGGGTGCCTCTTGGTCTCATGTGCTGGCTTCCACCTTCCACCCTTCTGCCATGGGATGACCCTTGCCAGATGCCAGCCCCACACTCTTGGATTTCACTACCTCCCCAGACCATGAGCTAAATAAATTTCTGTTCATTATAAATTACCTAGTCTCAGGTATTCTGTTACAGCAACAGAAAACGAACTGAGACAGGGAGGTAGTGCTGTTGGCCCCTTACCCCTGCCCGGTCCTCAGTCCTGTTCTACCTTATCCCACTTCCTCCAGGATCCAAACTCACCTTTTGAGGGCTGAAGATCACTTTGTATTTGCGAGTTCGGCCAGACAATTTGTCAGCATTGACAAGACCTACAGAGAGAAGGAATGCAGCCCAGCAAGTCATGGGCCATCTGTTATGCTAGAAAGGGAAGCTGCCGGGCACAGTGGTTCACGCCTGTAATCCCAGCACTTGGGAGGCCGAGGAAGGTGGATCACCTGAGGTCAGGAGTCTGCGACCAGCCTGGCCAACATGGTGAAACTCCGTCTCTACTAAAAATACAAAAAATTAGCCCGGTCTGGTGGTGGGCACCTGTAATTCCAGCTATTTGGGAGGCTAAGGCAGGAGAATCGCTTGAACCCGGGAGGCGGAGGTTGCAGTGAGCCGAGATCGTGCTATTGCACTCCAGACTGGGCAACAAGAGTGAAACTCTGTCTCAAAAAAAAAGAAGCAAGGAAGCAGACATCCTCCACAAGTGCTACGGCCAACTCAAACAATTATTTTCTTATTAGAGGGTCCTTATGGCCAAGGCCCTTAGATTTTGCCAACCCTTTCCCACAGTTACACATAGTACCATGGCACACTCACTGGCAATGTATCGCATATTCTTGATGCGGGGTCTGACCAAGAAGCACAATCTATGTGAGAGAAAGAAAAAAAAACAGTGAAGAAAAATTATCAAGTTGGATAGCAACTTAGAAGAAACTGAAACGATACCAACTCTTTTGCCATTTGCCCTATAGGTCTCATCCTAGCCAAAGCTATGCCATTCTCTTGGTCTACCATATACCAACCACAGAAGATACCTCTCAACATAATGGGTATAATGTGATGAGCTGGGTACGTTACTGGCCCTATGGTGGACCCAAAAGTTCCTGTTCTCAAATAATTTACAATCCAGTGGGCAAAAAAAGATGCATATATGGAGTATATTAACAATCAGTGCTGAAAAACAATACAAGAATATCCCATAAAAATATACAATTATTATTTGTCAGTTAAAGGCGGGGTGTGGTGGCTCACACCTGTAATCTTACCACTCTGGGAAGCCAAGGTGGGAAGATTGCTTGAGCTCAGGAGTTCGAAACTAGCCTCAGCAACACGGTGAGACCTCATCTCTATTAAAAATAATAATAGTAGGCGGGGAGCGGTGGCTCACACCTGTAATCCCAGCACTTTGGGAGGCAGAGGCAGGTGGATTACCTGAGGTCAGGAGTTTGAGACCAGCCCGGCCAACATGGTGAAACCCCGTCTCTACTAAAAATACAAAAATTGACTGGGTGTGGTGGCGCATGCCTGTAATCCCAGCTACTCAGGAGGCTGAGGCAGGAGAATCGCTTGAACCCGGGAGGCAGAGGTTGCAGTGAGCCTAGATCACGCCATTGCTCTCCAGCCTGGATGACAAGAGCTAAACTCTGTCTCAAAATAATAATAATAATAATAATGGTAAAATAAAAGAAGTATAAGGCCTGGCGAGGTGGTGCATGCCTATAATCCCAGCATTTTAGGAGGCCAAGGAGGGCAGATCACCTGAGGTCAAGAGTTCAAGACCAGCCCGGCCAATATAGAGAAAACCCATCTCTACTAAAAATACAAAAATTAGCTGGGCATGGTGGCAGGCGCCTGTAATCACAGCTACTTGGGAGGCTGAGGAAGGAGAATTGCTTGAACCTGGGAGGCGGAGGTTGCAGTGAGCTGAGATCCCGCCACTGCACTCCAACCTGGATGACAGAGTTAGACTCCTACTCAAAAAAATAAAATAAAATAAAACTATAGGCAGATGCAGTGCTGCACACTTGTAATCCCAGTTACTCAGGAGACTGAGGTAGGAGGATCCCTTGAGCCCAGGAGCTCAAGGCTGCAGTGAGCTATGACTGCACCACTGCACTCCAGCCTGTGCAACAGAGTGAGACCCTGTCTCTGAAAATAAATAAATTTAATTAAAAAAATTTAAATATAAGAAAGTAATAGAAAATAATGTTTTTCAAACTGGGGCACATGGATATATTCTCCAGGTATCCAGGAGAATTTTTTCTTCTAAGAAAGCATGTACATTAATTAAGTTTCAGAAATACTTTAAAATCAAGACAACAGCTGTACATGACTACATGCCGAGCAAACAGGACAAATACAAAATGCCATGGAAATCCAGAGGAGAAAATCACCCTGGACTGGAAGGGCAACAGAGAGCTTCATGGAGGAGGTGGCTGGGCTCTGAAGGATGGACATTCTTTATAGGAGCAGTGAGGACAGGACAGAATTTCAGGCAGAGCAAATGGAGTGATGAAAAGGGTGACGGCACAGAGCTGAGAGGTGGGTGGAAGCACATGTCAACAGAGGCTTGAAGGGGACACACGAGAGACAAGGCTGGAAAGGTAATGTGGGAGGCCATGCTGCAGACAGCCTTGAAGTCTATGACAAATAATGTGGACAATCTTCAGCAAGTAATAAGAGGCCTTAGAGATTCTTTTTTTTTTTCTTTTTTTTGAGATGGAGTCTTGCTCTGTCACCCAGACTGGAGTGCAGTGGCGCGACCTTGGCTCACTGCAACTCATCGCCTCTCAGGTTCAAGCGATTTGCCTGGCTCAGCCTCCTGAGTAGCTGAGATTACAGGCACACGCCACCACACCCGGCTAATTTTCTTATTTTTACTAGAAATGGGGTTTCACTATGTTAGCTAGGCTGGTCTCTATCTCCTGACCTCAGAAGATCTGCCCGCCTCGGCCTCCCAAAGTGCTGGGATTACAGGCGTGAGCTGCCGCACCCGGCTGCCTTGCAGGTTCTTGAGAAGAGCACGATGAAAATAATTTTGAAAGATTAGTCAATCTGGTTATAGACTATAATATAAATTAGAGAGGGAAGAGGACAAGAAACCACAGAAAGGAAACTACAGAAAACAAAACAAAACAAAACAACAGAAGAGTAACCTAGCCATGAGATTGTAAAGTTCAGGGAGGTGAACCACATATCTCAGCCAAGGACAGATGAAAGGCAAATGTGCCCCTAGGGACCTCTTCCAGCTTGGAGTAGGGATAGACTCTCCCAGACACTCACTGTTCATTGGAGCTGAGGGCTGGCTTGTTCTCCACCTTGTATAGCTTGTCTACTTCGTGTTGCTACAGAGAGAATCCAATAAGACAATGGACATAAGAGTGCCTGAAAAGCACAAAGTGTGATACGAAGATAGGGGACTTCTTGAGGGCTTCCTAATTATGCTAATTCTAGGAATCAAACTGCTCCCCTGACAACCATCCCACTGAACTTGCCTCAAACTGTCAATAGGAAAACCTAAAATAAAACAATATAAAAACAGTGTGGGCCAGGTGCGGTGGCTCATGCCTGTAATCCCAGCACGTTGGGAGGCCAAGGGAGGAGGATCACTTGAACCCAGGAGTTTGAGATCAGCCTGGGTAACATAACAAGACTCCATCTCTACAAAAAAAAAAAAAAAAAAAAAGTATATATATATATTCTGTAGCAAACAGACTCAGAAAAATAAATAATAAATTTAAATTTAAAAATTAACCAGGTGTAGTGGCACATGCCTGTGGTCCCAGCTACTTGGGAAGCTGAGGCAGGAGGATCGCCTGAGTTCAGGAGGTCAAGGCTACCGTGAGCTGTGATTGTGCCACTGCACTGTATTCCAGCCTGGGTGACAGAGAGAGACTCCGTCTCCCCCCGCAAAAAAACACACACAAAAATACAAACAACAGCATCAATCTCCCTTTTCTACCCAATTAGGCTACCCTATACTTGCCCTACAAGAGTAGTCACTCTTCAGTAGTTTGTATTGTTCATCAAAAGAAAAACTGCTCAAAGAGGGGCATGACCCTCAGGGGAAAGGGACAGTACCTTCAGAATGGAGACATTGGCAATTCGATCCAAAGGGCTCATGAGATCTGCCTCAATGAATAAATCCTTTTTTCCAGGAAGCTGAAGGAGACACAATATGTTGGGTCACTCACAGGTCACACGAGCTTCCTCAGCTGAGAAGTCGCCCAGCCACCTATCTAACAGAAACATAGTCTCTGAGGTGGGAGGGCACTAAGTATTGTCTAGCCAGGCACCTTATTTATTATCTGTATCCACAGTTGACACTTCTCTGTATATTTACCTATTTTGCCTTCTCGTTTTCTGTACCAGTGGGAAGAAGACATCCCACCTTCTTTCTCAGGTTAACTCCTTGTCACTCAACCCTTCTGCTCACCTGTGACCTTGGTCTGCACCTCACCCCCCTTCTCTGCTGCCTCCTCCACTCTGGCTCCCAACCACCCCTGGTCTCCTGCTGAACAAAGCCAAACACAACAGAACCCCACCTTGTATTTTTCTCCTAAGTACAAAATAAAATAGCACACGTTCACTGCAGAAAACTTAGCAAACCCAGGACGGTCCTCACCCCATCACCCTTCCACTCCCCCACCCCACAATCCCTGTCATACGATTCCTGCACCACCACTCCTGACACCGATCTCAACGTCTGTTCAGAGGAAGGAGAGGTCACAGTTAGTGACAGGGAGGGGAAAGTCACTGGGAGTTTACTCTCAACCAGGCCTTCACAAATGAGTAGGCTGTTGACATGGATGGATGAAGAGGACAGTCCAGCAAAGATCAGAAAGAGAGCATAGGCTGTGTGGTAAGGGGACGATTTTGCCCTCCGAGGGACATTTGGCAATGTCCAGACACATTTTTGGTTATCTGACTCAGGGTAGGGGTTTTACTGGCATCTCGTGGGTAGAGACCAGGGATGCCGCTAGACATCCAACAACGCACAGGCCAGCCCCCACC
Source organism: Pongo abelii (assembly GCF_028885655.2). Classification (NCBI taxonomy): domain Eukaryota; kingdom Metazoa; phylum Chordata; class Mammalia; order Primates; family Hominidae; genus Pongo; species Pongo abelii. Next base: position 94,123,117 of record NC_072001.2, read on the forward strand.
ACAAAGAATGATCCGGCCCAAAAGGTCAACGGTATAGAGGGCACGAAATCTTTTTTTTAAATCTTACTTGTTGTTTTGTTTTGTTTGTTTGTTTTTTGAGATGGAGTCTCCCCCTGACACCCAGGCTGGAGTACAGTGGTGCGATCTCGGCTCACTGCAACCTCCGCCTCCCAGATTCAAGCAATTCTCTGCCTCAGCCTCCCGAGTAGCTGAGATTACAGGTGTCTGCCACCACACCTGGCTAATTTTTGTATTTTTAGTAGAGATGGCATTTCACTATCTTGGCCAGGCTGGTCTTGAATTCCTGACCTCGTGATCCACCTGCCTCAGCCTCCCAAAGTGCTGGGATTACAGGCGTGAGCCACCACTCCCGGCCTGTTTTTTTTTTTTTTTTTAAAGACAGAGTCTTACTCTGTTGCCCAGGCTGGAGTGCAGTGGCATGACCTCAGCTCACTGCAACCTCTGCCTCCCAGGGTCAAGCAATTCTCCTGCCTCAGCCTCCCGAGTAGCTGGGATTACAGGCGCATGCTACCACACCTGGCTAATTTTTGTATTTTTAGTAGACACGGAATTTCGCCAAGTTGGCCAGGGTGTTCTCGAACCCCTGACCTCCTCAGGTGATCCACCTGCCTCAGCCTCCCAAAGTGCTGGGATTACAGGTGTGAGCCACCACGTTTAGCCTTTTTAAATGTTTATTTATTTTTTAGTTTCCCAAACCCAAAATGGTCAACAGAGGGTAGGATATCTTGAGGTAGGTGAATGGTGAAAAATAGACCGAAATAGTTGGTTAGAAATGAGCAGGAAGGGCTCCAAATGCCAGCTTAGGGGAGTGTGGCCTTGATCCTCTAATTAACAGGGAAAAATAAAGCTTCTGTGCATTGAAGCATTCCAATCAGCTGGAAATGTTAGAGGAATCTGAAGACCAGAGAAACAGGAGGCAGGGAGTCCACTTAGGGAGTTAATGAAAGCATCCAGGGAGCGCAAGCATGTGGCAATGAAAGAGGCCTGATTTAGGCTGGTGGTGGTGTGAGCAAAAATAGATTAAGAGATACATGGAATGTGTAATATATATATATATTTTTTGAGATGGAGTTTTGCTCTTGTTGCCCAGGCTGGAGTGCAATGGTGCGATCTCGGCTCACCGCAACCTCCACCTCCTGGGTTCAAGCAATTCTCTTGCCTCAGCCTCTTGAGTAGCTGGGATTACCAGCATGGGCCACTATGACCAGCTAATTTTGTATTTTTAGTAGAGATGGGGTTTCTCCATGTTGGTCAGGCTGGTCTCGAACTCCCAACCTCAGGTGATCTGCCTGCCTCGGCCTCCCAAAGTGCTGGGATTACAGGCATGAGCCACCGCACCCAGCCTAAGATTTTTTTTAATACTTGAAAGAAATTAACAGTGTTAACAGTGTTTATAACTTATGGTAGGGCTGTAAGTAATTTTTTTTTCTTTTTACTTTCCTTGATCTTCTTACCTTTTCTATAATGTGCAAGTGTTATTTTACAATCACCATAAAAAAGTTATGTGTAAAGAAGTATCCACGGAACTCAGCAACTGGTTCAGTTAAGTATCAGGGTGAAGGAGAGGCAAAGATGATTCTGATATTTCAAGCCTGAATAGCAGTGCACATTAACAAAAATTAAGTCAGAAGTTAGGAGAGGACGTTATTGCCTGGAAATCCACTTTGGCCATGCTGAATCACCCAGTGGGCTCAAGTTTCTCTCCTTGGTCTCCTCTACTTGATCTCACCTGAACTAGTGGCTTTAACTAGCACCTCTTTTCAATTCTTCAGACATTTGTTGCAAGTCTTTTATGTGCATGTCACTGTGCAAGCACTAAGTATTAAAGAGAAATAGGCCGGGCGCGGTAGCTCAAGCCTATAATCCTAGCACTTTGGGAGGCCGGGACGGGCAGATCACCTGAGGTCAGGAGTTTGAGACCAGCCTGGCCAACATGGTGAAACCCTGTCTCTGCTAAAAATACAAAAATTAGCCAGGTGGGCTAGCATGCGCCTGTAATCCCAACTACTTGGGAGGCTGAGGCAGAAGAATCGCCTGAACCCGGGAGGTGGAGGTTGCAGTGAGCCAAGATCGCACCACTGCACACCAGCCTGGGCAACGGAGTGAGACTCTGTCTCAAAAAAATAAATAAAATAAAATAGAAATAAAATCTGGTCCAAGATGCCCTGCAGTTCTCAGCTTGATCCATCTTCCTTCCAGTCCTCACAACGGAGCTGCAGTTCTACATTTCTATCTGCTGGATGTTACAAGCTGTATTTCTTACGGGCATCTTAACTTCCCCCATCCAAACCCAAACAAATCAACTTCCCCCATCAAACCTGTTCCTTTTTCTAATTATTTTTCTCATTTCTATTCAATGTTCATACAACAAATATTTATTAAGCACATGGTGTGTGCTTGACTCTAAGCTAGGTACTCACTGGGTAGTGTTGAACAAAACAAACATGATCTTTGTCCACCTTCCAATCTAATGAGGAATACAGACATAAAATGAATAACTAAATGATTACACAAGTAATCCATTCAAATCACAGTAGCAGTATTATTTTCCTAATAACCCAGGTTAAAAATCTCACTCATTTTTGCTTCTCCTTCAACATTTATAACCAATCAGTAAGTCTTCGAGTTTTCTTTCACCATAGCTTAAAAATCCATCACTTCCCTTCATTCCCACTGCTACCAATTTTGTGTGGGCCTTTATTTCTTGTCTGATCTACGGTCTCCTAACTGGCCTTCTTGTTGCCCATTTACCCCACCACACACATCACTATTAGAATCATCAAGTATTGTCTCATGCCACAAATGGAAAAAAAAATTTTTTCAGTGGCTACTGTGTAACTGCTGATGGCTGTCTTCCCTGTACATGCCTTGTCTTTCCCTGGTTTGTCAACTTTGCTCCTACCAATCTATCTGCCTGGAGCATGCTTAGTCTCCAAAGAAAATATGCTTATTATTCACACTCACCTCCTTGAAGCTCCTAGATCATCACGCTAGCTAAAAATGATCACTTACTCTGAACTCTTCGGGTACACTAGCTCTATCACTCATTTGCCACCTATGTGTGATAATTTGTGCTTCATACAGCTCCTACTGGAGTGGTAAGATCCCTAATGGCAAAGATGTCTTAACCATCTTTCCGTCCCTAGGGATGCCTGGCACTAATGGTGTCTCCCTTGCCTGTATGCGGGGTTGGGGGGTGATTTCCATTAACTCTCTGGCCAGGTTCCAAACAGCTCTTACTACTCCCTGGATTCATTCTGCACCTGCTGGGGAAGCTCCAAGGACAATACCAGGGGCCAAGAACAAGATCAAAGGGGCACGGCAAGGAAGAAATGTGCATCCAATGAGTGCTAAACTGTAGCTGCGATAAAGGCGCCAGGCGAGCACTGACCTGCTCCAGCAGATAGATGAGCTGATCTCGAGCCAGCCTCTTGAGCATGGAGAAGTCAGGCAGCTCAGGGGCGTCTGGCCGATGGGGAAAAGCCATGGCAGCGGTCACCTGCGCCGTGGGGTGGAAGGACGCCCTTCGTTCTGAGAAGGCCGGCCGCAGCCCAGGGAAGCGCAAGGGGGCTATCCTTCAGGCCTGGGCACCGACTTCCAGAGACCCCAGAGGGGCCCTCGCTCCTCAGCAGCACTCCAGGAATGAATGGCCACCTCCAGGCAAGAGAGCTACTACCTCGGAGCAGCCTTGTCTCAGACCTGCAGCCACCGTGTCTCGACCCTCCCTCCCTGATCCACTCTGCCCGTCAGCAGGATTCCGGTCTACACCCCGCAGAGACTCCGCAGCGTACGGGGAGAACCCCGCCTCCCGCCAGAAAGAGAAGCGACTTCCTAGATCTCCCGGAAGTCCCTTTCGCTCCCAGCGCTTCGCGTACCAGGAAGGGGACGGCGTCCTGAAAGGGACATTTAAAAAACGGAGGCAACGCGTCTATTAATTAGGTGGCGGCGCCTGGGGTCGCAGCACTCAAGAGGCTGAGGTGGGAGAATCGCTCGAGTCAGGGAAGCGGAGGTTGCAGTGAACTGCGATCGCGCTACTGCACCCCAGCCTGGGCAACAAAGCTAGACCTTGCCTAAAAAAAAAAAAAAAAAAGACATAACG